>NC_025699.1:8698142-8709271 GCF_000633955.1 Camelina sativa | reverse complement strand
TTAATAATTTTATTTAACTATTAGTTTAGCTTCAAAAATAAAAGTAACTAATTATAAGAATGAATATATTAGCTTCAAAAATACAATTTTTTGGTCAATGTTGGTCAATGCCGAAGTCAATGTTGGTCTTCGCTGGAATTATTCGACCGGTGTACCGGATTGTATGTCTATAGTGTTGACCACATAACGTCATATAGTTCATGCATGTGGCCATACAATACATATACTTCGTGTATTTGATGATACAATATTATATTTGGCATGTGTGACCATGCATTTGCTAATACTTGATGTAGCTAGCCATCTTTTTTCCTTATAAAAATAAATATGAAATGAAAGAAGAATTTAATCCAAAAAAGTAGTCCATAGATTAATAAAATGAAAATTAACATATGAATATATGATATATCACAGAAGAGAGTAAACAAAATACATGAACATGATCAAGAGAATCGTATGATTTATGTTTGTAGAATTAAAGCCTCCTTGGTTAGTCATACCTCCACCTGAAATAGCACCCAAAAAAAAATACAATGTAACGTCTCAAAATCTAACATATTAAAAGAATCTAACAAACCAGTTCAATGAATCTAACCAACGATTACTGCAGCCTAAACTACATACTATAAGAAAAGTATTGTGTTGTCTTATTAGGACTAAAATGATCACGATAAACAAATTATGCACTCTGTTTGAAATTAATTTAAAAAAATGAGGGACTGAAACAGTAATTACCACATTCTCTCGTAGGGTTGTTGTTGGAACCGGGACATTGGCAAAGAAATATCTCCGTCTCGGCGTCGAAACCACACGTGCCACCTGACTTCCGGCAACGGTCACAACCAATCTCCGGCACCGCGTACGAAAGCTCAATTCCATAGGACCAATCCAAAGGAGCCACGCCTCTCATTTTCCCGTTGTCAATCGCCGTCGTGTAATGTGAGCAGTCCAAAATGTTCATACTCATCACCCGCACCGTATCGTAGCTAGTGAAACAGCAATACGGCGTCGTATGAACCGTACTATTACCTGAAAAGTGAATACACACAGATTTCAAAATTTGGGGGAAAAAATCGCTACATTAATTCAAATCGTTCGAATTAGGGATTAATTGAATTCATACCAGAGGGTGTTGTAGTGTTGAAGATGCGAAACGAGGCACAAGAGCTGTAAAGCTCGTCGCAAGAGTGGCCGGCGGCATTAAAACAGAGATTCCGGTAACGATTATGAACCGGAGAGTCGTTGGAACAGTTGAGAAGTGCGAAAACGGTGTCGTACGAAGGTCTGATAAGAGCGTTCTGTATATCAGACATCTTGAAATCGTGGTGAGGCTGAAGAATCGAGCAAGTAGACATCGCCGGATCGAAGATTACCATAGTGTTCTTCTCGTAATCGATGCTCTGGACTTTGTAGCTTCCGGAAGGAGTGGTGAAATATAGATCGGTGGAGCAATTGAACATTGCTTTGAACTGAGGAGATCCGCAGCCGACGTCGATGCCGAACGGGTAGCTTATTGGGATGTTGCCGCATAGTGTACGGCACGATGTTGATGCTGAGGTTGTTAATGGCGGAAATGTTAGGGTTGTGACTGTGTAGAGGAAGGAGAAGAAGATGAAGAGCTTCCTCATTGTTGTTGTCTTCTCTACTTTGCTGAATTTTTTTTTCCTCTTTCCCTTTCTTTTCTATCTAAAAAGGTTTATGGAAATTTGAATTTATATTAAATGAAACCTCGTTATGGTATAATTTGTTAATTTATTATCCTAATAATAGTTTATGTATATTTTTTTTTTTGACATAAGTTTGGAATATTATCTTGAAATTGTTTTTTTCTTTAACTTCCTTGTTTTGTGAGATATTATTTCTTTGTAATTTTTTTTTTAATTTGTTTGTCAAATAGTTAAAATTTGGATATATTGAAAAATATTACTCCCTCAGTTTTTTAAGAAAAAAATACCCTAAAATAGCACTAAAACAAGTTTTATGGACAACTATAGCACACATCCCATAAATTTCCAAAAATAGCACTATTTAATACATTAAAATACTTAAAATTAATTTTTAGAATTTTTTTTAAGTTTGGGTTCTCAATTTCACATTTAGTGTATAGTTTTGAGAGGTAAGGTATAGTTTCACATTTACTTTTTGAATTTAGAATTTAATTTTAAAAGATTAATTTTGAAATATAGTGATATTTTTGGAATTTTAGAGATGTGCTAAATTTGGAAAAAAACTTATTTTGGTGCTATTTTTGAGAATCTTTTCTTTTTAATAGTTGATCTTTTAGAAGGAAAATTTTCTTATAAATTATATGAATATTTCAGTTTCCAATGCATAACTAATTAGTTTTTAATTGTTTTTGACTTTTAATATTTTGCATATAATTTTATCATTGGTTAAATAGTGTTTATATAATTAATAATTAATGTTTTAGTTTAAAAGTAAGTAAACAAAAACAAAAAAAAAGAATAAATATCAATCAACCTAAATACAAAATACTAATTTGGGATGTGTGTTAGAATATTGGAAAACGTGTTTTAAAGTTGTTCATCACTTGGATGATAAGTTTGTTATGCTCATATACAATCTAAAAGTGATTACGATTTTCATCCAAGTTTACTTTTCATATTTTCATAACAAAATTACTAATTTACTTGTTGCCCTATTAGTACATTAAAAACTTTTACATGACTTAAGGCTTAAGCTTACCTATAATGGTCATATTTGTGCCTATTTAAACAGCATACATGCAAACACAATAACTCATAATTCATCTTAATTCTTAAAACACATACAACTTTACCAAAGAAATTAATAAGCTCTCCATTGATCAAGCAATGTAGGCTCTCAAAGTTATAGGTAATGAATAATGACACTCTTTGTCTTTTAATTCACTTTCTTTCTATTACATACAACAAATTGTTCATCGACTGTCAGATTATAGCTTTAAAAATTTTAAAAGTATCACTACGCTTTTATAATTTTGTTTTTTAAAAAATTTAATTTTAGAATTTTATGTACACAATTGTTAATTTTGGTTGAAATCAATCAGATTAAGCTGTCAAAACAAAAAGTGTTGCTGGCATGCTAACATAACAATTAAAAACTTATGTTTTGTTTATATTTTCCATATGTTTTGCTTAATTTTTTTCTTTTTTTTACAAAAGTATATGTAATATGTCTTCAATTTTCTGATGTTAAAAACCCGTTCGAGGAAATTTATCTATAAAAAATTTGATATTAGATATTAAATATGTAAATCATAATGAATATATTTTAGGAATTTTCAGTAACATTAAATTTGTTGTCTTCATCTACTATTTTGGAAAAAAAAAATTATTCAAAAAAAAAAAAAAACTAATTTGCTGCCAGAACAAATCACACCTACAATTTCGATCTAAATCATTTACTTTAACCGATCTCAGGAAAAACGCACGGGCATCGAGGAGTGTGGTACATATGCCATTTTTGGTATCGTGTGTATGTTAACCATTAACGGTGCAGTTGGAGTTTATTCAGCTACTACGGGGTATCTACTATCGATTATTTCATACTGGTAAGATATCTCAAGTTACATTTTAATGCAAACCTAACTAGTATTTATTTACAGAATACTTTCGTAGAAAAAAAAACTAATCTTGAAACCACTTCAATATACTACGCAAATATGTTGTATGAAAGTAATGAACTTTTAGAATAATTGTTTTTTCTTCTGGATTAGAATAATTGTTTTTACTGGATTAGAACAAAAAGAAATTACTGGATCAGAAAATCTCACATCACATTCCTTCGGCTTTGTAGAAATTTATAGAAATTAATAGTTCTATTTAACAGCAAACTATAACTGGTTTTTTTTTTTGGGTTTTGGTGTCCGGTGTGTATAGGCATCAAAGCTATTGTATTGGGTTTCATGATTGGCTTAGGGCAAGTCATGATTTATCGATACATCAAATTCATCACTAATTAATGAAGATTAAACGGACGACTACCATCTCGTCGTGGATCAGATTGCTACTTTTATATTACTAAATACTCCCTCCGTTTTAATATATTGGATGTTTTGAGGTTTATTTAGTGTTTCAAAATATAGGATGTTTTCAATTTTCTATGCAGTTTTAGATTAGTTTAATACTTTATATTATGCAGTATTGTTTATGATTGGTTAAACTTTGATAAAGTAGTGTTTTCTTAATCTGCGTGTTTTACTCAAAACATCCTATATTTGTCGTTGAAAATTGGGTTTCATTCAGTAAAATACTTTTTTTTTTTTTGACAAACTCAGTAAAATACTTATGTATGGGGTAATATATGAATATAGTGTTGTTGTCTTGTCGTTTGATAATAAATTAATTCACAAATGAACTTGATTACATTTTGCTTTTAATTTGCTTACTATTTGTTTTTTTTTTGTTTGTCAGCTTGTTTTGTTTCAAAAGAAAATTACTTGTTTTTTTGAGTAAATAAGAAAATTACATGATAAATATACTATGTTATCAGTTTAGCTGACATTTTGTTGAATTTACTGATCCATTAGGTTAATGCATACAGAACAAATAATTGTGCTTATTTCGACTAAAATAGTAATACTAGAAAAGCAAATTTAAGATAATTGAATTAACCTGAAATCTAACAAATTTATCACATATAAAAAGCGATTTATCCAATATTACCGGCAGTAAGAAAAAGAATGCAGAATTTATAATCATAAATTATTTTAATTTTAGAATTGTATGTACACAATTGTTAATTTTGGTTGAATTCAATCAGATTGGAGCTGTCAAAACAAAAAGTGTTGCTCGAATGCTGACCTGTTTTAGCAACCATGTTATTTGTACAAGGATTTACATGGTGCTTATATGCGTTCCTACTAGATGAAATTAACTTCTACTATCTGATAATGATTGTTGGGGCTAGAAACAACAATTAGAAGAATAAGTTTGTAAAATGAGATCTGGGCAGACTTCCGGTACAAATCGACTTAGAACTATGAAAAACAACGAACTGGACTTTTGTGTTCACTTTTTCTATTGATTCGCTCTAAGCTTGATTACATGTGTTGTGTCCTTCATATTCATCTGCTATTTAAACTAAAATTCCTCGAAACCCTTCCTGAACGTCTCGCTGCAATCTCGGCTCCCCAATCTCGATTTCTTCTCCAGGTTGACTTCATCCTCCTGCTCGGGTTTTCCTCCATGGGCCCTTACTGGGCCTCTTTTCCTGGCCTGCGCGTACGCCCTAATGGGCTTATTTGGTGGGCCTTATGATCGTCGAAACCCAACACCAACAATTGCCCCCCAGCCTTTTAACCTATTTTTGGGAGGGTTGAAAGGCGAATATCCAGAGAATCTTTCATGTCGTTTCGGTTTCGCGATCTTCCTCGGGGAAGGGGCAAAACATGCGGAGGCGACTCGTCGAGCTGTTCGTGAGGCCAAGGAGCGGATGTCCCAAGACTACCGGGCGGTGCTGGATTCAGTGAAGAGCAAGTGGGAGAGGAAGAAAGAGCAGACCGCGGTCGAGAGCGATCTCGCAGAGATCGAGTCCAACCTTCTTTTGATCAAGCAGATCGACGAGGGGAGGACATCAATTGCGGAGGAGGTGCAAGTTCTCGAGACGCAGCGGGCGGTCCTTGCGGTTAGGTCCAACTCCTTGGCGGTTTCGGACTTTTCGGTGAGCAAATTGGACCTTCCTCAGATCTCGGAAGACTCGGTCGCGCCCATGGAGGTTGACGCCGGAACCGGGGTCCCGCGCGGTCTGGACGAGCATGGGAGCAACGCGAGTGCCGCGAAGGATCCGGAGGCTGGGACCGGGGAAGAAGACGTTTGAGTTATGGCGTCTTTATTTTATTTATCGTTTTGAACTTGCGTTATTTGCCCGAAAGGGCTTTTAAATCTTTTGTTATGACTTGCCCGGGGGGGTTTTAACCCAAGACTTTATTTCTTTTCGTTTTTTGGAATCAACTGCCTGGGGAGGCATTTAAACCCTTGTTCTTTTCATATTGTCTTTGTTAACTGTTTCGGGTCGAAACGCGTGAGTTCTAATATGTACTCGGGGTATACGGAACTCTCCTAGGCCGGCTTACGGACAGCGGGAAATGTTCCCCGGGCACTTAATTTGTGAACTCCGTAGAATTCACTAAAAATTTGCTATTTGGGGATGAAGTCCTTTGAGGTTTTCCAAATTGGGTAGTGAAATCTTATTTGCTTTCACGTGAGGTCGTGGGGTGCGGACTGTTAGCTAGAGCTGTGTTGACCTTTTTTTTTTTTTTTTGTTTTTGATGAAGTGTTCGAAAAAGCTTGAAACGGTTGCAAGACAGTGCGAAATTCGCATGTGCTGTTTGGTGTCGTAGGTACGTTTATTTGTAGGCAATTTCGTCGCGCCGTTAGAAAGAGTTATTGTTTGTTGATTTGGTATATTTGGTAACGGTGCACCAGGTCATGGTAAAATTCGCGTTTTATTTGGAAAGATTTTGCGGAGCGGATCGAGTTGGGAAGGTGGCTGCGCTCAGGATATTGAGCTGCCTACGTACCCCGTAAGGGGATCAAGCCAGGTCGTAGTTCGATTATTATGGATACCTCTTAGAAGTATTTTTTGAGGTTCATGACGTTCCAAGGCCGGAGCTCGGCTTTACCGTTGCTCTCGTCTACGAGGCGATATACGCCATTGCGAACGACCTCGGTGATACGGAAAGGTCCTTCCCATTTTGCCGGCGTTCTTTTCTTTTCTGTGATCGAACATTCGACGGAGTACTCGGTCCCCGACAGCGAAACGCCGAGGTCGGATCTTCGAGTTATAGAAGCGAGCGATGGCATTCTGGTAATTTTGAACTCGCACGTAGGCTTGTTCTCTCTTCTCGTCGATGACGTCGAGGTGATCGCGCAGCGCTTCGCTATTTTCCTCCTCATTCTCGGGGGAAACAGCTCGGCGAATACTGCCTATGGTAACTTCTGCTGGTATTACGGCCTCAATTCTGTAGGCTAAGGAGAACGTCGTCTCGCCCGTGCTGCCACGCGGCGTAGTTCGTGTGGCCCACAATACTCCGGGGAGCTGAGCGTCCCAGCCTGACTTCGCCGAGATGTACTACTAAAACCATTTACGGTGCTTTTGATGACTTATGGATCTCGGCCAGAGCGGCCCGCTCCTCTTCTGCTCGGGCGAAATTAATCGACCTATGGAGTGCGTCGTCGAGCGACGGGGGTTGTCGAACGGTGAGCTCTTCGCGGAATTTCGAGGTGTACCATAAGCCATGCCGAAGGGCTGCCAGGGCAACCTCGTCGTTTAGGTTGGTTATCCTGGCTTTGGTTGACTTGAAGCGATTGATGTAATCGCGGAGCGGTTCGTCTTTTTCTTGGACGAGAAGCCAAAGGTCTGATTCGGTCACCTTAGCTTGGAAAAAGACTGAATACTGCTTCAAAAATGCCGAGGCGAGCTGATCGAAGCTGTCAATGGAGTTGGATTCCAAAGAGGCGAACCATTCCAACGCCGGTCCCACCAGGTTCTCGGCGAAGTAACGGCAGTAGCCGGCTTCACACTCGTCGTCGGTGAGATAAGCTTTTGTTATGGCTAATCTGAAAGCTCGGAGGTGCGCTCCCGGGTCCGTTATGCCCGCGTATTCGGGAAGGCGGAGCTTGCCCACGTCACGAAGGCGAACCTTCGCGATTCGGTCTGTGAACGGGGTACGCCTTGTTTCGGCGATCACGCGATCGATGTCTGGGGCTGCGCTTGTTGCCAGGTGCACCTTAGAGCGGATTTGGGCCATCTCGGCGCTTGCCTTATTCATGTACTCGGTTAGGAACTGCGCGCTGAATGCGCCGCTACTCGGAGGTCCGGGAAGACCGAGATCCTCGGTCGTTATTCCTCGTGACGCCCCATTTCTGAGTTCTCCTGTCGGGACTGGATCCAGTCTCACCGAGGAGCCCTCCAGAGCCCCCGAGGTGCGGAGGACCTGCCCTGCTGACCCGACGTCCCCGGATGGGGGATGCTCGTCACGTCGCGAGCTCGCGTTACCATTTAAGACCGACGAGCTCGGAGCTCCGTTGCTCTCTGACGGCGCGAAAACGGGTAACGTTCTGATCCCGGGCGGGGTAACGTGGACCGCCTCAAAGTCGAGACGAGTCCGGGGAAGCGCTCTTTCCGTGGGATTGGTTAAAGCTGTTCCCGAAGAGTACGCGGAATCCCGATAGGGTCCGAGATTTGCGCGAGAAGCGAGCTCTTGTTCATGCCGCTCGATTCTGTTCATGAGGGCCCGATTTGTCGCATCTTGACTTTGGGTCTTATCGATCAGAACGGCGAGCATTCCGCGAATCTCGGACAGATCGTTGCTGACGGGGGTCCCGGAGGAGACCACCGGCGCATGGTGCTGTCCGGGTCGGTTCGTTCCGTTATTCTCTGAACGAGTCCATACTCGGGACTGATTCCTGTTTCCTGTCAAGATCGCGGGGGCCGTGGGAACAACCCCGACGGTAACCCCTGGGTTTGTACTACCGAGATTCTGAGTTTGGGCGGGTCTGTGATGAGTGAGACCCGAACCTCCCAAAATACTTTGGTTCGGTGCTTGACTGTCGTCAAGTGATGAGCCTGTCCCGGGTCTGACTAGATCTGTAACCTCGTTATCGGACTGGGCTGACGCGGGTGCACCCTGGGAAGGTGCACTGATGGAGGTGGATCCGTGGACTGCCGCTGGTGGAGCAGTCTCTGAGATGATTGTGTTAGCGGTGGATGGATCCATTTCGCTGGAGTTCAAAGCAGTCGATTTTTGAGAATAGAAAGACCTAAGTCCCCACAGGCGGCGCCAAATTGTTGGGGCTAGAAACAACAATTAGAAGAATAAGTTTGTAAAATGAGATCTGGGCAGACTTTCGGTACAAATCGACTTAGAACTATGAAAAACAACGAACTGGACTTTTGTATTCACTTTTTCTATTGATTCGCTCTGAGCTTGATTACATGTGTTGTGTCCTTCACATTCATCTGCTATTTAAACTAAAATTCCTCGAAACCCTTCCTGAACGTCTCGCTGCAATCTCGGCTCCCCAATCCCGATTTCTTCTCCAGGTTGACTTCATCCTCCTGCTCGGGTTTTCCTCCATGGGCCCTTACTGGGCCTCTTTTCCTGGCCTGCGCGTACGCCCTAATGGGCTTATTTGGTGGGCCTTATGATCGTCGAAACCCAACACCAACAATTGCCCCCCAGCCTTTTAACCTATTTTTGGGAGGGTTGAAAGGCGAATATCCAGAGAATCTTTCATGTCGTTTCGGTTTCGCGATCTTCCTCGGGGAAGGGGCAAAACATGCGGAGGCGACTCGTCGAGCTGTTCGTGAGGCCAAGGAGCGGATGTCCCAAGACTACCGGGCGGTGCTGGATTCAGTGAAGAGCAAGTGGGAGAGGAAGAAAGAGCAGACCGCGGTCGAGAGCGATCTCGCAGAGATCGAGTCCAACCTTCTTTTGATCAAGCAGATCGACGAGGGGAGGACATCAATTGCGGAGGAGGTGCAAGTTCTCGAGACGCAGCGGGCGGTCCTTGCGGTTAGGTCCAACTCCTTGGCGGTTTCGGACTTTTCGGTGAGCAAATTGGACCTTCCTCAGATCTCGGAAGACTCGGTCGCGCCCATGGAGGTTGACGCCGGAACCGGGGTCCCGCGCGGTCTGGACGAGCATGGGAGCAACGCGAGTGCCGCGAAGGATCCGGAGGCTGGGACCGGGGAAGAAGACGTTTGAGTTATGGTGTCTTTATTTTATTTATCGTTTTGAACTTGCGTTATTTGCCCGAAAGGGCTTTTAAATCTTTTGTTATGACTTGCCCGGGGGGTTTTAACCCAAGACTTTATTTCTTTTTGTTTTTTGGAATCAACTGCCTGGGGAGGCATTTAAACCCTTGTTCTTTTCATATTGTCTTTGTTAACTGTTTCGGGTCGAAACGCGTGAGTTCTAATATGTACTCGGGGTATACGGAACTCTCCTAGGCCGGCTTACGGACAGCGGGAAATGTTCCCCGGGCACTTAATTTGTGAACTCCGTAGAATTCACTAAAAATTTGCTATTTGGGGGATAAAGTCCCTTGAGGTTTTCCAAATTGGGTAGTGAAATCTTATTTGCTTTCACGTGAGGTCGTGGGATGCGGACCGTTAGCTAGAGCTGTGTTGACCTTGTTGTTTTTTTTTTGTTTTTGATGAAGTGTTTGAAAAAGCTTGAAATGGTTGCAAGACAGTGCGAAATTCGCATGTGCTGTTTGGTGTCGTAGGTACGTTTATTTGTAGGCAATTTCGTCGCGCCGTTAGAAAGAGTTATTGTTTGTTGATTTGGTATATTTGGTAACGGTGCACCAGGTCATGGTAAAATTCGCGTTTTATTTGGAAAGATTTTGCGGAGCGGATCGAGTTGGGAAGGTGGCTGCGCTCAGGATATTGAGCTGCCTACGTACCCCGTAAGGGGATCAAGCCAGGTCGTAGTTCGATTATTATGGATACCTCTTAGAAGTATTTTTTGAGGTTCATGACGTTCCAAGGCCGGAGCTCGGCTTTACCGTTGCTCTCGTCTACGAGGCGATATACGCCATTGCGAACGACCTCGGTGATACGGAAAGGTCCTTCCCATTTGGTTCCCATTTTGCCGGCGTTCTTTTCTTTTCTGTGATCGAACATTCGACGGAGTACTCGGTCCCCGACGGCGAAACGCCGAGGTCGGATCTTCGAGTTATAGAAGCGAGCGATGGCATTCTGGTAATTTTGAACTCGCACGTAGGCTTGTTCTCTCTTCTCGTCGATGACGTCGAGGTGATCGCGCAGCGCTTCGCTATTTTCCTCCTCATTCTCGGGGGAAACAGCTCGGCGAATACTGCCTATGGTAACTTCTGCCGGTATTACGGCCTCAATTCCGTAGGCTAAGGAGAACGCGGTCTCGCCCGTGCTGCCACGCGGCGTAGTTCGGGTGGCCCACAATACTCCGGGGAGCTGAGCGTCCCAGCCTGACTTCGCGACGCTCAGACGGCGCTTGAGGCTGTGCAGGATCAAATTGTTGGCTGCTTCGGCCTGCCCGTTTCCTTGGGGGTACCGGGGGGTAGACGGGGTTAGTCGTATACCCCATGTGTCGCAAAACTTTTGAACCACAGCGGACACCAAGTTCGTCCCGTTATCAG
>NC_025699.1:8691288-8697398 GCF_000633955.1 Camelina sativa | reverse complement strand
GCACCCCTGTCTGGACGATGCTCCGTCCGCGTATAGCGACCATCTCTCGGAGGCGTTCCCGGTATTTTCGTTGGTCGTGGCGAGTTCGATGACGAAATCGGCGAGGACTTGCGCCTTGGCGCAGGTGCGTGGCCGGTATTTGATATCGTATTCGCTGAGTTCTATGGCCCATTTGGCTAACCTGCCGGACTGGCTAGGACTGTGAAGGATGGTCCGAATGGGTTGGGACATCATCACTACGATCGTGTGCGACTGGAAATAAGGGCGCAGTTTGCGAGCCGACATCACGACTGCTAGTGCCAGNTTGAGCCTTAAATGGGATAGAGATACTTGGTTGATCTATTCCCTCGACGGGTATGATTCGTTTGACCGAAGGGTCGGAGGTGGAAGCTAGCGCAGCGAGGGCGTCGGCGGCTGAATTCTCTCCCCGGGGAATTTTGGTGAGTTCGAACGTTGAGAACTGCTCGGCCATTGATCGAACGACTTGGAGATAAGCGCCCATCCGCTCACAATTCGTGTCGTAGCTCCCATGGAACTGACCGGTTACGAGCTGCGAGTCGCTGAATGCAGCGAGCTCTTTGACACCCACACCTAATGCCAGCCGGAGTCCGGCTATTAGGGCCTCGTACTCAGCCTCGTTGTTCGAGGCTACGAACCCAAGTCGGAAGGACTGTTCCATTATTTCGTTGGTCGGGAATATGAGTCGGATTCCGATTCCGCACCCCTGTCTGGACGATGCTCCGTCCGCGTATAGCGACCATCTCTCGGAGGCGTTCCCGGTATTTTCGTTGGTCGTGGCGAGTTCGATGACGAAATCGGCGAGGACTTGCGCCTTGGCGCAGGTGCGTGGCCGGTATTCGATATCGTATTCGCTGAGTTCTATGGCCCATTTGGCTAACCTGCCGGACTGGCTAGGACTGTGAAGGATGGTCCGAATGGGTTGGGACGTCATCACTACGATCGTGTGCGACTGGAAATAAGGGCGCAGTTTGCGAGCCGACATCACGACTGCTAGTGCCAGCTTTTCCATAGCGGGGTATCGCATTTCAGCGTCAACAAGGGTCTTGCTGACGTAATAGACGGGTTTCTGTTCCCCCTCGTGCTCTCGTACCAATACCCCGCTTACCGCGGAGTCGGATACGGCGATATAGAGGAAGAGGTGTTCCCCATCCGCAGGCTTCGACAGGACAGGGGGTTCAGTGAGGTACTTTTTTAATTCTTGGAATGCCTCTTCACACTTGTCGTCCCACTCGAATTTCCGATTGCCCTTAAGCAACTGGTAGAATGGGAGGCAACGGTCTGTAGACCGCGCAATGAATCGGTTCAGGGCGGCTATCCGCCCTGTTAACCTCTGGACCTCCCGAGTTGTCCTTGGCGAAGGCATTTCGAGGAAGGTCGCAATTTGTTTTGGATTCGCTTCGATCCCACGTTCTGTGACCAGATACCCAAGGAATTCTCTCGACGCGACACCGAACGTGCACTTGGTCGGGTTGAGCTTCATTCCATACAGGTTTAGTATTTTGAAGCATTCTTCGAGCTGAGGAATATGATCCTGCTCGCGCATTGACTTGACGAGCATATCGTCGATGTAAACTTCCATGGTTTTTCCAAGATGCTCGGCGAACATCTTGTTGACTAACCTCTGGTAGGTTGCTCCTGCGTTTTTAAGTCCGAAAGGCATTACTTTGTAGCAATAGGTGCCTCGGTCCGTGATGAACGCGGTCTTTTCCTGGTCGGCGGGGTCCATCAAAATTTGATTATACCCCGAGAAGGCGTCCATAAAGGAGAGAGTCTCGTGTCCGGCGGTTGCCTCGACCAGTCGATCGATATGAGGAAGCGGATAATTGTCCTTCGGACAGGCTTTGTTGAGATCTTTGAAGTCAATGCAGATCCGCCATTTCCCGTTTTTCTTTTTGACCACTACGGGGTTGGCTAGCCACTCGGCGTACTGGACCTCGCGGATAGACCCTATTTTCAATAGTCGATCCACCTCGTCGTTCACTGCTTTCGCCCTTTCGAGGCCGAGCTTACGACGCTTCTGTTTTATGGGTTTGTAGGTGGGGTCGATGTTGAGCTGGTGAGAAGTCACGCTAATGTCGATTCCTTTCATGTCCGATGAGGACCAGGCGAAGGTGTTGTGATTCCGACCCAGAAACTGGATCAGGTCGTTCCTTGTACTAGGTTTGAGATCGGCCCCGATTCCAACGCATCGTTCCGGGTGCCCTTCCATGATTGGGACCTGATCGACCTTGGTCATTACGGGTCCGCGCGAGGCGGGATCTGTGCGCTTAACGAGCTGTCTTGATTCCAGCTCGTCAGCGATCATTAATTGCTATTGGTCGGATTTTTTGATCAGATCGTAGCCGCTTCTGTAACACTGTCTTGAGGTTCGTTGGCTACCGTAGATGGTGGCAATTCCGCCCCGTGACGGGAACTTCACACATTGGTGGTACGTTGACGGGACCGCCTTCATCCCATACAACCAAGGTCTACCGAGGATAGCGTTGAAGGGGGCGGGACGATCGACGACCACGAAGTCGACGAGACGTCGTACCCCACGGGCTTCCACTATGAGGGAAATGGTGCCCTTAGCTAAGGTCGTGTCGCCGGCGAACCCGGTGAGCGGGGTTTTGGCCCCTTTTAGCTCGGAATCAGGATAACCCATCCGCCTAAAAGCATCGTAGAACAAGAGATCGACGGAGCTCCCGGTGTCGATCATTATTCTGGAGAGCTCGCATCCCCCGACGTCTAACCTTACGATTAGAGCGTCGTCGTGGGGTTTATCCAGGTCCGCGGTTTCGCTTTCCCAAAACGTAATCTCGTAGTCCGGGTCCGAGCGGGGTTTCCGTTCACGATGGTAACTATCGACCCTACGTTGGTAGGCCTTGATCGAATTAACTGAGTTACGACATAAGGAGGGTCCTCCCGTGATGAAGTCGACTCTATGAGTTGGATTTGACTCTTTGAAACATCGGGAGATGAACGGGCGGAAGCTCGCGAGCCTCCGGGGAGCCGGAGGCGGGGTAAATACCGAGCCGGGGGAGGTACGGCAAAGAGAGAGTCCTTTGAACACCAGGTCAATGCGTTTCTTTGGGGCTGGAGGGGGGGAAGATCCCTCGGCCTCGTCGGTCCTTTCGCGCTTAGCTGCGGCTTCTTTGGTAGTGGCGTTGGCTTCTCTCGCCCTTTCTCCCTCTTTATCGAGGTCGATTTCGCCGAGATCTCCCGCTTCGTGCTTCCGCGCGAGGAGACGTCCCACGGTTCTGCACTCTTCAGTCGAGTGTCCGCGTATTTTGTGATACTTGCAGAATTTCTCGGGATCGAAGTTCGGGTTTTTTGCTTTGGGTGCGGAGTCAACCGCGAAAGCATGCAAACCAGACTCAAACGGCTCCTTCCGGAGAGTCTTTTTGGGAGGATTGTACGGTGCTTTTGATGACTTATGGATCTCGGCCAGAGCGGCCCGCTCCTCTTCTGCTCGGGCGAAATTAATCGACCTATGGAGTGCGTCGTCGAGCGACGGGGGTTGTCGAACAGTGAGCTCTTCGCGGAATTTCGAGGTGTACCATAAGCCATGCCGAAGGGCTGCCAGGGCAACCTCGTCGTTTAGGTTGGTTATCCTGGCTTTGGTTGACTTGAAGCGATTGATGTAATCGCGGAGCGGTTCGTCTTTTTCTTGGACGAGAAGCCAAAGGTCTGATTCGGTCACCTTAGCTTGGAAAAAGACTGAATACTGCTTCAAAAATGCCGAGGCGAGCTGATCGAAGCTGTCAATGGAGTTAGATTCCAAAGAGGCGAACCATTCCAACGCCGGTCCCACCAGGTTCTCGGCGAAGTAACGGCAGTAGCCGGCTTCACACTCGTCGTCGGTGAGATAAGCTTTTGTTATGGCTAATCTGAAAGCTCGGAGGTGCGCTCCCGGGTCCGTTATGCCCGCGTATTCGGGAAGGCGGAGCTTGCCCACGTCACGAAGGCGAACCTTCGCGATTCGGTCTGTGAACGGGGTACGCCTTGTTTCGGCGATCACGCGATCGATGTCTGGGGCTGCGCTTGTTGCCAGGTGCACCTTAGAGCGGATTTGGGCCATCTCGGCGCTTGCCTTATTCATGTACTCGGTTAGGAACTGCGCGCTGAATGCGCCGCTACTCGGAGGTCCGGGAAGACCGAGATCCTCGGTCGTTATTCCTCGTGACGCCCCATTTCTGAGTTCTCCTGTCGGGACTGGATCCAGTCTCACCGAGGAGCCCTCCAGAGCCCCCGAGGTGCGGAGGACCTGCCCTGCTGACCCGACGTCCCCGGATGGGGGATGCTCGTCACGTCGCGAGCTCGCGTTACCATTTAAGACCGACGAGCTCGGAGCTCCGTTGCTCTCTGACGGCGCGAAAACGGGTAACGTTCTGATCCCGGGCGGGGTAACGTGGACCGCCTCAAAGTCGAGACGAGTCCGGGGAAGCGCTCTTTCGTGGGATTGGTTAAAGCTGTTCTCGAAGAGTACGCGGAATCCCGATATGGTCCGAGATTTGCGCGAGAAGCGAGCTCTTGTTCATGCCGCTCGATTCTGTTCATGAGGGCCCGATTTGTCGCATCTTGACTTTGGGTCTTATCGATCAGAACGGCGAGCATTCCGCGAATCTCGGACAGATCGTTGCTGACGGGGGTCCCGGAGGAGACCACCGGCGCATGGTGCTGTCCGGGTCGGTTCGTTCCGTTATTCTCTGAACGAGTCCATACTCGGGACTGATTCCTGTTTCCTGTCAAGATCGCGGGGGCCGTGGGAACAACCCCGACGGTAACCCCTGGGTTTGTACTACCGAGATTCTGAGTTTGGGCGGGTCTGTGATGAGTGAGACCCGAACCTCCCAAAATACTTTGGTTCGGTGCTTGACTGTCGTCAAGTGATGAGCCTGTCCCGGGTCTGACTAGATCTGTAACCTCGTTATCGGACTGGGCTGACGCGGGTGCACCCTGGGAAGGTGCACTGATGGAGGTGGATCCGTGGACTGCCGCTGGTGGAGCAGTCTCTGAGATGATTGTGTTAGCGGTGGATGGATCCATTTCGCTGGAGTTCAAAGCAGTCGATTTTTGAGAATAGAAAGACCTAAGTCCCCACAGGCGGCGCCAAATTGTTGGGGCTAGAAACAACAATTAGAAGAATAAGTTTGTAAAATGAGATCTGGGCAGACTTTCGGTACAAATCGACTTAGAACTATGAAAAACAACGAACTGGACTTTTGTATTCACTTTTTCTATTGATTCGCTCTGAGCTTGATTACATGTGTTGTGTCCTTCACATTCATCTGCTATTTAAACTAAAATTCCTCGAAACCCTTCCTGAACGTCTCGCTGCAATCTCGGCTCCCCAATCCCGATTTCTTCTCCAGGTTGACTTTATCCTCCTGCTCGGGTTTTCCTCCATGGGCTCTTACTGGGCCTCTTTTCCTGGCCTGCGCGTACGCCCTAATGGGCTTATTTGGTGGGCCTTATGATCGTGGAAACCCAACACCAACAATGATTATTTTGTTTTAATATTATATAATATGATACATACAATTTTGTTTTTACTAGAAGATTGGATAATTATTGTCTTTTGCTCAGATGCCAAATGCATTGGGCTGTGGCGTTGCCGTTGTTTAACTTAGTCGTCTATTACTATTGGATAAAATAAAATAAAGTGTATAATTAATTATTATTATTATTTTTTTGTTGTCAAAGTTAATTATTTGTCGCTGGAAAATTGTGTTTTATTCAGTAAAATACCGATGTAATGTATGGGGTAATATATGAATATAATGTTGTTGTTTTGTCGTTTGATAATAAAATATATACTTTGTGTCTTTGTCCTTTGAATATCGCTAACAAAAAAAAATAACTTTTGTCATAATTTTTTATTTTTTATTTTTATGTTGGCTTCACAGTTTATACATTTTTTTTTTGTGTGGTCAACCATAGTTTATACATTTATAAAGGTAATTTATTTGCTGTAATATAAGAAAACGAGGAAGCCAAAAAAATAATATCAAAAGTGAATAATGTAAAAACTTATTAATTTTGTGTTTCTTTTTTGTTTTTTCCCCGTTTCACCTGTGAAATCACACAAAAGAAAAAAAAAAAAAAAA
>NC_025699.1:8623503-8690972 GCF_000633955.1 Camelina sativa | reverse complement strand
AAAAAAAAAAAAAAAAGCCTCCGATATCGAATTTTCTTGTTTTTGCCTTCTTCTCCGTCTTCTTCTGTCTGTCGGAATGACAAAACCGGAGCTAAGGAGCCGTGTTTCAATCCGACTAGTGGAAGAGAGACTCTATGTTTGAAAACCCGAGTAAGTAAACTACATTGCTCTGTCTCAATCTTCTTCTGGGGTTTTACTTTTGATCTGAGATAGGAAACTTGTTCAACTTAATCTTTCCAATCAATTTCATCTCCTTCACTTGCATCAATTTTTTAGGGTTCATCAGAGAGAGGTCCATAATCACCGATCTCTCTCTCTCTCCCCGAAGCTGACACTATATTGTCTCTAGTGTTTCTGGCTTTCTATGAAGTTTCCGGTGGACCTTTTGGTCTGGATGATTCTGTGAAATCAGGTGGTGGTCCTCTCTTATCTCTGCTTTAGGGTTCTTGATTTCCCCTCTGTTTGGATCTCTTCAGCATTTTTTTGTCCGTTTTGGGGATTCCAAGATGGGTTTTGGAAATGGTTTAGTGGTGTTAGGCATTACATTCTCTCTCACTTATTTTGATAAAACTATAGAGGATTTGCTGCTGCATATTGTTGGCTTGTGCTGGCAGTTTCTTTTTTTCGCTATGTCCCTTTCGTTGTAATGGCTTTACTTGCGGTGGTTCAGGCCTAAGCGTTGGCTGTTTTGTGGGTACTCGAGAGTTTGATTAGTTGAAGAGGGTCTTTTAATACCATGTTTTGGAATCTGTAACTATTGGGACAAAACTAGTACCCTTGCAGGAGAGTTTAAAGAGTCCCGGAAAGGCTTTGTTTTTTTTGGAGCGGTTTTGTTCGTCATGTGGTCCTATTTGATTCCCCTCATGCCAGGTAGTAGGGACTGGATCTTTAAGCTCATCCTCTTCCGGATAGTGGAGAGATACGTATTTTTCCTGAGGTTGGGATGCTCATTTGGAGGTGTTTGGCTCAAGGGATGGATACAAAATAACTGCTGCTGCAATGTCTAATCTTAGATTGTTTGAACCCAAAGGTTAGTAGTCACTTTTTCTCCAAAAGTGTTTTTTGGGTTATGAATGATGCCCGTGAATAACTTGGTTTAACATACTTTGTGTGTTGCAGGTCAAAGTATGGGACACCAACGCTCAGTATTCTGTGCTCAGCTACAGGAATCATCATATTCCTCTCTACTGGATGAGCTTCCAAGAGATCATTGAGTTTCTGAATTTCTTCGTACGCGCATCAGGAATGCTTCTGGAACTCGCAGCCTTTTGTCAAACATAGGGATTAGGCTACTGGATCTCCACCCACTCCTTATTGAGTTCCCGAGAACTCATTTGGATTTTCAAATGTCTGTGCCTGCCTCCTTCTTTGCATTTCATTCTTGGTGATGGTTTTTGCCGCTTCAAAGACATTTCTTATCAGTGGCGCGGTTATCAGTCTGCCTGTACCCGTTCTTAACACACTTGCAAACGAGAAACGATGGGCGTGATTTATCCGGGAGGAAAACAAGACCAGTTTCAGGAGATACATTAGAGTCACAGTTGAATTTGATATCCAAGAATGCGGAGAACAAGTCTTTTTAAGTTTATTTGCATTTGATATCTTCTCTGCTGTTTGAAACAGCCTGTTTCTCATCTTTTGATCATTGGATCTCTTTCTCTGGCTTGGAGCCTTGGAGACATGTACCATGTAGTTAGTTAATCCAAGAATGCGGTATGAGAATATATGTGGTTAATGTTTCTGCGACTTTGGATTACCAACTTAAGCCAAAGCCTAACTTAAACCACTAATGGCTACATAGATGATCACTCATTATTTGCTCGTTATTATGTAAATGAATGTGTAACTCGAAACATCAAAGCAAGGATAAACTGCAGTGTCATAAGAATCCTGAGGTCTTCTTTGATCTCATATGGTGCTACGACATTGTGAATGACAAGCCGAACTTGGGACTCGTTGTCCATTGTCTCCCTTTAAATTTTATATTTCGACTACTAAAATAATACGAAAGCAAAATTCAGATAATTGAATTAACCTGAATTATTTATTCCCGCCAGTGATGTTCCCCCCAATCTCATCACTCATCAGTAAAAATAAAGAAGCTTGGAGGGAAGAAAATGAGAAAGCAATAATAAAAAAATAAAAAAAGAAAAAAAAAAGAAAAGAAACGCAATGTTCGTCGGCGACGACGACTCAGTTCAGATTGTTCGACTTCTCGACCAGACGCTTACTTCCATTGATGGCGTTGCAGTCCGCGAGGCAACGGAGGCTCTGGATCGACTTTCTACGGAGCTCCCTCACTTCCCTTATCGTCTTCTCTCCATCGCTTCCGGTAACCTTTTTTTTGTTGTCTTCTAATTCACTTTATTCCGAAGCATTGACTTCTGACGAAGAGATGCAATTTTGATTTCCTCGAACCAAATTAAACAATTAGCGTTACGAAATTTGTTGACTTCACTGTGGTAACGATTTCATGAAATTTGTTAAGATTTATGATTTTCTGAGTTAAGAACCAAAGTCCAATCCTTTTATTCTTGTTTGCTATACTTCTAATTGAATTCTGCAATCTAAACAACGCTCTCTGCTGATTGGCTTCATTTTTATCCTTTGTGTCCATGAGTTTTGCATAAGATCTCCTAATTGAGCGGCCCTTTTGGGCTGTAGCTTATATTTCGTGTGTGTGTGTGTGTGTGTGTGCTGGAGTTTGATATTCGTGGAGGTAGTTTCTTGAAGAGTATTGAATCCTTAGCAATATTTTGATTCCGTTGATACAAAAACTCATACATGATTGAATATATTCTGCTGAGTCTTTTGGTTCTATCAATCGCTGTTGATTGACAGGAGGTGAAAATCCCAGCCAGAGAGTTGCCGCGGCAACATATCTGAAGAATTTTACCAGACGGAACACGGGGATTGAAGGGACGATCTCTGAAGTCAGCAAGGAGTTTAAGGATCAGCTTCTCCTAGCTTTGCTTCATGCACAGCCTGCTGTTCTTAAAGTTTTACTTGAACTGGTAGGCATATTTAACAAGCTTATCTTCATCTAGTTGTTGCAAATCTTATTGTAACTCATTATTCCTGTAAAATTTTTAGTTTAATTTTGTGCACACCTTCATTTTACTTCACTTGTGGCCAGCTCCACATTGTTGTTGTGTCAGAATTTGTGAAGAAAAATGCATGGCCTGAACTTGTACCGGAGCTGCGGTCTGCTATCGAGAAGAGCAGCTTAATTAGCAGTTCAAACTCTAGCTGGAGTACTGTTAATGCTCTGATGATATTGCTTACAGTTGTAAAGCCTTTTCAGGTATTTGTTACATTCTCTTTCGTAAGAAAAGTTATATTAATGAAGTGATGGCGTTAAACTTAGATTTTTATCTCTCTATCTCTCTCTTCCATCAGCTCTCCTATATTGCATCCCGTGTTAAATATATTATGGTTTAGCATCCCTTGTTTTGGTTGTGAGCTTTTGTTGCTTCTGGCTGCAATATCTAAGAGTATGAACTACTGCAAAATCTGAAAACATGTGTGTTTTGAAGTGGTAGTCCTCTGTTTTGAACCTGGTCCTGTGTGGTCTATTTGAATGAGCGTGGCTTATTTTTGTGTGTTTGCTTTGTAGTACTTCCTGCAACCAAAACTTGCAAAGGAGCCAGTACCACAACAGCTGGAGAGTATCACGAAAGAAATTCTTGTACCCTTGGTGTCAGTATTTCATCATCTCACTGAAAAGGTTATCCTTTTCTCTTAGTGTTTTCTTTTTCTTCATCTGCTCACAACTTTATGTAAGATATATCTGCTCTTTGGATCTCAATGAGTATTCATATCTGGTAAAATTCTGAAGCAGGCTTTGACTACACATGGATGGGGTGAACTGGAGTTGGAAAAGACACTCCACATTATCTGCAAATGCATATACTTTTCAGTAAGTCATACCGTCAGTTTATATTTCAGACAGACGAAGTTTCCAGAACTGTTGTTGCATGTCTGGGTGATTGAAATTTGCCTCTGATTATTAAACGTAATTTATCAAATCATTTCATCTTCATGTTGTACTGTGAATTTTGTTGTTAAGGGTGTTTTGTGTTGTAGGTGAAGTCCCATATGCCATCTGATTTGTCCCCTCTGCTTGGTTCCTTCTGTCGAGATATGATTAGAATTCTGGACTCCTTGAGTTTTGACTGGAGTGTTTCTCGTTCAGATGGGTACTTGATAAGGTCGAAAGCTGGAAAAAGAAGTTTGCTCCTCTTTGGCACACTTGTCAGCAGACATAGAAAATATTCTGACAAGTATGTAAACACCTTAAAATCTTCTTAGCAATGCAGCATTCCCAATGCTTATTTCACACGCCTATTATATCTGATTTATGCAGATTGGTGCCGGAGATAGTAAATTGCTCAATGAAGATTGTGAAACATAGTTCACACATCAGTGTATGTATTTTTAGCAAAATTTGTTACTACAAAAATTGCTTTTTCTCATCAAATGTTACTATCTTATTAATCTAATGTATGAGTGCCTACTATCATGTGCAGAAGCTCGGATGCCTAACTGAGAGAATTATCTCACTTGCTTTTGATGTAATTTCACGCGTCATGGAAATTGGCCCTGTAAGTTGTTAGAATGTTTACAACAAATCTAAATAGATTTATCAATTTTCTATGAAAGTAAATATAATTGGTACCTTCAAAATAGGGATGGAGATTACTTTCACCCCATTTTACTTTTTTGTTGGACTCAGCGATCTTTCCAGCCCTGGTGCTGAATGAGAGGGTAAGCTTTTGTCGTAATCTGTGTTGCAAGCATTTCTTACTACCATTATTTCAAAATATTTACTGGTCTTACCGGGTTGTTTTTTGCAAGTAGGACATATCTGAGTGGGAAGAAGATGCAGATGAATTCATAAGGAAAAACCTTCCATCTGAGCTAGTATGAAGATTTATCTCTCTTTCTCTCTAGACGAATTATCTCTATCGTCCAGAAGCTAGGAAACAATATTATTTTTGTTTGGCAGGAAGAAATTTCTGGGTGGAGGGAGGACATGTTTACAGCCAGGAAAAGTGCTATGAATTTGCTTGGTGTCATTGCCATGTCAAAGGTGAAGAAACACCTTATAGGTTATGATCTATTTCATCAACCTATTTCAGCTACTCGTTCATAGGTTCTTATAGGTTATGATTTAATTCTTATAGGGACCACCTGTATCTACTACAAATAAAGCTTCCTCAGCTGCATGTAAGCGGAAGAAAGGTGAAAAGAGCAGAAGAAATAACCAAAGATGCATGGGAGATCTACTGGTGTTTCCATTTTTGTCAAAATTTCCTGTGCCTTCGAAAAGTTACATACTGGATGCTAGTACTTCAGCAGCGTGAGTTCCTATACATATTCATGACTTCTAATTCTAACTCCTTGAAATTCTTGGCAGATGTCTAAACCAAATAAAAAATGCTTTTGCAAGCTCTGAGCAATGGTACATGTTTGTCTGGCGCAGTGAGTAACGTTAAATTATGCTAGTATTAGAAAATATGTTCTTTTAGTGGAACTTTAAAAACTCGTGTTGCAAGTTGGTCTTCCATAATCCCATGTTTCCCAAGCTCGTCATCAACTTCTTGTTGATATTTTTTCAGTAGACTGAATATGTATTAAATTCTCTGTTATCTTCTTTGCTAGACTTCTCAGAGAACTGTTCATCATTTTGAACATGTAATATCGGGTTGGAGTGCTTTGTGTTTACTGCTCTCTTTCACTTTAATATTTTCTTGTTTCATTCCCTTTTAATTTGTGATTAAACTGACTTTGTTGCTATGTTGACATGTCAGCTATTTTGGTGTTCTAATGGCATATGGTAGCCTGCAAGAGGTGAGCAAGTCTGGTTCTCTTTGTTTTGGAGTTGTGCATCTACTGATATAGTGCATAGAATTACAATGGCTCCCTTTTTCCGACAGTTTATCCAAGAACAAAATCCTGAGTATGTGGCATCTTTTGTCCGTACCCGTGTGCTACCGATTTATTCTACACCTGATTGCACACCTTACTTGGTTGCATCTGCAAATTGGGTACTTGGAGAGCTTGCGTCCTGCCTACCTGAGGTGTAATTTTTACTTGTTCTTCTTGATGCTGTAAATTTTACTTTTTATTTATGCAAACCATTTGCTGGAAGATGATATACTTTTAGTCACTGATTAAAATTTGTAATGTTTTACTTCCAGTGATTACATATTTGATTAATTGCTTTATGTATTCAGGTGATGAATGCAGATATTTTTTCTTCCCTACTGAAGGCATTAGCAATGCCAGATCAGGTGGAGACCTCTTGTTACCCAGTGCGTGTTTCAGCTGCTGGTGGAATAGGTTCACTACTCGAAGTAAGTCAGCACATACATTAACAATGGCACTTGTAGCTTAAAGTGATGGCTTGTCATATCTAACTCAAAGACTATGTTTGTACTCTTCAGAATGAGTACCAACCACCTGAATGGTTGCCGCTTCTTCAGATTATTATTGGTAGGATTGGTAGTGAGGAGGACGAGGATGGCATTTTGTTTCAGCTTCTCAGATCTGTGATCGAGTCAGGAAGTCAAGCTATTGCCACACATATTCCGTACATTGTCTCTTCGCTAGTTAGTAATTTGTTGACGTTTATGCATCCTAGTGAAGATCCATGGTCTCAGGTATATATAACTTCTGCTTTCCTGCTTTCTTAATATTTTTGCTAATATCTGAAGCTGAAGGTAACAGAATGTATTCTTTGTGATTCGAAGTAAAAAAATTGACACATTCTGCTAATATTTATCACGCACATGAAACCCTGGACTCTACCAAAATATTTGTAGAATTCCTGTTGTTCCTGGTCTAGTAATTGTGAACTTTGGACTATATTTAGTGGACATTGCAAGTCAGTTCAACCTATTTTTTTTTTTCTTCATTTTTTTAGGCTATTCTAGGTGGCCTTGAGACATTAGCAGCAATGGCTCAGACTTATGAGAGCTCTAAGCCTGAAGCGAATGAGGAGAACAATCAGGCGACTGAAATATGGCTAAATGGTCAAGGCACCATCAGCAAAGCTTTGTCAGAACTTTTACAGCACGCATGGCTGGTAGTTAAATTTACTCTAATCCCTTTGCGTTATCTATAAACATTATGATTCCTCCGTGTACTTGAAATTATAGAAATTAAAACACGGTTCTAATTTTAAGATACTGCTCTACCTTTTATCTTTGCATGGTTCAGACAACAGATGTGCCTCCGACTTCATGCATAGATCATTTTTCGACGATGTTGCGGTTCATTGTGATTGCTTCTACTAATTGCAATGTATTCGTGGAGCTCAGATTAACTGAATTACTCATAGTTTGGGCCGATATTCTTGCTAGCTGGAACGGTTGGGAAGAGTCGGAGGACTTATCCATTTTTGACTGCATAGAAGAAGTTGTGGGTATAAACAACAAGTATGGTTTTAGGAGTTTCCTTTTCAGAGATTTGCCCTCCCCTCCAGCCATGCCAGTCCGTCCACAATCTGTTGTTGAATGCATTGGTTCATTTGTCAGAAAAGCCATACTTGAGTACCCGTCTGCCACAAGGAGGGCGTGTTCTTGTGTCCACACGTTATTACATGTACCAGACTACTCATCTGACATCGAAGGGGTGGGAAAATCACTGGCAATGGTCTTCAGTGACGCAGCCTTTTCTCATTTTTTAGGATTGCGTGAGAAACCTTGTACTTTGTGGAGGCCTCTATTACTGGCGGTATCATCATGCTATATCTCCTATTCCGATATTGTGGAAAGCACTTTAGAGAAAGTGATATCTGGAGGATTCGAGCTATGGGCATCTTCATTGGCATCATCGCTTAAATTTGATGCGACTCCAGCATTGGCATCGGAAGTAAAACTATATGGTGAGTAGATAAAACTAATGTGCTGATGATTCAGAATTATTAAACTTACAGTTACAGTTCACAAGTTAGATCTTAGAAGGTTTTATTGTGTATATAGTAGCTTTTTTTAATCATAAATACATTAGCATGGACTAACAAACCACTTGTCTTCAGTGATGACGCTAGTAAAGGTGATCGAGCAGATTTTAGATGTAAAGCATGGGAATGCAACTGATGATTTGACAAGGAAGTGCTTTGTTTCATTGATGGAGGCTTCTCAGAGGCTAAAGGAAGTGAACGAAGAAATAGACGATGATGAAGATGATGGAGAACCCGGGGAAGAAGAGACAGAATCTGAAGAAACTGATTCATATGACGAGGTTTGATTTGTTTTCTAGTACATTCAAAGTATGTTTCATAATTTCTCGTTAGCACTAGTATAAGAATATAAACTTAGATAAGCAATCAATTTGCTGGTCCAGTTGCAAAGTAGTTTATAAACGGCTAGTTTCAAGAAACAACATTAGATCTTCTAATGATTTGTTTTTTTCTTTCCCAAATAAGCTGTTTCATCTTGTGTTCTTTTGTTGAACAGGATTCCGAGAGCGATGATGAGTGTGAAGAAACGGAGGAAGAATTTCTGGAAAGGTATGCTAAAGCTGCAGCAGAATTGGAGGATAGTGAAGTAGCCGAAGAGGCTGATGAAGAAGATGATGAACATGAGATTGATTTGGGTAAGTATGCTCTTCACAACAAGATAAGAAACAACGTTTTGCTTTGCTTAATGCTCTTTGAGTAATTGATTTTGCAGGTTCTCTGAATGAGATTGATCCGCAGAAACTGGTTTTATCATTAATGGAGAAGCATCACGAGAAAGTAATCAAACTTGTACCCTCTGAAGTCATCTCAGCCTTTGTCAATTCTTTTCCTGTCTACACAAGTCTCTTCTCTAAGTGCCTCTAAACATTAAATTAAACAAGAGTTTTCTCTTTCTACAATTTTTGATGCGGGTGTTTGTTCATGATGTGTTTACAAATTCTGAGTCAGTTTCGTGTTCCATATTTTAACGAAACTTTTGAGGCATTTGAGGAATTTTAAAAGTTTTCTGATCAAAATGTATCTGATGGGTCTCTCGATAGACTTATTAGACATGGAAAAAACTATTTTATCTGTATGAGTAATTAGAGATATTTTTTTGGTAAGAAATTTCAAATTTGTATAACTGATACGAATTTTCAATATTGTTCACTTATTTTTGTTTTAGTGGTATGCACTTAATATGGATTTTACATATGTGGATAATGTAGGCCATATAAATCTAGGCAAACAAACGACCTTTTTATTTACCGTTTCTGGTAAGGGATCTTGCAAACCATTGGCTATAAACCCACCTGTAAAGGTCAGTTTCAAGGGTATTATCGACTTAAGCATCACTTTAGATTCTTCGATCGAAAACGCTGCGTATTGCAAACAAAACACAGTGGAATCGGTCGTTTGCGCGTCTTCTGGGTTTCTCTCTGTCTTTTCCATTTCTTTTTTTTCCTGACTCAGCGAATCTGCTTCTTCGTTTCTCTCTTCTTCACTCATCTCAGTGTTAGGGTTACGATTCAGCAGAGCATTATCTCACAACTATTTCGGCTGAACTCGCTCTCCCAACCTCTCTCTCTCTTTTTCTCGGTTACTCTACCTCTTTGTCGGTACCCCAAATTTTCTCCATTCGAAGAACTTTTTAGGTCAAGTATGACTTGATTCTGCCTAATTTCTGGTATCGTTATCAAATTTGTCTGCTTTTCTATCTGGGATTTGTTCTTTATTTTTTTTCTTATAAGCGTATTTGATTTCGTTTCTTAGCTTCACGTCGATGTAAGCTCTTATGCATATATGGTTGCTTTGCATTCTTAGCTGTTAGAGGTTTTTCATCGCTGTTCTTTGTTCTTTTATTTTACTGTAATTAGGGTTTCTCTGTGTACATTTAAAGCTCTCTTTTTTTTTTTTTTTCAAGTGACCACCTTTGAGTGTTGTTTAGAATTGATTAGTGGAGAGCTTTCGCGTGAACTTTTGTATTGCAAGAGAGTCTCAGATTTATCTGATATTTGCTTTGTTTCTCTCTATTCCGGGATTTATATCTTCACTGAGAAATCTGTTTTTTTTTTAGGCTTGTTTAGTTGATTTCTTCTAGTTTAATTGATTCTTCGTTGAACAATGGTCATGAAAGTCCCATGTTTATTCAAACTCATCAGATAAATTGAAGCAATGTATACCGAGGGAGCCCCTGATTCTTTCATTGACCAGAGCATGTATTACCCCGCTTATTACTGTTCAGGTTGATACCTCTGCTTCACGAAATTTACTTATCATTCTTGTTTTCAAGGTTGCAAATTCCCTTATTTTCTGGATTTTTTTTCTTACAGGTTATGATTCATCTGTCGAATGGGAGAACCATCAGGTTGTTGCTGGTGTAGATGGTTCAGAGGTCCAATACACGGTGCGTCACAATCTTCATTCACATAAACGTGCTGTTTTGTTTTGTTTTGTTTATCGTCTTACCTAGCTAACATTCTAATCTTGCGTCTTCAGGGTGGGCAAAATGAAAATTCTCCCTATATATGCTATACACCAAGTTATGGATATGCACAGTCTCCTTACAATCCCTACAATCCTTACATACCAGGCGCTTCAATAGGCGTTGACTCTTCGTTTGTTGGATTCCAGCAGTATTACTCCAGCGCCCCGTATGAGAATGCTGCATCGTCGCCTACTTATGTTCCATATGTTATTCAGCCTGATTTTGTCACGAATAGTTCAACGGACTCTTTGGTAGCGACTGATGTAGCCAATGGTGGTCAATCTGATATAAGAGGATCCAGACAGAGAGATGGTTCAGCAATTTCCGGGTTCCCAAAAGATGCTCCAAAATCTTCAACAGTGAATTCTTTGGGTAGGACCTCTGAGAAACTAAGGTCTAGCACTGGACAGAATCAACAGTCAGGAGTCTCCAAGTATGTTTCAGCTCCGGCTCCTGCACATTCTCTTCAGGTGATTTCTCGTATAAAATATTTCGTGATTCTGTTTTCCTTTGAATATTGGGTGTGCTTATGCATTACAAGGAGTGTTTTGTTGATATTACAGTGCTATCTTAGTCATTCATTTCTATGTTGAGTCTGAAGTCTGTGTGTTTTTGCAGGGCAAAACTGCTTCCGTTGACAGTGTTTCCAGCAGCAGACGCTTGTCTTATGGGCAGTTAGACATTGCTAATGGGTTTTCATCCGTTGCCTCAAATAGTTACAAACCTCGTTCCAAGATGTATGATGGCGTAGGTGATAACGACCTCACTCGAAGCCCAGATACGAGCGAACATTATCGAGGTTCAAGAACGAGAAGATCAAGAAATCAGTTTGTTGTCAAAGCTTATACAACCAAAGCTGGAAATGCTGATGCAGAAGGAAACATTGTGATAAATCCTGATCAATATAATAAAGGAGATATCAGAACAGATTACAGCAATGCCAAGTTTTTTGTGATTAAATCGTATAGTGAAGATGATGTTCACAAGAGCATCAAATACGGTGTCTGGTCATCAACATTGCATGGGAACAAGAAATTGCAGAGTGTATATGAAGATGCTCAAAGAATAGCCACTGAGAAGTCTTGTGAATGCCCTATTTTCTTATTCTTCTCTGTGAGTCCATTCTTACCTTTTCTGCCTTGTGCTAATGTGCTTGCATTCATACTTTGTGCTTATGTTGTTCCCCCGCTTTAGGTCAATGCCAGTGGTCTGTTCTGTGGTGTGGCTGAGATGACCGGTCCAGTTTCCTTCAACCGGGACATGGATTTTTGGCAGCAAGACAAATGGAGTGGAAGTTTTCCTGTCAAATGGCACATCATTAAAGATGTTCCTAATAGCTATTTCAGGCACATTATTTTACACAATAACGAGAATAAGCCTGTGACCAACAGCCGAGACACACAAGAGGTAAGTTTTTTTGTTTTTAAATCTTCACACTTCACGTGTAAACCAGATTTTAAGAACTCTGGAATCTCAATCTTATCAACCTCGTTTGTGTGCAGATAATGCTGAAACAAGGTCTCGAGGTGCTAAAACTATTCAAAAATCATGCGGAAAGGACTTCGCTCTTAGATGATTTTATGTACTATGAAAACCGCCAGAGACTCATGCAGGAAGAGAAAGCAAGACTTCCATTCAGGACCTTTCGTAGCCCATTTCCCGTTCCCAAACCGAATATTTCTGACCGAAGCAAGAAAAACTCCAAAGATGTCTTCAAGAAACCTTCAGTAACCTCGGCAGAAACAGAAGTTGTGCAGTTAAAAAACTCAGATGGGGATGAAAAGAGCAATACAGAGGAACCTAGAGAAGATTCTACTCCTTCCACTCTGAAGTTTGGCTCTCTCAACATTAAAACGGCTGCTGGTACCACCTTAAACCCAACCCAAGCCAAGTCTAAACCGGCCTCATCTCTCAGCTCTGACCGCAAGTCAGACTCCTCTGGAGAGGTGACAGGATCTCTGGCTGATGACATCATCAGGGTAGGATCGTTGCCCATTAAAGTGAAGGTATCTGCAGAATCATCCTTGAAGATCGGAGCTGCTGGTACAACTCCCCTCAACTCAAGATCATTTCAGACTTAAACCGGGATTTCGACATTGTCTTTTGTCTAACTTGTTCGAGAAAGAGATTGAGTATGTATAGATAGGTTCTACCTTTTAAAAGGGTCTGATGGGTGGTTTGAGAATCCTTTTTCATCGTTGAAGTTTGGTCAAATGATATGTTTTTAGCGGTTGCATTTTGGTGTGTTGGGTTTAATTACAGAGTTGGTTCCATCTTTTGAGATTATTGATCGGAATTTCTGTGTTTTGTCATGCGAGTGATGTTTCTTCTTCAGCATCAAATACAAAGACACTATTTTCAGTTTCTTCCAAACTCAAAATGATCGTTAAACTTATACACACACTAGATTGTCGTGTCTTCCGTTTGCAAAGGAGAGTTTTGTTATCCTGGAAGTTTTGGGCCGAGGCCCATAGTCTTCTCGAGCGAGTAACCTTTTAACTCATATTTTGACTGAACCGTCTCAATATAAAAGATTTGAAAGCGTGGAAGTAAAAACCCTAATCACCATTTCATCAAACCCTACTGACGACCTCATCGATCGAGATCCTTGTTGAAACAATGACGAAGATTGCCGATCTTCCACGGGATCTGGCTGATGAGGTGCTGACTAGGCTCCCGGTGACATCTCTGAGGGCAATAAGATTTACTTGCAAAAAGTGGAACACTTTAACCAGACGTCGGAGCTTTACAAAGAAGCAAATTGGTTGGGAACAAGCAGAAGCAAAGAAGAAGAAGCAAGAGAAGGACTTTCAGGCGATCATGATTATGCACGACAGGGTTTATCTGATGAGCGTCAATCTATATGGAATTCAAAAAGACGACGACAACAACATTGAGTCATCGATAAAGCGGACAGGTGAACTTATTAGCCTAAACGATGATGATCGAGTAGGTATATCTCAAGTTTATCACTGCGATGGTTTATTGTTATGCATCATCGCCAATGACAACAACAGCACTAGGCTTGTGGTTTGGAACCCTTATTGCGGGCAAACAAGGTTGATCGAACCTAGAGATTCTTACCACGAACGGGACACCTACGCTCTCGGATACGGGATGAAGAGCGACTCAAGTCGAAGCTACAAAATCTTGAGATATCTGGATATTATAGAGCCTCCAATTAGAATCTGTCAGTTTGAAATCTACCATTTTGACTCTAACTCATGGATGGTTATCGAGGATATTCCCGACTGGAATATATCTCATCTTAGCTGTGGAGTGTCACTCAAAGGAAACACTTACTGGTTTGCTCAAGAGAGGATCCTACCACATGAATGGGAGATAGAAGAGATCCCAGGTGAGATCCCAGAGCTACGAGAGATCCCTAGTTTCTTACTATGTTTTGATTTTACAACAGAGAATTTTGGATCACTTCTGCCTCTACCATTTCAGCCTCGTTTGCATGATACTGTAACTCTATCTACTATTAGAGAGGAGAAACTTGCGGTTTTATATTACCAATGGGATATGTCGTGGACAGGGATATGGATTAGTAATAAGATTGAGCCTAACGCAGTGTCGTGGAGCAGCTTGTTCTTACCTATCGGTAGGATTAGACGTTTCGAGCCTATATCTCCGACTTTCTTTGTTGACGAAGAGAAAAAACTCGCGGTGGTTTTTGATAAACGAAAGAGTATACTTAACCCCAATCGCAACACAACTTATATCGTTGGAGAGGATAAATATTGCAAACAAGTGGATCTTGGAGAATCTGTTCATAGCTATTGTTTTCCAGTACTTGTGTGCTCTTATATTCCAAGTTGTGTGCAAATCTAAAGCAACCTGCACCCACCAGGATCGGAGGCAAGAGGAAGAAACCACTCGTGCTTTGTTTTGAGTTCTTCCATTTACAAGACCTAATAATGTGTTTCTTGCTTCTTCTTTCTTTAACTACTCTTGCTTTTTTTTTTTTTTGAACAGAGCACTACTCTTGCTTTGTTTTCTTTTTTTCTGTCAATTGTTCTTTGAACAATATTAGCCAATTCTAAATGTGTTTCTCATCTTTGTTGTGCAATATGGAAGAAGAAATAAGTGGTTTAAATTTTACAAATTTTTATAAGCATATACATTATAGTTTTAATTATACTAGGTTATTAATCCGCGCGGATATGCTTGTATGGATTATCTTGAGAATGTTTTAGACTTAAAAATCACTTAAATAGCTATACAATAACATATAGTATGCAAAAGTATAATAACGTATTGATTTTTTTTTTAACATAAATGTTCATTTATTTATATTAAGCATCATCTATACTATTATTTTTGCAGCAGTTTTTGCTCAAAAATACTTTTTGGAAAGTTTTTACATTTAATGTATTGACTTTAATATTAGTTACCAAAACTTCAAAATTAATTATAGATAAGATTTAGAAAATAAGGAAATCTTTCTACATCATTCAAACATAAATATATGATTCCCTTTCATTTTTATAATAAAAATTTTATTTGAATTTATATTTAAATTATCTTGAATTATTCTGTAATACATTTAGTTAATAAAAATTATGATTTTTTTCTTGTATATGATGTAATACAAAATTTTTAAAACGGACATATATTACTCAATAGATGATTAGAAAAAGGGGCATTCTCAAAAATGCCCCTTTTTCCATATCTCTTTTTAAAAATACCCCTTCATGTTGACCATTTTTAAAACTACCCCTCTTTATATACAAAATGACCAAATTACACTTTTTGAGTGACAGCAAGAATGTACAGTCATCAAAATCAAAAATATTTTCCCGCCAAAATTTTTTTTCCCGCCAAAATCGAAAATTTTTCCCGAAAAAATTATTTTTTCCCGCCAAAAAAAAAAAATTTCCCGCCAAAATCGAAAAATTTTCCCGCCAAAAATATTGAAATTTATACCTTTTAAAAACCTTGTAAATGCTTTTAAAAAACTTTTAAAAGCGTTTACAAGGTTTTTAAAAGGTTTTTAAACACATTGTAAACGCTTTTAAAAACCTTGTAAATGCTTTTAAAAAGCTTGTAAATGCTTTAAAAGGTTTTTAAACACCTTGTAAACGCTTTTAAAAACTTTTTAAAAGCATTTAAAAGGTGTTTAAAAACCTTTTAAAAATTTTATAAAAACTTTTACAAGGTTTTTAAAAACATTGTAAAAGGGTTTAGAAGGTGTTTAAAAACCTTTTAAAAATCCTTTTAAAAACCATTTGAAAACCTTTTAAAAACCTTTTAAAAACCTTTTAAAACCTTTTAAAAACCTTTTAAAAATCTTGTAAAAGCGTTTACAAGTTGTTTAAAAAACCTTTTAAAACTCTTTAAAAAATCTTGTAAAAGCCTTTACAAGGTGTTTATAAGGCTTTTATAAGGTAGAAACCTTATAAAACCTTTTAAAAACCTTGTAAATTTTTTTTGGCGGGAAAAATTTTGGCGGGAAAATTTTTTTTTTTCGAAATTTTTTATCAAAAGTTTTTTCCAAAAATTTTTTTGAAAAATTTTTGGCGGGAAAATATGTCGAAAATTTTTTGGCAGGAAAATTTTGTTTTTCTTTTTATTGAATAAAATAATTTTCATCTAAGGGTAAAATGGTCATTAAAAATTAAAAGAGGGCATAAATAAAAATGGCCAGAAAAGAGGATATTTTTGAAAAGGGGTATATCAAAAGGGGCATTTTTAACAAATTCTCTTAGAAAAATACAGGTACAATATTCCACATCGTCTAAAAAAATTGGACAATGGTTTAAAGTCATACTATAAAAGAGACCAAAATGATTCTGAATACAAATGAGTAGAAAGTTTGATTTATCAGGCATTCAAACTTTAAACAATTTTCTTTGATTTATTCCGGTTCTTTATTTTAAAATTTTTTAAAAGGTTAAATATGAAAAATATTTAAAACTTTTAAAAAGTTATATATGATAAATATTATACCGTAGATACATAATAAATATTAAAAATTAAGATGATATAGTGTGAGTTAAAATATCTCGGGACGGAGTTATATAGCGGGACGAGTTTTATCGATATTTATATAAATTAAAAATTATTATTAATTCGGTATTACACGGGTAAAACATCATTTCATTATTTTGTTAGCACTGTTGGTATCAGAGAATAGATATATCTAATTAAATTGATTAAATAAATATTATGTGAAAAAAAATTATATTGCGGTATTATATGATTTATTTAACAATTATTATATAATTATAACATATTTAACCACCAAATATAACTTATAATTTAAATATTTTAGTTATAAATAATATTGCTCCGCGGTGTACCGCGGGTACTAATCTAGTTTATGTTATGTAAACTGGTGTTGGTGATATCTGATAACATACATCATTTATGTTATATTTTGTGATTTTTTGAGTAATAACTCTTTTTCAATATCTGCTTTCAAACATGTCCTTTCCTAATTTTTTTTCTTTCAAAAATGCTCTAAAAGTCAGAGGCCTAAAAAAATATGTGTTATAAAAGCATACAAAATTACAATGTAAAACCTTATAATTATTTTATAAAACTTTATAAATCTCACACATAAATTATCTTATCATATCTCTACCATTTGTTTATGTTCTTTGGTTTTTTTCATATCTCTACCATTTGTTTATGTTTTTTGGTTTTCAAGTTATTTTTCAATTACTGAATTGATAGTATTGTAATTTTTCACTCTTAAATGATATTTTTTTTTTAATCTCTAGGATAGTAGGATGCCACAAGGTATGTACATATACGCTCGTTATATTTTGAGAATCCTTTTTCATCGTTGAAGTTTGGTCAAATGATTGTTTTTAGCGGTTGCATTTTGGTGTGTTGGGTTTGACTAAAGAGTTGGGCTATCTTAAATGCGTGCGAGTGATGTTTCTTCAGCATCAAATACACCGATGGGATATAACGTGGACAGGGATATGGATTAGTAATAAGATTGAGCCTAACGCAGTGTCGTGGAGCAGCTTGTTCTTACCTATCGATATGGATAGACGACCACTCGAGCGTACATCTGCGACTTTCTTTGTTGACGAAGAGAAAAAACTCGCGGTGGTTTTTGATAAAGGAAAGAGTATACTTAACCCCACTCGCAACACAGCTTATATCGTTGGAGAAGATGGATATTGCAAACAAGTGGATCTTGGAGAATCTGTTCATAAGTATTGTTTTCCACTTGTGTGCTCTTTTGATCCAAGTTGTGTGCAAATCTAAAGCAACCTGCACCACCAGGATCGGAGGCAAGAGGAAGAAACCACTCTTGCTTTGTTTTGAATTCTTCCATTTACAAGACCTAGAATAATGTGTTTCTTGTTTATTTTCTTACTNTTTTTTTTTTTTTTTTTTTTTTTGTCAATTGTTCTTTGAACAATATAATTAGTCAATTCTTAGTGTGTTTCTCATCTTTTGTTGTGCAATATGGAAGAAGAAATAAATGGTTTAAATTTTACAAATTTTTATAAGCATATACATTGTAGTTATAATTATATTTAATTAATTTGTATTATATTTAAATAAGCAGATTTTAATACATGTAGAACAGTACTACGCTGAAGTGTTTATATAGCTCGAATTTATTTTTAAGATCTCATATTTTTTGTATTATGTTAAGTAATCATATACATAATTTTGTATGACTAGAACATGTGGTCTTTAGGAAGGGATTTTTGTCAAATATGCCACATTTTTTTAAAATTTTTTGGAGAATGCCACATTTATTTCATGTTTCTAAAAATACCACATTTTTACTGTTCACATGTGATTAAAAGACGAAAATACCCTTCTATGAAAGAGAGTGATTATCGTGGGCAAGATCTGATGGACAAGTTATTAGAGGAAATTATAGACTTGTCCACGAATTTTATTTTTACAACTTGTCTACGAGAATTATATTAACGAAGTTGTCCACGAGTTCAAATTAGTTATCCATATTATTAAAGATAAGTTGTCTATGAAAGATAATTAGACAAAAATGGTAAAGTAGTCTAGATGGTGGACCAAAAGATGTCGATGATGATAAACGAAAAGAGGATGATAGACCAAAAGAGGATGATGTAGATCAGGGTGGACCAAAAGATGATGTGGAGGTTTGGATTTCTCCATATCATCTTGTCTATCATCCGCATCTTGTCCATCATCCACATCTTGTTTATCATTCGCATATTGTCTATCATCTGCACTTGTTGATCATCAGCATATTGTCCATTATCCACATTTTGTCCCTCATCGTCATCTGGTCTATCATCCACTTGTCCATCATTCGTATCTTGTCTATCAACATCATAGTATTTATCGAGGGACATTTATGTCTTTTCAAGTTAAGGTTGTGGCATTGTAGAAAAGAAAATAAAAAAGTGACATTTTGACTTAAAAAAGTTACTGTTCATGGCATTTTTATTAATTATGTTTTCCGCATGGAGAAGGAAAACATAAATAAACCACCACTCACATATATAAAAGCCACACAAAGATGAAACAAAGAGGATATTTTGTAACGACCATGATATAGGCAAGGCTAAAAATTCCCATCGCATGACTTACATAGCTCATTAGAGGCCTAATGTCTTCCGGTGACACATCTTCCGGCGACACATATCCTTAGACAATCTCCATTCTAATTCTTATAAGCCAAACCAAATGTAAACGAAGCTACCCAAAGATGAAGTACAAGTCGGCCGCGGAACTATACATGTGACTAAGAGTCTAAGGCATTCCCATCAGTCAACCTATCAAAATTGAGATCCTATATTAATTTTATTAATATTTTAATGTAATACTATTATCTAATTTAATTGAGCAATCAAATGATGACAGATCAGTAAGAGAAAGTCTACTAGTGTCTCAATACATCTACTCTGAGACACGAAATCTTTCTTTCTCCTCACTTTTTAATTTTTTATTAAAAATACAGATATTATCGGATGTGGGATGGACTTGCTCTAAGACTAACTTGCCGAAACAGAAAGAAATAAGTATGCGCTGATGAGTAGGGAATGTATGACTAATGAGTATGTTGAATGAATCCTATAAAACTTATTGACTAGGGTTGGGATTGGATGCTTTCAATTATAAAGTTAATTTATATTTAACAATGTGTTGATACTATAACTCTTTTTGTTAACCATGTTCCTAATCTTCAGTGTGTGCAAATGCAAGGAATAATAAATAAATATATTAAAAAACATCCAGTATAAAAGTTGGATTTTCAAAAATATTATTTTTCCTATGTCACTTTTTAAAAGTATCATTTGATGATGATGTCTATTTTTAAAAATATCCATTTTTAATATATAAAATGACAAAATTATAAACTTTAAACCCCAAATACTAAACCCTATCCCTTAAAAACTATATCCTAAATGTAAATGGGGAAACCAAACCTAAAAAAAAAATTCTAAAAATTAATTTAACATAATTACAAAAGAGAGTAAAAATAAAAATGTTCAAAAAAAGTGGCATTTTTGAAAAAGATATCAAATTTTAACAACATTTCATTTATTTAATTAAATAATTAAATATTAACTAAATAGATATTTGAACCCTAGCTAAAAAATCCTCTCTACAATTTTATTATTTTACAACATTAAAAACGGAATATTGGAAAGAGAAAAAACATTAAAAACAGAAAGTAATAAGTTACCAAAATTATCCCCAATTCGTTCCAGATTTCACCATAGTCGGTCGGGCTGTGCAGTTCACGCGCCGCTATACATTGCGATCAACTTCTTTACTCCTTAGCTTTCCTCCTTCGGACTTGACTCGATCGGCTGAGACGCGGACCACCGCACAGGCATGCACCTTCTTCTTCCTCACCAACTACGGTTACTCTTTCTCTAAATTGGTCCCCTTCTGTCGCAATCTCTGGATTTTGTGTGGAAATCTGGCTTTTACTATAATAAGTGTCACTCGTTGTTCACTTCGAGGAGTGTTCTATTTTTGGGGTTTTTAACGAATTTATTGATTTCATCTCCTCCCTTACCGTTTATAGTAGAAGCTGCTCAATTAAGGTGAGTAGGTGACACTGACACAATTTTGCTTTGGGTATTCGCAGGAGATAATTTCTATCTTGCTTTGAACTTTGTGTACTATAAATGGTATGGAACTTGGCTACTTTAAGAGTGTCTTTTTTTTTTTGGGATCACTTTGTTTGTATATGTTGCATGTTTTTTCAGTAGTTTGTGGAATCTTGCAGGGTGATTTGCGTAGAGGGAATGGTGGTGGAGGTTCCTCTAATCATGAAAGGAATAGGCAGACACTGTTTCCCAAACCAGAGACCTTGGATTTTGACTTGCCCTGCGACACCTCTTATCCTCAGCAGGTTGGTGTAGACAACAGGTAATGAAACAATCAGTGGCTTTTGGAAGGTTCTTATTTTTCTCTACACTTGATGTGCAGGACAATGCTGCTAGTTCTTCTGGAAGTCAAGTTAAATCTTTGCTGACTGAGATGGGATTTTGCCCAACTCTCGTTCAGAAAGCAATTGATGAAAATGGTATTCTAAAGTGTCCTGTTGAAAGTTTGTTTTTATAAAAGGCTTCCGTGAATGCTAACTTTCATTTAGGAGATATGATTACTGAGGTTACCTTTTCACATATCCAGGTGAAGACGATTTTGAATTGTTATTAGAGATTCTCACTAAGAGTACTGCGACAGAACATCCTGGACCCAGCCATCATGGTGGTCTAATGGAACCCAAACCGGTAACGCACATACTGTTGATGCACAAGTCTTGTATTCTCTTCTGTGCAATTTCTTTATGTTTCTTGCTTTTGTCTGACAGGAGCCTGGTATTGAATACGAAACCGATGGTCGAAGGATAGCATTACTAGCAATGAAGTTTCCAGAAAATCTTGTTGACCTTGCATTGGATAGGCTTGGTAATGTATTTACAATGACTTTGGCTTTCCATTTACACTTTCAAACATCTTACAATGGTTGCCGCATTTATTTCAGTGCTAGCTTCATTGTTTCGGTTTAACATATTCGCATTTGTTTCAGTGCTAGCTTCATTTTTTAGGTTATATGTTTTTGAGTGGCTAAATTTTTCAATATTGCAAGATTTTTTTTTTTCTCTTTTGGTTGATTAACGTCTCTTCATACTGGAACTTCTAATTATTTGATATATAAAAACAGACATAACTGAGGAGACTTATACGTCTTATTATGACGCCAATATGTATTTCTGAGAGGAGAAATAACATCTATGAAGCTGTTGTTTAATAATGCTTAGAGCGGAAATTCATCGCATGTGACGTTATGCTATTCAAAGCTATACAGAAACTTAGCATGCAGAAAGCAGCTATCATATGGGCTGTCACCAAAGTCTTTCTTCATGATTGTCTTTTCTGCATGATAGGTAAAGAGGCGCCAGTCGATGAGATGGTGGACTTCATTGCTGCTGCTCAATTAGCTGAAAAGTATGCGGAGGAATCCGAAGACTCACTTGATGGTGCTGAAATAAATGAAGAAGATGAAAATGTCGATGAAGTTATGGCTCGAGGACCTGAGGTATTTGGTGCTTTGAACATTGGCTGTTGATTTTCTTTTCAATGTGTTATTCGTCCTTTATGTCCTTTTGTTGGTTCGCCTTAGTAGATTCCAGTTTCCACTACCTGTCTGTGTCTTGTATAATTTATGTTGTTGTTACCTTTATTATCTCTAACCTTAGTTTTTTGCTTTACATTCAGGTTCCCAATGAACTATTGTTTGAAACAATGGACAAGACTTTGCATTTAATGGAAATGGGATTCTCTAATGATGAAATTTCATTGGCAATTGAGAAGCTAGGTGAGCAACTTAGGCACTTATGTGTTCAATCCATGACCATTATATGTTTGAAAGAAACAGTACAGACATGAAACCTATCTTGTATATGCAGTTAGTGGTGATTATGAAAATTTAATTGTGAAAAATTATATCATTTATTTTGCAGCCCGTCCTGTTGCACTGATAAATAATCCATTTTGCTCCTTTTCAGGTAGAAAAGGTCGGATTTCTGACCTTGCTGAGTCCATTGTTACTGGTGAATTTCCTAGTGACCGTGACCGTGACCGTGAAGATATAGAAAAGGTATGTTCATTCTAATTTTTCGAAGTAATATTTTCTCGCCCTCAAATAATTCACCAAAACCATCTCATTCTCTTCTATTAATTGGGCTATGATATTGCTGGAGTTTTACACAATGAATATTTGGTGCCACTGTAGAAAGTTTCAGCGGCGGTTCCTGCAGTGAATCGTACATGTCTTTCAAAGAGTTGGAGATTTATTGGTGTTGATGGGGGTTCGTCGACTGGCACTGCTAATATAAAACCAGATCCTGGTATTGACTCTTATCCTTTCCCTGATACTACCAATGCGGGAGAGACCTCAAAGGGTAAACGACCAAAAGATGAGGATGAGAATGCCTACCCCGATGAATGCACTGACTACGATGACAGAGGGAAACGGTTAAGACCCGAATATATGGGAGACTCAAGCTCGTTTATGGAAACCCCATGGATGCAAGATGAGTCAAAAGAGGACACATATGAATTTCCTAGAGTAATGCAGCCACGTTTGTCCCAGAGTCTTGGCCCAAATGTAGCCAAACGACCTTATTTCTTCTATGGAAACTTAGGTGAATTATCTCCTGGCTGGTGGTCGAAGTTATCGTCTTTCATGTTTGGAATTCACCCAGAACATGTAGATACTCGGTTGTGTTCACCCCTCCGTAGGACAGAAGGGTACCTGCACAATCTTCCCATTCAAAACCGGTTCAATATCCTCCCAAAACCTCGGTTGACTATACAAGATGCTATGCCACTAATGAAGAGTTGGTGGCCACAATGGGATATCAGAAAGCATCTGAATGGCGGCTCGTGTACTAGGACAAAAGATGTAACTCTTCTCTGTGAACGAATTGGACGCCGTATAGCTGAATGCAGGGGAAAGCCTACTCAACAAGACCAGACTCTAATACTTCGACATTGTCACACCTCAAATCTCATATGGATTGCTCCAAACATCCTCTCACCTGTGGAGCCTGAGCATATGGAGTGCATTATGGGATATCCAACAAACCACACAAACATCGGTGGTGGAAGATTGGCGGAAAGATTAAAGTTGTTTGATTACTGCTTTCAAACAGACACATTGGGCTACCATCTCTCTGTACTCAAGTCTATGTTCCCTGAAGGATTAACTGTTTTATCACTCTTTAGCGGGATTGGTGGTGCAGAAATTGCGTTGGACCGTCTTGGAATCCATCTAAAAGGCGTAGTCTCGGTAGAGTCCTGTGGATTGAGCCGTAACATACTGAAAAGATGGTGGCAGACTTCGGGACAAACCGGAGAGCTTGTGCAGATTGAAGACATCAAGAACTTAACGACAAACAAGCTGGAGAATTTGGTGCAGAGGTTTGAGGGATTTGACTTTATCATTTGCCAGAACCCATCAACACCTCTTGATCTCTCTAAAGAAACCTCAAGAGAAGAAGCTTCTGAATTTGATTACTCGTTGTTTAATGAGTTTGTCCGAATCTCGAAACGTGTCAGAGATATGATGGAGTTAAGTTGATGACTTGTCTGCCATCTTTGTTTTCTAAAGATATCTAGCTCAATCTTAAAGACTTCCCATGGTTTGTATCTCTTAGAGAACTGTTCTTTTGTAAAAAAAACCGATGCTTAAATGCATAGAATGTTCTATTTATTTTATAGCTATGCTACTTCTTAGAGAGATAAGCAGTGAATCATGTATGTCAATGTTGTATTCTGTTCACATTTATGTAATATATTAGCCCTTTTTCTGAATTCGCTTTGATTAGCGCAATGTTAGTTTCTTGCAATTATACTCTTTTTTTTTTGTGTGTGCAAATCATACTCATTCTCAGTCGAAAGGGTTATTTTTAGACTCATTTCGTCAAACTAAATTGTTTATGATCGGAAGTGTCTAATATATATATTTAATATAAACTATAATCGAAACCAGAGTCGATCAACTTTATGATTTGACTTAAAGTAGATAACCATTTGAATGATTGCATACCAAAATTATCAATGTTGGGTCACAGACGCTAGTCGATGAAGTCTTTTATTAAAGACAACTTAGTTGCATTATTACCCTACAAGCCTTGAACCAAAGAGAGAGAGAGAGAGCGAAAGAGCACAAAGGGAGCCTGCAACCAGACTGCATCAGGATCTCTGGCTAACCTTGCCTCCTGTCAGCTTAGCCGACTCAAACAACATGTGATTGATGAGTCCCCGCGCAGCACTGCCAAATACCATATCAGAGAATTTTGAGTCATTTCAAACTTACATTTATATATCCCAAGAGTATTTTGTAGTAATATGATCTCGAGCAGCTGTGTGTACGTGTGTGTGTTTGTGTGAGACATCATCTTTTTGCAGTACATGCCTCAACGAACAAGTTGTACATCTGATCTAATCAGTAATCACAAGGTTCTCTACTAGTATAAAACATTCACTAACGATTGTAGAGAAAAAAAAAACTCACTCATCTTTAAGCTTCTGAATCTTCTCAGGGTCTGTCTCATTCATATGTTTCTTAAACTGTTGCCTCACCATANTTCTAAAGATATCTAGCTCAATCTTAAAGACTTCCCATGGTTTGTATCTCTTAGAGAACTGTTCTTTTGTAAAAAAAACCGATGCTTAAATGCATAGAATGTTCTATTTATTTTATAGCTATGCTACTTCTTAGAGAGATAAGCAGTGAATCATGTATGTCAATGTTGTATTCTGTTCACATTTATGTAATATATTAGCCCTTTTTCTGAATTCGCTTTGATTAGCGCAATGTTAGTTTCTTGCAATTATACTCTTTTTTTTTTGTGTGTGCAAATCATACTCATTCTCAGTCGAAAGGGTTATTTTTAGACTCATTTCGTCAAACTAAATTGTTTATGATCGGAAGTGTCTAATATATATATTTAATATAAACTATAATCGAAACCAGAGTCGATCAACTTTATGATTTGACTTAAAGTAGATAACCATTTGAATGATTGCATACCAAAATTATCAATGTTGGGTCACAGACGCTAGTCGATGAAGTCTTTTATTAAAGACAACTTAGTTGCATTATTACCCTACAAGCCTTGAACCAAAGAGAGAGAGAGAGAGCGAAAGAGCACAAAGGGAGCCTGCAACCAGACTGCATCAGGATCTCTGGCTAACCTTGCCTCCTGTCAGCTTAGCCGACTCAAACAACATGTGATTGATGAGTCCCCGCGCAGCACTGCCAAATACCATATCAGAGAATTTTGAGTCATTTCAAACTTACATTTATATATCCCAAGAGTATTTTGTAGTAATATGATCTCGAGCAGCTGTGTGTACGTGTGTGTGTTTGTGTGAGACATCATCTTTTTGCAGTACATGCCTCAACGAACAAGTTGTACATCTGATCTAATCAGTAATCACAAGGTTCTCTACTAGTATAAAACATTCACTAACGATTGTAGAGAAAAAAAAAACTCACTCATCTTTAAGCTTCTGAATCTTCTCAGGGTCTGTCTCATTCATATGTTTCTTAAACTGTTGCCTCACCATACCAACCACTAGCTCAGTGTTGTGTTGCTGCACAACACAAACAAGTAAACAGAACAAAGTTCAGTTCCTATATCTCCTCCAATCCAGGATATCTAATCCTATAAGAAAAGCACAAATCTCTTTCTCGTGAAATCAAAACACAAGTGGTGATAAGATATCAGCCTCAACCTTTTGTGGTTGCAACATATCAAACTGTATTCTTGTATAAAGACGTTAAGTGGGTCAAGAGAATCAACTCTAAAAAGTGTCAATAGACGCGAGTTCTTGGGAGCAGCCTCAAAGACAAAGTATCCTGAGTCTAAATGAAAAACTCTCTACCTTTCTGCTATGAGTTACTAGGAGACTAAAGAGACAAAACATCAGGTAAAGAACAGTGATAGATTTCAATCGGCATCTATATAAACTCAATTCAGTTTCAAAGCCCTAAAGGTTCCAAACACTATGCTACAAATAAGAATGGCAATCAAAACCAAACACAATCCCATTGAAAGCAACATAGTATCTCTGAGTCTGACAAAGCAGGTTCATATATTCAAAGCTCAAGACAAACAATTAGTCGTAAATCTCACCTGCTTACCAATAAATTTAGCTCTACGAAGACATTCTCGGTACAACTGCCCATAAACAAAAGAGACGAATAGATCAGTGAAATAGCATCAAAGAAAGAATAAAACAAATCACAGGTCAAACAATGAGAACATTGGTACTAACCCTAACCACATTGTTAGCTAGTTCAGGAGGCAGAGAAGTTTGCAGAGACGGCATTTTCACAAAGAGATCTCTTGAGCTTCTTCAATCACAATGTCTTCTCCTATCACAGAAACACAAAATATCGCAACAATCGATCATAAGAGTCGATGAAATACACACAAACCATTAAAACAACAAATCTGATACTCAGATAGGATCGTAAACACGAAATGGAGAAGGCAAAAGATATTGGATTCAAGAGAGGAAATAGATAAAATCATCAATACAACATGTCAAACCATAAATAGAGCGAGAAAGACAACAAGATCGAGACTTACCGGAGAACAGACCGGACGGCGAAATTTCGAGCTGGAGAGAGACGGAGACAAGCACTCAGTCTCAACGGTGACTGCTTCCTCCGGTTTAAGACTTCAGGTAAAACTTACATAAACGACATCGTTTATGATTTCTGTTTACAAAGGGCCCAAAAAATTAAAGGCCCATTTATATATTCCAAGTCAAATACTCGAAACAATCTCATCCGTCCATTATTCGCGTTAATAACCGTAGATGTAATCGTCTCAGAGGGTACTAAATAATATCCGACGTGGATATACTCCTCCGTACCATTTCCCGCCCAAACTCATATATAGCTTCAGACCCCTACTAGACCCCTAAACATCGAAAATTGGAATCGTCACTTTAATTCGAAAAAACCCTAATTCTCTCTCACTTCGTCTCCCCCCAAAAAAAAGTTGCTATGGACGGTGGTGATCTCCCTTCCGGCTCCGGTTCAGGTTCTAATTTCTTCTCCGTCGAGCTAAATTCTGATTCTTTCTATGTTATAAATCCCAATTTCTAGGGTTTTATTATGTTTCAATGTCCCCATTGTTCTGTAACTTTCCATTGTTTGGGTTATGTCTGTACTGTATGCATATATAAGAGTTGTTTGTCTCACTGCTTATGTGTGTAGATATTAAGAAGAAACAAAAGCTGGACGATTCTGTTGATGATGAGGATGATTCTTCTTCTCCAATGGAGGTAGAGAGACGTCGTTATAGATCTATGGCCAAAGTTGCTATCGGTTATGGGGTTAACCCTTCCGTTCAGAACTCGTTCATTGCTGAGTCGATCCATAGCGTCTGCCCGGAGTTCTCTCTCGACACATCTAAACTCAAGAGTGCGGTTCTGGAGATGCATGAAGAAGGTAAAGAGAAGGTTAAGAAAATGCTGAAGGAACGAGAAGGGAGTCTAACACTCTGTTATGAATGGTTTGTACTTGGGGATTGGACAAGTGATGCCATTGATGGACCTATTTTGAACGAAGATTTCATCGGTATCAGCGCCTATTTCGCTGATGAGAACTGGAAGATGAATAAATGGGTATTGTGGTACCATCCTCGTGCGTCTCTGCGTGTTAAGGACATTTATGTTGATTCTATTAAGAATGTTATCTTGGATTATGGGATTGAGAGCAAGGTCTCGACTCTTCTTATGCCTAACTATAGTGATCTTGGTGTTAAAGCGTTTGATGATTTTAGAAGATGGATTGAAGAGAGTGGGAAGAGTGAGATCCATCCTCGAGTTTTCCTCATCTATTGCTGTTCTGACATTTTCCGGTTAATGGTTGATGATGTTTTCAAGGACATTAGCATATGGTTTATGGATCGTGTTCGGATGATGTTTCGTTGGGGAAGATTGGCACCGAAGAATTGGGATGTGACGTTGTGTAATCTGCAAAAAGCTGTGTATCTTTTCGAAGAGGATGAGGATTACGAGGATTGGGAACAACCAACTGATGAGGAATGGATAACGATTAAAACTTTTTGCAAACTCGCGGGTTGCATTTACAAAGTTGCCAAGGAGCTTTTTGATGGAGAGTATCCAACGTCTAATGTCTACTTCCACCTTCTTGCGGAGCTGAAGTTTATGCTAAAGGAAGAGCTTAAGAACGGTGATAGTGATTACTTCCTCAGCAAAGCAAAGGTGATATTGGAGAGGTTTGTTAAGTACTGGAATGATATGTTCCTGGTTTTGGCAACTGCTTCTGTTTTAGACCCTCGTTTCAAGACGAAGTATCTTGAGTTTTACTGCTCTAAGAAGGAAGTCAATGAGGAAGGCTCGAAAGCTGAAACTGTTTTGGACTATATACGCAATCTATATGCAGCTGGTGATATTAGTCCACTACCAGAATGTCCGGATGCTTCAGTGAAGCCAAAATCCTTGAGTTTGTTGCAGTTTCTCTTTGGCGTAGAAGCAGAAGGAGACGAAGAAGAAGAAGAGGATGAAAAAGAGGAGGAGAAGAAGCCTAATGGATACAAGGACTTTGTTTTGTTTCAAGAATTTCTCAAGTTTGAAGGATCTTCAAGGGAGTTTCAAGAATCAGAACTTGATTCTTATCTCAAAGAACCAATAATGGAGTGGAAAAAAGAGTTCAATGCACTAGACTGGTGGAGAGAAAAGAACTCAAAGTACCCGATCCTCTCAAGAGTAGCTCGTGACATCCTCTCCATTCCAATCTCTCGTGGCACATCGCACCGTGCTTATGTTGCTGACAAGAGAGAGTGTCCTGAGTTTATTGTCTCCATGGAGGATAAACTTGTGAACGCCATGATGTGCAGCGAGAGCTGGCCACGATTTTGATGTGGCCAATATTGGTAAGAACATTATGAAAACTCAATACCACTGTTATTCAGTAAGTAGATTAGATGTGAAGTTTCTTGACCAAATCCTTTTTATGGTCACCAAAGTAAGTGGTTCGAACCTGAGTTTCATGTTGTGTGTTCCTCGATCTTTACTAATGTGAACTATGTTTTTATCATTTCAGGCTATGTTAATTTCGTGGAATGGCTCCTCGCATGTGACTTCTCACTCAGTCAGTCCTTTTGTTTCAAAGACAATTTTTCCTCGCATGTGACTTCTCTCTCTGTCCTTTTGTTTCAAAGACTATTGTGAAAGATTGATTAGATTTGAACTTAATGTTGGGTTTGGTGTTTTTGTCTTATTGGATTTGATGACTTCTAAGCTCTAATCAAAATCTCATGTTTAATCGATAACTTATTATTATTGTTGGGTATTGGTTTTTTGGTATTATTTGTCAACAACTCAACAACATCTTATCTTAAGAAATCTAGTAATGTTATTGCTTTTGGTACTATCTCAATATTATTTGCTTTTGATACTAAGCGAATGTAATATGAAGGAGAAGAGACGAAAGAATAACAAGAAAAAACTACAAATAAAAAAAAGTTCAACGGCAAATAAAACGCTGTCGTTTGTTCACTTATGGACCTATTATATTGGGCTAAACGCTGTCGTTTTCCCGTTTCCCACCTCAGTCTCGAGGAAGAGACGATGATGATGATTACTGATCTTCCACACGATTTGGAATCGGAAATACTCTCTAGGGTTCCGGCGAAGTCTTTAGCGAAATTGAAGACTACTTGTAAACGATGGTACGCTTTGTTCAGAGATCCGAATTTCGTCAAGACGAACTTGGATAAAGAAGCCGCGAGGGAATTGATCTTACTGATGAATCGTAGGGTTCATTCGATCAGCGTCAATCTCAGTGGGATTCGCAACAGCGTTGATCCGTCTATGGAGGTTTCAGGTAAACTCAGTTCGAAGGATTTGAAAATATCTAACATCTCTCACTGCGACGGTTTGTTATTATGCACCACAAATGAGAACACTAGGCTCGTTGTTTGGAACCCCTGTACCGGTCAAACCAGGTCGATCAAACCAAGAACTCGTTACCGGCGTAATGGTTCCTATACTGTCGGATATGTAAACAGCAAATCTTCTTGCCACAGCCGTAACTACAAAATGTTGAGGATTTGCCGTTACTACGACCATCAGAAACTCCGGGCGGCTGACTTTGAGATCTACGATTTTGGCTCTGATTCTTGGAAGGTTATTGATGATGGCATCACCTGGGCCTGGGGTACATCTTCTCCTGGCGTGTCTTTGAATGGGAACACTTACTGGGTTGGTAGAGAGTCAGAAACAGATATTTTCTTGATGAGTTTTGATTTCACAGCAGAGAGATTTGTGCGTCTTCCTCTTCCGTATCAGATTTTTGATTACGATGATATCGCGATTCTATCATCTGTTAGAGAAGAGAAGCTCTCCTTGTTGAAGCAGAATTTTCATGTGCTTTCAACAGAGGTGAAGATATGGGTGACCAATAAGTTTGCTGAGGCCAAAGACTTGTTATGGAGCCAGTTCTTAGTGATTGATTTTAGTAAATTCATGTTACCAAGTCGGATGAGTGTGCTAAGTTTCTTGTTGGACGAGGAGAATAAAGTGGCAGTGTGTTGTGATACAGACATGGAAGATGGTTATAAGACCAGCGTCTACATTGTTGGGGTGGATTTGTATAAAGAAGTCTACAAAGACGTTACAAAGGAATTGATCTTTAATTGCCCACGTCTCGTCAGTTATGTTCCAAGTTTGGTTAACATTCAGAGAACACACCCAAAGGCAAAAAGAAAACGAGATTAAAGAAGGTAACTCAAATGAATCACCTTACTTGGATTGGATTCTTTATAACAGAGCATTTCTGATATAGAGTAATTAAACTAAAGCATCTGAGCCTCTATGATTCATACCCTGTTCTTTAGTCTTACTATATAATTGCTTACTACATAGCACATAAAGATAGTGTTCTTGTCATGCAAACCTGAGAGCTTTAGATATGTACGTATCGTTACTGTATCTGGTTTCGGGTAAGCATTCTCTTTAAATGGATCTCTATTTGTGATTTGTGTTATACAGGCACGGTCTGGAGGCCAACTTCGTAAGGAGCCTTAAAGCATTCCAAGTGAAACTCAAAGCCAACGCTTATCCAAATTTTGTGGTGGAGTAAAGGAAGATTATAATCACTTCAACATATGTTATGAGCTTTGTAAGTTTTACTTCGGCTACAATGCTTTTGTACGTAGTTTTTATGACTCTGAGAATACATTTCCTAATCAGATCAATGCGGGAGAAATTAGTGAAAACACCCACATTCACCACATATGGGATATGCTTTAAGGTTTTCTTACAGAATGACAGAGATCACAATGCATAAATGAAAGTTGCTACTGAATGAATCTCAATTTTAAAGACGAAAACAATAAGTCTTCTCTGGGAAGTTTGAAATCTGTTTCTTGTAGCATTAATGTCACGTCCTGTGACTAACTCTTCCTTGGTTCTGAAGAATCCATAGTGCACTTCCTTGAGTAATTTCAGAACATTGGTCAATCCCAGTGAAATCATTGCAATGCAAACTCTGTAACGAACATACAAGTGACCAAAGCTACTACGAGAGGAAGGTGACGATGAGAAGTCGCTTCTAGTTTTCTTAAGAAATAATTTTAATTATTGACATGATTTTAGCTTACGAGTAAACCCTTTTGAGCTGAGAATTCCGGAGAAACAGATGAAACTTGAGAAACCAAACGCGAGAAACCCCTAAACTTGATCAGCAAGAAATTGACTATTGTACCCTCTCTGTATATATAACATATATTTTAAGCCCTAATTTTTTTATATTCGCAGTCCTGTCGCTGTTTCCTCAGGTCAAAACACTATGATGGTTACTGATCTTCCACATGATTTAGAATCGGAAATACTCTCTAGGGTTCCGGCCACATATCTAAAAAAATTGCAAACGATGGCACGCTTTATTTAGAGATCCAAAATTCGTCAAGAAGAACTTGGATTTAGCAGAAACGCATGTGATCTTTGATGATCGTCGTGTTTATTCAGTGACAGAGATAAATACTCTGATTCATAGCATCAATATCCGTGGAATCCAAACCAGCTTTGATGGGGTCCAAGGTAAACTTAACACGCTAAAGGATTCAGAACAGGATAAGATATATGGTATATATAATCTCTCACTGCGATGGGTTGTTATTGTGCAGTATTACCAAGGAACTTACTAGACTCTTGGTTTGGAACCCTTGTACTGGTCAAACCAGGTTGATCCAAGCCAATAATCGCACGATCTTGAACATGTATTCTCTAGGATACGTAAACAACAACAACAAATCTTGCAATAGCTACAAAATCTTGAATTTTGACCGTCATCTCTGCTCCCTAAACAGTTCTCACGCTAAGTCTGAAATCTATGAGTTCAACTCTGATTCATGGAGAATTTTTGATCACGTCTCTCCTGGTTGCTGCACAGAATCCAAAGCCGTGACTTTGAAGGGAAATGCTTATTGGTTTGCAGCAGATTGGTTTGCTTCAGAGAAAGAAAGCAAATTTATACTCAAGTTTGATTTCACAAGAGAGAGATTTGGACGTCTATCTCTTCCTTTCCAGAAGAATTACAATGATGAAACTGTGGTTCTATCAGTTGTTAGAGAGGAGAAACTTGCCTTGTTACAACAGAGTTTTAATACAGATTCGTTAAAGATGAATATATGGGTTACCAAAACTAAGATCGATGAGGACAAAGACTTGTCTTGGAGCAACTTCTTGGTAGTAGATTTTGGTAAAGTTATATTAACAAGTGAGGCGTCGATGTACATGAGTTTCTTGGTTGACGAGGAGAATAAAATCGTGGTGTGCTCTGATACAGATTTTGACATTAAAACGACGACCACAATTTACTTTGCTAAAGAGGGTATACAAGTTCATCAAGAGATTGCACAGAAGCCAAAAATTTGTTGGCCATTTCTCGTCAGTTATGTTCCAAGTTTGGTTCAAATTCAGTGAGGTAATTTAAGTAATCCTGCAAGCAGAGGATCAAAGGCTATTAACTTAGTCAATCGTAAAATAAACAGAGTAGCTGAAACCTTTTATTTTATTTTTTAAGAGCTCTATACAAGTGACCAAAGCTACTACGAGAGGAAGATGACGATGAGGAGGAAGGCTTCTAGTTCTTAGGAAAGATTTTTAATTGTTGACATGATTTATTTTACATATTTAAGAGTTTTCATCGATCGAATTAACCTTATAAGCTGAGATTCGCGGAGATACTAACTAATAAGAGCATTTGATAGTAAATTCTACAAACACAAAAAAAAAAAATCAAGAATTAGATGGAAACATGAGAAGCCAAAAACGCGAAAAAGCCCTAAACTTGATCAGCAAGAAATCTATACAGAACAGAGTAGACTTTGAAGTTTTGAGAGAAAGCACTTGTTACTGTCTCACCGATTCTCGTAAATGTAGTCATGCTCATTGACTATTATACCCTCTCTAGTCTCTATTTTATACCAATTGTTAAACCCTAATTTCGATCTATAGACTATAGTTCTGTCGCTGTCTTCCTCTGTTCCTCAGGTCGTCATACGAGAAATCACAAGATAAACAAACACTATGATGGTTACTGATCTTCCACATGATTTAGAATCAGAAATACTGTCTAGGGTTCCAGCCACTTCTCTACAAAAATTGCAAACTACTTGCAAACGTTGGTACGCTTTATTTAGAGATCCTAGATTCGTAAAGAAGAACTTTGGTAAAGCAGCAGAGCAGGTGATCTTAAAGGATAACAGGGGTTATTCAGCGGCAGTAATGGATACTCTAATTCATAGAGTCGATCTCCATGGAATCCAAAACAGCTTTGATCCATCCATTGAGGTTGCAGTTAAACTTAACAAGCTAAAAGATTCAGAACAGTTCAAGCTATCTTCCATCTTACTTCACTGCGAGGGTTTATTATTGTGCACTGAAAAGGGCAGTAAACTCGTAGTTTGGAACCCTTGTACTGGTCAAACCAGGTGGATCAAATCCAATGATCGTATTCGTATGTTATCCAATTATGTCTTAGGATACGTAAAAAACAGCGACAAATCTTGGGATAGCTACAGAATCTTGAATTTTGAAAATCTTGATAGCTGCCTAAAGGTTTCTCCTCTTAAGCTTTATATCTATGAGTTCAACTCTGATTCATGGAGGTTTCTTGATGACGTCTATCCTAATTCTTTCATTCACTCTGATGGCGTGACTCTGAAGGGAAATGCTTACTGGTATGCTTCAGATGAAGAAGACCCCCTCGTTACATTCATACTAAAGTTTGATTTTACTACTGAGAGATTTGAACGTCTGCGTCTGCCGCCTCTATCTTTTAAGAATACTAGTTATGTTAATGTGGTTCTCTCAGTTGTTAGAGAAGGGAAACTTGCCTTGTTACAAAAGAGGGTTGATGATACAGATTCGTTAAAGATGGATATATGGGTGACAAAAAGTAAGATCGATGAGGCCAAAGACTTGTCGTGGAGCAACTTCTTATTAGTGGATTTGGGTAAAGTTATGTTACCAGATGTGATGGTTCCTCATATGAGTTTCTTGGTTGATGAGAAGAATAAAATGGTTGTATGTTGTGAAACAGGCTTATTGAGTAATCCCGTGAGGACCACGACAAAATTATACTTGGCTATAGGGGGTAGACAAGTTCATCAAGAGATTGTACAAGAACCACAGGGTCGTTGTCCATTTCTCCTCAGTTATGTTCCTAGTTTGGTTCAAATTCATTGAAGTACTTCAAGTATCATTTGCAGGTAAAGGAAGTAATTATAATTAATTTAATTACAGTTTTTGTAGTCAATTACTATAAAATACACAGAGTAGCTGAATTTTCTTGAGATTTTTTTTTTTCTTTATTATCCATCGCTTTTGAAAATACATTTTGGTGATCTACTTAAATACATTGTTTATGAATGCTTTTAGTGAGGTATACATTGTTTATGAACGCTTACCGAAAACAAAAGTGTAGAAAGCTAACAAGGTTGTGTTTATGTATAATGTTGATCATATTCAAAAGTTATAATAATACATAAATCAGTTCTAGAAATCCTAAATTGGCCCATAATAATGCCTATAACAGTAACAGTAGTAATAGCGAACAATAAAATAGTTCACGTCCGTGACCGTCTACTGTTTGCTTTTTCACCAAAACGTCCCATTTTTCAGTCTCGATGATTAGACCCGTCGACAGAAAAAGAAGCCAATAATGAAACGCCTCGTAGTACTGTTCCCGCCTAAATCATAACAAAGTACAGTAGCAAGCAAAAAGAGCAAATCATTCTCTCTTCTTCCCCAAAATCCGAATCCTTAGCATTTCTCTCTCCGCAACCACAGCAACACTTCTATGGAAGACGGTGATCCCTCCTCCGGTTCAGGTCCAGTTTCTTCTTCCTTAATTGCTAGGCCTCCGTTTATTTTGATATTAGTTTTTCTAGTGTAGAGAATGTGTATAGAATGTTTAATATGTGTATAAGGGTATTTATGTACATTAGTAATCCCTAGTTGCCCTACTCTTACCTCACTATATATAGTTGTAATCTCTCTATCAATATACTTAAGTTTCACATTCTACATGGTATCACAGCCACGATTCTAATACCTAAATACAAATTTTCTAAATTTTTCTCCTTTTCCCTCTATTGTCATGTCTACCGAGAACGGCAACCCTACTCAGCCTCCAATGACCGACGTCATCCCTGTCAACAATCAACATCTTCTTCATGTCAACATGACGAACGTTACCAAACTGACGGATACAAATTTTCTCATGTGGAAACTTCAAGTGCGATCTCTTGTTGCTGGCTATGGTCTTATTGGCCATCTCGATGGATCTGTTGAGAAACCTCCCCTGACGGTCACCACCAATGGTGCTAACACCCCGAACCCAGCCTTCCTCCTGTGGCAGCGTCAATATCAGCTGCTCTACAGTGCTCTTCTAGGCTCCATCTCTCTCAGTGGTCAGCCAACACTCTCTTAAACTACCGTTGCTGCGGAGATCTGGTCTACCCTGGCCGAGATCTATGCAAAACCGAGTCGTGGACACATTCGCCAACTGAAGGACCAACTTAAGGTCTTACACAAAGGTAACACAACCATTGATGAATACATGCGCACTCTTATCACCAAGTTTGATACTCTGGCCAGTTTGGAAGCACCTATGGTCCATGATGACAAGATTGAGCAGATTCTCGATGGGCTTCCCGACGAATACCGTCCTATTGTTGACCAAGTTGCCAGCAAAGATGTTGCTCCTTCCATTGCATACGTCCATGAGCATCTCCTCAATCATGAAGCCAAGCTCCTTGCCAAAGCAGTGTCTCCCTCGCTCCCTGTGACAGCCAATGTTGTTACTCACCGTAACAATCCCTCTTCCCGTTCCAACAACTCGTCTCGCAACAACAACAGGAACAACTACAATCCTGCATCTCAACCCCAATGGCAGTCCAACAACAACACCTCCAACCAACGTAACTCTCGCCCTTACCTTGGGAAATGTCAATACTGTCATGTTCAAGGTCACTCTGCACGCCGCTGTCCTCAGATTCCGCATCGCAACACTGCTCCGGCCTCCTCGTCGTCTAGTCCTTTCACCCCATGGCAGCCTCGTGCCAACCTTGCCATTGGTGGCTCCTCACCGTATGGTAGTGATCCTTGGGTCTTGGATACTGGTGCCACCCATCACATGACCAATGATTTAGCAAGGCTTTCAGTCCATCAACCATATTCTGGAGGTGATGATGTGATCATTGGAGATGGTTCTCCTCTCCCCATATCACATACTGGTTCTTCCATCTTACCTTCTCTTTCACGTGATTTGCAAATTCACAAAGTCCTTTATGTGCCTGATTTACACAAAAATCTTATATCAGTTTATTGACTCTGTAATGCTAATCAAGTGACTGTTGAATTTGCTCCTGCTCACTTTCAGGTGAAGGATCTTCGTTCGGGGGCACCGCTTCTTCAAGGCAGAACCAATAATGAGTTGTATGAGTGGCCAGTCACGCCTTCCCAAGCTACTGCTCTTTTTGCGTCTCCGAGTTCCAAAACGACTTTAGCTTCCTGGCATTCTAGACTTGGCCATCCCTCACCACCTATCTTACATAAGCTTGTTATAACCTTATCTCTTCCTCTTGCTTCTACTTCTACTTCAAATTCCTTTTGTTCAGATTGCCACATTAATAAAAGTCACAAGCTTTCTTTTGCTCAAACATCGATTGTCTCAGTCAAGCCTCTTCAATATGTGTTTTCAGATGTATGGACATCTCCAATTACTGCATTTGACAATTCCTAATACTATTTAATCTTTGTTGATCATTATACTAGATATACATGGTTTTACCCCCTCAAACAGAAATCCCAAGTCAGAGAAATCTTTGTTACCTTTAAAACTCTTGTTGAGAAACATTTCCAAACACCTATCCAAACACTTTAATCAGACAATGGTGGTGAGTATCTGGCTTTACGTTCTTATCTTCAACAAAGTGGCATTTCCCATCTTACATCGCCGCCTCACATCCCAGAACACAATGGCATTTCAGAGAGGAAGCATCGTCACATTGTTGAAACAGGCTTGTGTCTTCTCTCTCAATCAGCTCTCCCCAAGGCGTATTGGCCTTTTGCATTCGCAACTGCGGTCTATCTGATTAATCGACTTCCCACAGCAGTTCTTGATCATCAAAATCCATACACCAAGCTCTTTAGTCTTGCTCCTAATTATAACAAGCTGAGGGTCTTCGGTTGTGAGTGTTACCCATGGTTACGCCCCTATGCAAAGCATAAGCTGGATCCTCGATCACTCTCTTGTGTCTTTGTTGGTTATTCATTGAGTCAGAGTGCTTACCTCTGTTTTCATGTCTCCACTCGTCGACTCTATGTTTCTCGGCATGTTCAGTTCAATGAGTCCTTCTTTCCGTTTCGTTCCTCACCGATCATCTCCTCGCTGTAACCAGCCGACTCAGCCTCGTCGATCTCCATCACAAACTCGCCGCTCACATCAGTCATCCCGATTTCTGAAGTTGTCATGCCTGCAGTGCCCCCCGACGACGTCCTTCACCGCCCTGCTCCGTCTCCGGCTCCGGCGCCGCCTCAATTGTCGACCACCGCTCATGTATTGCCTTCTCTCTCAACTCGACCTTCTTCCTCTTCTTCTTTAATCCATCAAAGGCCCACTGGCGAAGCCCATTTTCATCCTCCCAATCTCACAAATTCAACTACCATTGAAAGGCCCACTGGCTCAGCCCACCTGAATTCTGTTATTCAGCCACCTTCCCAAAGGCCCACTGGTCCACACCCACTATTGCCAATTGGTCCCAATGTCTCTCCGCGAACAAACTCATCGTTGTCTCCGTCAACCACCGCTTCGCCGAGTCCCTCGTCGGACAACTCTCCAGCTCCCTCTCCGTCTCCTCCACCACAACCCAATTCACCACCAGCGCCTGCTCCGATTCCCCTCCCAAATCCACCCATACCTCAAAATCAGATTCAAAATCAAAATCCACCACCAAACCTTCATCCGATGACAACAAGAGGGAAGAATCACATTCACAAGCCAAACACCAAGTATAGCCTTGCCATTACACGTCGCAGGGCGTTTGCCCCAGAGCCACGCACCTATCGTCAAGCTCTTGCAGATGATCGATGGCGTGGTGCGATGTCAGAGGAATATAACGGACAGTTAGAGAAGCGCACGTGGGATCTTGTTCCTCGTTCACCAACGCAAAATGTTGTCGGCTGCAGATGGGTCTATAAAACCAAAATTCTACCTTCGGGTGACTTGGATAAATATAAAGCTCGCTTGGTCGCCAAAGGATATCATCAAACGTATGGTCTTGATTACAAAGAAACTTTTAGCCTTGTTGTTAAGGCTGTCACAATCCGCACTGTACTTGGTCATGCTGCGAGTCATTGCTGGCCGATATAGCAACTGGCTGTCAATCAAGCCTTCTTACAAGGAACTCTAGAAGATGAGGTATATATGGATCAGCCGCCTGGGTTTGTTGATAAAGACAGACCCGATTATGTGTGTAAGCTTCGGAAGGCGCCTGGGTTTGTTGATAAAGACAGACCCGATTATGTGTGTAAGCTTCGGAAGGCAATCTATGGCCTCAAACAGGCGCCACGTTCCTGGTATATAGAACTCCGTAACTTCCTTCTTCAATCAGGTTTTCAGAACAGTTATGCTGATGCTTCTCTGTCTGTGTATAGTCGTGGTCCGACTCTACTTTACATGTTGGTATATGTTGATGATATTATCGTTACTGGTAATGACTCCACTGCTGTTGCTAGAATGATTGACTGTCTTGGAGCGCGGTTCTCGCTAAAAGATCAGGGAGATATCAGCTACTTTCTAGGAATCGAGGTAACAAGAACCAAGAGTGGTCTTCACTTAATGCAGCGGAAGTACATCTTAGATCTGTTGCACAAAACAAATATGGTGGACTCCAAGAGTGTTTCCACGCCGATGGCTGTTTCCCCTAAACTCCTTAAAACTTCTGGTACTCCATTAGCTGATGCGTCTGATTTTCGTATGGTTGTTGGCAGCCTCCAGTACCTTGCGTTCACGCGACCAGACATATCATACGCTGTTAACCGTCTTTCTCAATTTATGCACAGTCCTACAACCGATCACTGGCAAGCGGCCAAACGTGTCCTTCGTTACCTTGCCGGTACAATGACGCATGGAGTTCTCTTATCTTCCACCAATGCTCCTGTGCTCAAGGCTTTTTCTGATGCAGATTGGGCTGGCGATGCAGATGATTATGTTTCCACAAATGCCTATGTTATCTACCTAGGTAACCATGCGGTTTCATGGTCTTCAAAGAAACAAACAGGGGTGGCTCGGTCTTCAACGGAAGCGGAGTATAGAGCCATTGCTAATGCCTCTGCTGAAATTCGTTGGATTTGCAATCTTCTCACTGAGTTGCGTATCCACATCCCTACGACTCCGGTCATCTATTGCGACAATGTCGGTGCCACTTACTTGAGTGCGAATCCAGTTTTTCACTCTAGAATGAAACATATTGCCTTAGACTATCATTTTGTTCGTGGACAGGTACAGACTGGTGCACTGAAGGTTTCTCATGTCTCGACCAAGGATCAGCTTGCTGATGCTTTGACAAAGCCACTTCCACGGGGACAGTTTCTTCATGCATGTTCCAAGATTGGAGTCACCAAGGTCCCTCCATCTTGAGGGGGTGTGTAGAGAATGTGTATAGAATGTTTAATATGTGTATAAGGGTATTTATGTACATTAGTAATCCCTAGTTGCCCTACTCTTACCTCACTATATATAGTTGTAATCTCTCTATCAATATACTTAAGTTTCACATTCTACATCTAGTACCTCAAAAAGCCTCTCAATGTGTAATGTTATCTTGATCTGCATTTTTAGATGTTAAGAAGAAACTAAGTTTGGAGACTGTGGTGGCTAGTCGAATCCCTACACAGGCGGAGAAAGATCAAAAATTTCTGAGAGGTACGGCACAGTGGCTCATTACTACTTCTCGTTTAAGCCCTAACTCCTTTGTGCGGTATATGGGACCGTTCTTGCCTTTTGGTGTTTATCAACTCGAAAAAGAAGTTCTGAAGATACACAAAGAGCGTAAAGAGATGGTCAAGAAATTTCTCAAAGATTTTGATGGGAAACTAACCATCTCTTATGATCTTTTAGCTTATGATGATGAATATCACAGTTATTCTGAAGATGGTTCTCTTTGGCACATGGATTTCGTTTGTATGAGTGCCCATTTCGTTGATCATAATAAGTGTAAGGTGGGGAAATGGATCTTGGGGTACTATCCTACCGAGTATGCACGCGGCGAGAAAGTTGCTGTTTACAGAATCAAGACTGTTCTTGTGGATTATGAGATTGAGAACAAGGTCTCTGCTCTTCTAGTACCTAACTATGATGATCTTGGTCATAAGGAGTTTGATGGTTTCAGGAAATGGGTAGAGAAGAGAGGGAAGAATCAGATTGATCCTTGCTTCTTCCGCATCTACTGTTGTGCTGATCTTTTCAGGTTGATGGCTGGTGATGTGTTTGACAATATGGACTTGCTGCTTGAGGAGATCAGGGTATTGGTTGGTTGGGGTAAGCTGACACCAACCAACTGGAACGTCTCTTTGCGTAATCTGCAAGAAGCGTTAGATATGGAAGATAAGAGAGTATTTGTTGAGGATGGTTATTACGAGGGATATGACTTACCATGTGATGAAGACTGGGAAATGATTAGAACTTTTTGCAAACTTGCTGGTTGCATTTATAAAGTGGCAAAGGAGCTTTTCGAAGGAGGTTATTCGACATCTAATGTCTACTTTCACCTTCTTGCGGAGCTGAAGTTTATGTTGAACCAAGAGCTTGCCACTGCTGATAACGATCACTTCCTTAGCAAAGCTACAGAGATATTGAAGAGGTTTGATAAGTATTGGAATGATATGTTCCTTGTTTTGGCAACGGCTTCTGTTTTAGACCCTCGTTTCAAGATGAAGTATCTTGAGTTTTACTGCTCAAAGAACGAAGTTAATGATGAAGGTTCAAAAGTTGAAACTGTTTTGGACTTTGTACGCAATCTATATGCTCACTATGCAGCTAGTGGTATCCGTCCACTAACAGAATGTCTGGATACTACAGTTGACTCAGTTTTCTATAGCTCAGAAGAAGAAGAAGAAGAAGAAAATGATGAAGAATGTGGGGAAGAATTAGAACATAAGGTCAAGGAAGAGAAGAAGCTTGATACATACGAGGATTTTGCTTTCTTTCAAGAGTTTCTCAAGTTTGAAGGATCTTCAAGAGAGTTTGGTGAATCGGAACTCGATTCCTACCTCAAAGAACCGGTAATGGAGTGGAACAAAGACTTCAAAGCACTGGAATGGTGGAAAAAAGAGAGCCAAAAGTATCCAATACTCTTTCGAGTAGCTCGTGACATTCTCTCCATTCCAATATCATGTGCCACATCGTGGGATGCTTATGTTGCTGACAGAAGAGAGTGTCCAGAATTTGTTGTCTCCATGAAGGCCAGACTTGTGAACGCCATGATGTGCAGCAAAAGCTGGTCACAGCTTTGACACGGCAAAATTTGTAACAACAAAAAGTGCTTTGGCCTTGGTGAGAAACTCCTTGTATATCTGCTTCTTTTTCATTAAGTCCGTTTTCCAGTTCAACATCAGAAAACATTGAGATTTGAGAACCTTGTTTAACTAAATGAAATTTCTCAAGTCCACTTTATTATTAGTTGTAACGTTACATTTGGAGTTTCTTTGATCTACCTATTTTCTTCTTCTTTTCTCACATTAAGACCACATATGTTATAAACAAAGACGACGTTCGTAGTAATGTCTTCAGCATAGTACATATGCTTTGTCATCACCAAACTATAATTTTTACTATGCCAATTATAAAATAGGGCTGATTCTGTTAAGTTAAACAGAGTAGCTGAATTTTCTTTGAGATTTTTGTTTTTTGTTCATCATTCACTTTTGAAAGTACATATTGCTGATCTTACTCGCATTGTTTATGAATGAATGCTTAGTGAGCTACATATATCCTTGGATTTTTTTTTTCTTTACAGAAATACAATATGTGTGTGCATATGAATACCGAAAACAAAAGCTAAGAAGGTTGGTGATGTTTTTTTATGAGATAGCAACTTGTAAAAGCTCCTATATATGTTCGAAATTGCTTTATTGAAGTCTTGCAGAGTTTTGATATAAACATAGTAGTAGCTGAATTCTCCTTTTAAGTACTTTTGAGTTTTGATATCTGATGCTGGTGAATGGTGTAGTGATCTTACTCGAATACAATGTTTGTAACTGCATAAGAAAAACACAATCGACATAAAAAGAAGCCAATAATGAAACGCCACGTAGCACATGAATGAATCAGCTCCACTACTGATCCCGCCTAAATCATCTAACAAAGTAGTAGCAAAAAGAGGCAAATCATCCCCAAATCCAAAAACCCTAACATTTCTCTCTCCCGCAAACGCTTCGATGGAACACGGCGATTTCGCATCCCGTTCAGGTACTACGCTTGAACACTTAATTTCTAGTGTGTTTCTTCTTGGTTTCAGTTTCTGAATCTGCATTTTCAGATGTGAGGAAGAAACAAAAAACGGAGAAAGAGCAAATTCCGACAAAGGAGGAGGCAGAGAAAGAGCAAAAGCGTCTGAGAGATTTGGCCAAGTTATTCATTCGTAACCCTCGTTTAAGCCCTCGCTCCTTTATAAACCCTTTCTTCGGTGTTTCATCATCTCAACTCGAGAAACAAGTTCTGAATATACACAAAGAACGTAAAGACAAAGTCAAGAAATATCTCCAAGGTTTTGATGGGAAACTAACCATCTCTTATGATCTGGTCACTCATGATGATGAATGGTACAATCATTCCAATTATTACATAGGTAGACATGGTCCGCATAAGGATTTCGTTTGTATGAGTGTCCATTTTGATCATACATTCAAGGTGGGGAAATTGATCTTAGGGTACTATCCTATCGAGTTTAAACGCGGCGAGAAAGTTTCTCTATACAGAATCAAGAACGTTCTTGTGGATTATGAGATTGAGAACAAGGTCTCTTCTCTTCTAGTGTCTAACTATAGTGATCTTGGTCATAAGAAGTTTTATGGTTTTAGGAAATGGGTAGAGAAAAGAGGGAAGAATCAGATTGATCCTTACTTCTTTCGCATCTATTGTTGCGCTGATCTTTTCAGGTTGATGGCTGGTGATGTGTTTGACGGTATGGACTTGTTGCTTGAGGAGATTAGGGTGTTGGTTGGTTGGGGGAAGTTGACATCAACCAACTGGAATGTCTCTTTAGGTAATCTGCAAGGAGCTTTAGATATGGAAGATAAGAAAGTGTTTACTGAGGATGAGTATTACGAGGGATATGACTTACCATCTGATGAGGAATGGATAATGATTAGGACTTTTTGCAAACTTGCTGGTTGCATTTATAAAGTGGCAAAAGAACTTTTTGAGGGATGGTATTCAACATCTAATGTTTACTTCTACCTTCTTGCGGAGTTGAAGTATATGCTAAAGGAAGAGCTTAAGAACGGTGATAATGATTACTTCCTCAGCAAAGCAAAGGATATATTGGAGAGGTTTGATAAGTACTGGAATGATATGTTCCTGGTTTTGGCAACTGCTTCTGTTTTAGACCCTCGTTTCAAGATGAAGTATCTTGAGTTTTACTGCTCAAAAAATGAAGTGGATGAGGAAGGTTCAAAAGCTGAAACTGTTTTGGACAACTTACGTAATCTATATGCTCGCTATAGTTCAGCTAGTGGTGTTCCTACAGAAACAAAAAGTCTAGATGGTAAAGCTGACTCAGTATTCTATAGCTCAGATGAAGAAGAAGAAAGTGAAGAAGAAGATAGTGATGAAGAAGACTGGCAAGTGGAAAGTGGTGAAGAATGTGGGGAAGAGGAAGAAGAAGAAGAAGAGGATGATGAAGAATCTTGGGAAGAGGATGGTGATGAAGAATGTGGGGAAGAGGAAGGTGAAGAAAAAGAACACAAGGAAAAGGAAGAGAAGAAGACTGGCGCATACAAGGATTTTGCTTTCTTTCAAGAGTTTCTCAAGTTTAAAGGATCTTCAAGAGAGTTTGGTGAATCAGAACTCGATTCCTATCTCAAAGAGCCAGTTATGGAGTGGAACAAAGACTTCCAAGCACTGGCATGGTGGAAACAAGAGAGCCAAAAGTATCCACTCCTCTCCCGAGTAGCTCGTGACATTCTCTCCATACCAATCTCACGTGCCACTTGGTATGAGGCTTATGTTGCTGACAGAAGAGAGTGTCCAGAATTTGTTGTCTCCATGAAACCCAAACTAGTGAACGCCATCATGTGCTGCAAAAGCTGGTCACAACTTTGAACACGGCAAAATAAATTGTTTTGGCCTTTGTGTGAAACTCTTATGTCTAGTACTTCTTTTTCATTCATTAAGTCCGTTTTCTATTTCAACAGTAACTGAGAACCTTGTTTTGATTAATCAAAATTCTCAAGTCCCACTTCATATTAGTTGTAACGTTACATTTGAAGTTTCTTTGATTTAACTACTTTTTTTGTTTTCTCACATTAAAGACCACATATGTTATAGACAAAGACGATGTTCATACTCCATAGTAATTGTTTGCAAATTCAACATAGTGTACATGCTTTGTCGTCACCAAATCCAAAACCATAATTGGGATTTTGTAGCTGTTTATAGAAAATTTTACATTATCTCGTATTAAACCAAATGTAAATATTCACTTTTCCATACACTAATGACTTAGAAAGAAATTGAAACCACTTTTTCACAAAATCGAGACTTATGATACTCGAAATAATCTCATCCGTCCACTCTATTCATTTTAAACCGTCCGATTCACCGCGTCCTGAGAAGATCTTATGACAGAGTGCCACGTATGTCAGTAGCATTCCCGCGCAAATGAACCTAGATAGAATCAGAAGTGAGAGTCGAAATCGTCACTTGTTCCTAATTAAAACCAAAAAACCCTAAATCACTCTCTCCGTACGGTTCATCTCCCCCAAAACAGCGTTACTATGGTCAAAGGTGATTTCGCCTCCGGCTCTTGTTTCTGATTTCTCCTCCTCCTTCTCATTTCAGTGTCTCCGGAAAGCTTCTGTATTGTTTTCTCTCTCGTTGTTGTTTTTTTTTGGATTTGTCCCCAAAATTTTAGGGTTTGTTCTGTTCCAATCTCACTATAGTGATTTAGCTTTACAGTGTTGTGATTCACCCAGATGTGTATGTTTATGTCTCTATATACACGATTCTTATGAGGGCTTATCAATTTTGTTCTTTTTAATCTATGGTCATGTGTTTGTGTGAAATGAGATTCTAATATTGTGCATTTTTTTTAGATACGAGGAAGAACGATTTAGTCGATTCTATGGCTGATGAGGAGCCTTCACTCGAGGAGCAGGAGAAAGCTTGTCATAAAGCTATAGCCAAGTGGTTCATTCGCTCTGGGATTAATCCTAATAAAATTAAGATCCCTTCCTTCGCAAAGTTTATGAGTTACCTCAATCCTCGTTTTCCTCCTAGTGCTTCTAAAGTCGAGAAGGAAGCTCTCGAGATATACAAAGAATGTAAAGAGAAGGCTAAGAAGTTTCTCAAGGAGTTTGATGGGCAGGTAACACTCTCTTATGAATGGATGGTTCTTGGGAATGAATACACCAGAGGTTATTCCATTAAAGGCCCCATTTTGCATGAGGATTTCGTCTGTTTGACTGCTCATTTCGTTGATGACAACTGGAAGATGAAGAAATGGATTTTGGCGTACACTACTGATAAGAAAGTACCTATGGAAGATATTTTTATCTACCCTTTTAGGAATGCTGTTCAGGATTTCGAGATTGAGAGCAAGGTCTCTGCTCTTCTGCTGCCTAACGATGTGGATTATGATGAAGTGACTTTAGATCCTTTCAGGAAATGGATAGAAGAGAGAGGGAAAAATCAGATCATCCCGCGGGTCTCTCTGCTCTATTGTTGTGCTGATCTTTTCCGGTTAATGGTTGATGATGTTTATAGTGGCTTAAGCGGGTATCTGCTAGAGGTTGTGCGTATGTTGGTTGGATGGGGAAGTTGTTCATCGACCAACTGGAACGTCACTTTGTTTCATCTGCAGCAAGGTGTTGATCTGAAAGCTGAGGATGCATTCTCTAAGGACGAGGTTTACGATGACTATGACAAACCATCTGATGAAGATTGGATTAAGATTGAAACTTATTGCACACTCGCTGGTTGTATCTATAAAGTGGCAAAGGAGCTTTTCGAGGGAGAGTATTCGACAGCTAACGTCTTCTTTCACCTTATTGCTGAGCTGAAGTTTATGTTGAACCAAGAGCTCGCGAAGGCTGATAGTGATTACTTCATCGGCAAAGCTAAGAAGATAATGGAGAGGTTTGATAAGTATTGGAATGATATGTTTCTGATTTTGGCAACTGCTTCTGTTTTAGACCCTCGGTTCAAGACAAAGTATCTTGAGTTTTACTGCTCAAAGAAGGAAGTCAATGTTGAAGGTTCAAAAGCTGAAACTGTGTTGGACTATTTGAGCAATCTCTATGCTCGCTATGCAGCTAGCAACATCTCTCGGAAACCAATATGCTCGGTTGCTACAATTGACTCCTGTGACTCTGAAAAAGAGGAAGAAGAAGATTATGATGATGAATGGGAAGAAGAAGAAGATGATGATGATGAAAGAGAAGGCAAAGATGATAAACAGAAGGAAAAAGAAGAGAAGAAGCCTGATGCGTACAAGGACTTCGTTTTGTTTCAGGAATATCTCAAGTTTGAAGGATCTCCAAGAGAGCTTCATGAATCAGAGCTTGACTCGTACCTCAAAGAACCGGTTATGGAGTGGAACAAAGACTTCAAAGCATTGGACTGGTGGAGAGAAGAGAGCCAAAAGTATCCAATACTCTCCCGAGTAGCTCGTGACATTCTCTCCATTCCAATTTCGTGTGCCACGTCGTGGGATGCTTATGTTGTGTTCAAAAGAGAGCCACCTGAGTTTGTTCTCTCCATGGAACCAGAACTTGCTAACGCGATGATGTGCAGCAAAAAATGGTTACGCCTCTAGAGATATGTCAGAACTGGTAAGAATTTTTTTCTTTTCACTAGCAAGAACTTTTAAATGCTTTTGCTATCTACATGAAACTCATATCTCTGTTATTTAGTACTTTCGTTTGCCATTTCTATATCAGTAACAATTCAATATCTCTGTTCTTTTTTTTTTTGGCTGTTTTGAAAAGAAAAAAAACGATTCAGTAGTTTAATATTGTTGGATTACTATGAAACTTCTTAATCTAATTTTGTTAAATTAAATTGAGTGTCTTGCAAATTTTGAGAGAATAAATGCAACCACGGTTCATACATACTTCATCATATCAATATTTTTGACGTTTAATACGTATGGTGGTAATATTGAGATTTTTTTATAGAATACAATTGGGAATTTACAATTAGTTACCGATCACAACCAGTTGTTATTTGTTATCATGGGTTGAAAAAAGCCCACAAACGTTTAACCTCACAAAATCGAACACAATATTAAAAATAATCTCATCCGTCCACCTCAGTGCATTCTCAAATATCAACCATCAGATCCACCGCCACGCAGAACAATCTCCGAAAATAAAAGAACTGATCCAATTACAGCGAGCCACGTACTTAAATAGCTCCAGTTTCCATTCCCGCGTAGTCGAGAAAAGAAGATGGAATATTTAGAAATATTTAGTAATTAAAAAAATCGGAACCGTCACATCTTCTCTAAATCTAAAACCTAAAAAAATCACCTCTCTACCCGTTCGTCTTTCACCAAACACTGAAACAGCAGCTACATTGCTATGGACTCATCTTCAGGTTCTAATTTCTTCTTCTTCTTCTTCTTATTTTTATAATCATTCTAGTGTTTACAGTAAGGTTTTGTCTGGACTCCGATAGATATGTGGATTTCACCCTAATTTTCTAGGGTTTGTACTGTTCAATGTGCTATAGATAGATATATAATGGTTTTAACTTTTAATTTCTCTGCTTTTATGTGTGTTTAGATATGAGGAAGAAACTAAAATTGGACGGTCCTGTGGTCGATGAGGAGAAAGAAACTCATAACGCAATGGCCAAGTGGTTCATTAGTGGTGAGTTAAATCCTAATTTCATCAAGTCCCCTTCTTTTACAAGGCTTATGAGCTTCATGGAACCAAAGTATCCTCCTACAGTTTCTAAAGTCCAGAATGAAATTCTCGAGATCTACGAGGAATGTAAAGAGAAAGCTAAGAGTTTTTTCAAAGGTTTTGAAGGACAGTTAACACTCTCTTACGAATGGATGATTCTTGGGAATGGTTGGGCTAGGAACTACGTTAAAGGCCCTGTTTTGCATGAGGATTTCGTCTGTTTGACCGCTCATTTCGTTGATGATAACTGGAAGATGAAGAAATGGATCTTGGGGTACACTACTACTACTGACGAGAATATACCTATGGATGATGGTTATTATGTTTACCCTTTCAAGAATGCTGTTCAGGATTTTGAGATTGACAACAAGGTCTCTACTCTTCTGCTTCCTAACAGTGAGGGTTTTGATGAAGAAACGTTGGATCCTTTTAGGAAATGGGTTGGAGAGAGAGGGAAGAATCAGTTCAATCCACGGGTTTTGTTACTCTATTGTTGCTCTGATCTTTTCCGGTTAATGGTTGATGATGTGTTTAGTGAGTTGAGCTCGTCGTTGCTAGAGGATGTGCGTATGTTGGTTGGATGGGGAAGGTGTTCGTCAACCAACTGGAACGTGACTTTGTTTCATTTGCAAAAAGCTGTTGATATGAAAGCTGAGGATGCTTTCTCTAAGGATGAGATTTACGATGATTATGACAAACCGTCTGATGAAGATTGGATTAAGATTGAGACTTATTGCAAACTCACTGGTTGTATCTATAAAGTGGCCAAGGTTCTTTTCGAGGGAGAGTATTCGACGTCTAACGTTTTCTTCCACCTTCTTGCTGAGTTGAAGCTTATGTTGAACCAAGAGCTTGCAAGTGGTGATAATGATTACTTCCTTGGCAAAGCTAAGCAGTTACTGGAGAGGTTTGATAAGTACTGGAATAGTATGTTTCTGGTTTTGGCAATTGCTTCTGTGTTTGACCCTCGGTTCAAGACGAAGTATCTTGAGTTTTACTGTTCAAAGAAGGAAGTCAATGTTGAAGGTTCAAAAGCTGAAACTGTTTTGGACTATTTGAGCAATCTGTTTGCTCGCTATGCAGCTAGCGAGATCTGCCAAAAACCAATATGCTCGGTTGGTACATTTGACTGCTCTGACTCTGAAATTGATGAAGAAGAAGATTATGATGAAGGAGAAGAAGACGAATATGATGATGATGAAGGAGAAGGAGAACAAAAACAAGATGGCAACGAAGGAGAAGAAGGTAAAGAAAAAGAAGAGAAGGAGAAGGAAGAGAAAGAAAAGGAAGAGAAGAAGCCTGATGCATACGAGGGTTTTGTTTTGTTTCAAGAATATCTCAAGTTTGAAGGAACTCGTGGAGAGCTTCAAGAATCAGAGCTTGACTCCTACCTCAAAGAGCCGGTTATGGAGTGGAACAAAGACTTCAAAGCACTTGAATGGTGGAGAGAAGAGAGCCAAAAATATCCAGTCCTATCCCGAGTAGCCCGTGACATTCTCTCCATACCAATCTCACGTGCGGCTTCGTATGACGCTTATGCTGCTGACAAAAGAGAGCCACCTGAGTTTGTTGTCTCCATGAAAGCCAATGTTGCTAACGCCATGATGTGTAGCAAAAAATGGTTACGACTGCTTCAATAGAGGCAAAATTTGGTAATAAGTTCCTTCTTCTTTCTTAGCTAGTAAGACCTTAAAATTGCTTTTGTGGCTGTCATGAAGAAACTCAATATCTCTTTGGCTTTTCCGTTTTAGTACTTTATTTTCCCATTTCTATTCAGTAAACATGTTCCTTTTCAGTGATGATTAATTTAATATGCTTAAGTGAAGTGTTGTTAATTCTCTCTTTCTATATGCTATATATATAAATTATCCCACGGCTTCATCCTCGTTTGAAGTTTCTATGATCAAACTGTTTTTTTTTACACAAACGCTTGATGACCTTTGTCTATCACCCTTTTGCATTTACATAAGGGATTTTGTTTATAGATAGAATCTTTTTACATGTAAAATAGAAATTAGTCTTCTTTATTTAGTTAGACCAGAGATTAAAATTGGGTTGAGAAATTAAAACAGGCTTACCAACAAAAAAAAGTGTTTGTGTGTGTGAAATAATCTCATCCGTCCAAATCATATACTAGTAACCGTCCGATTAAGCTCAGCGACTAGTCAACACCCGAAAAGAAAAAAAGAGATCCAATAACAGAAGGCCACGTATGATAAATAGTTCTAGTATTATTCCCGCGTAAATAAAAAATATCTTAGAAAATAATTTGGTTTAGATTGGAAATCGGAACTGTCAAGCAAAACCCTAAATCCTCTCTCTGTACCGCTCGTCGCCCCCAAACAGCAGCAGCGTTGGTATGGACAACGGTGATCTTTCCTCCGGCTCTTGTTCAGGTTCTAATTTCTCCTCCCCTTTTTCTATTTCAGTGTCTTCGGTAATGTTTTGTCTGACACTCTGACTCATAGATTTATGTATTTGTATCGTCTTCTCATTGTTGTTTTTTTTTTTTTATACTGGATTTGACCCCTAATTTCTAGGGTTTGTTATGTTCCGCTCTCACTGTTTTGATTTTACTTATTAGGGTTGTGAATCTATGGATCTGTGTTTGTATATGTCTGCATATATGCTTCTATATGGTTTTTTTTTGTCATTCCCATGCTCATGTGTTTGTGTATGTGCTTTTGGTTTTTAGATATGAGGAAGAAACTAAAGTTGGACGACTCTGTGGTCGATGAAGAGATGGTGGCGGGTGATAGTCTTCCTTCACTTGCTGAGAAGGAGAAAACATTTCACAATGCTATGGCCGAGTGGTTCATTACTGATGGGATTAGTCCTAATATCATTAAGAGCCCCAGATTTGCCAAGTTCATCAACTGCTTAAACCCGGAGTTTCCTCCTAGTGTTACTGAAGTCAAAAAAGAAGTTCTTGAGATACACGAAGAATGTAAGGAGAAGGCTAAGAGATTTCTCAAGGGTTTTGAAGGTCAATTGACTCTCTCTTATGAATGGTTTGTTCTTAGCGATGAATGGACAGACCCTGTTTTGCATGATGATTTCGTTTGTTTGGCTGCTCATTTCATTGATGACAACTGGAAGTTGAAGAAATGGATCTTGGGGTATACTACTGACCGGAATGTACCCCTTGAAGATGTTAATATCTACCCTTTTAGAGAGGCTGTTGAGGGTTTCGAGATTGAGAGCAAAGTCTCTACTCTTCTGTTGCCTACTGACTTGGATTTTGATGAAGTGACTTTAGATCCTTTCAGGAAATGGATTGAAGAGAGAGGGAGTAATCATATCAACCCACGGTTCTCCCTACTCTATTGTTGCGCTGACCTTTTCCGGTTAATGGTTGATGATCTTTATAGTGACTTGAGTGGGTGTCTGCTAGAGGTTGTGCGTATGTTGGTTGGATGGGGAAGTATGTCACCTACCAATTGGAACATCACTTTGTCTAATCTGCAACGAGCTGTTGATATGAAATCTGAGGATGAGTTCTCAAAGGACGAGGAGTATGATGATTATGACAAACCATCTGATGAAGATTGGATTAAGATTGAAACTTTTTGCAAACTCGTTGGTTGCATCTATAAAGTGTCCAAGGAGCTTTTCAAGGGAGAGTATTTGACATCCAACGTCTTCTTCCACCTACTTGCTGAGCTGAAGCTTATGTTGAACCAAGGAGCTTGTGAGTGCTGATAATGATCACTTCATCAGCCGTGCTAAGTATTTATTGAAGAGGTTTGATAGGTACTGGAACAATATGTTTCTGGTTTTGGCAACTGCTTCTGTATTAGACCCTCGGTTCAAGATGAAGTATCTCGAGTTTTATTGCTCAAAGAAGGAAGTCAATGTTGAAGGTTCTAAGGCTGAAACTGTTTTGGACCATTTACGCATTCTATATGCTCGCTATGCAGCTAACGATATCTATCAAAAACCGATATTCCCGGTTGCTGCAATTGACTCCGCAGAAGAAGAAGAAGAAGAAGAAGAAGAAGAGCAAGAGCAAGAGCAAGATTATGATTTTGAAGAAGAAGATGATGATGAAGAAGAAGAAGATGATGATGAAGGAAAAGAGGAAGAACAAGATGATGATAAAGGAGAAGAAAAAGAACGACAAAAGGACAAGGAAGAGAAGAAGCCTGATGCGTATGAGGGTTTTGTGTTGTTTCAGGAATATCTCAAGTTTGAAGGATCTCCACGAGAGCTACAAGAATCAGAGCTTGATTCCTACCTCAAAGAACCGGTTATGGAGTGGAACAAAGACTTCAAAACACTGGAATGGTAGAGAGAAGAGGGGAAAAAGTATCCAGTCCTCTCCCGAGTAGCACGTGACATTCTTTCCATTCCAATCTCGCGCGCCGTATCGTGGGATGCTTATGTTATGTTCAAAAGAGAGCCTCCTAAGTTTGTTCTCTCCTTGGAACCCGAAATTACTAACGCCATGATGTGCAGCAAAAACTGGTTACGCCTTTGATGATTGATAATGGCAAAATGGGTAAGAAGTTCCTTCTAATCACTCACGAGTAAGAACTTAAACTGCTTTTTTAGCCTTCTTGTAACTCAATCTCTCTGTTTTTTAGTACTATCCTTTTTGAAGACTTATCTTGTTTAATTAGTACTTATGAAATATCTCAATATCAATTACTGTTTTTGTTAATTTAAATTTGAATATTTTTACAATGTTAAGATAATCAAACTAATATATCTACAGATGTAAAAAAGTTTACAGACACTATTAGAAAGGTAAGATGCTTAAGTGAAGTATTAAGTCTTAATTTGCTTTATTCGGTCTTGTATCTCCAAATACCAAACTACAAGTCTACTTAACCTTAATAAACTACTAATACAGGGTTTCTGCAAACGTTACTTCAAGATTATCTGAATTGTAAATAGAACTATAGAAGTAGTATATGGCTACATAATTTTTGATTCAACATATGGGTTGGTTTTATTTGTTATATAATTTTAGAAAAACATACTATTTCTCTTCAAGCAATCTAATAGACTAGTTACACTAGTAGTATAAATAACAGATGTTAGCAATCTATAAATAGGGACGTTAACAACAATTGTTTCAATCTAATTACATGTATATCATTTGTCCACCTTTTACATGAAAAATTCTTGACTCTTTACAGTATTTGCATTTTTTTTTGCCACGTTCTCTAAAAATGATGTATTCATTGTTCAAGTGTAAGTGTAACTAGGTAAAGAAACCAATATGGTGGCCAAGTAGTTTGAAAGCTTGCACTCATGTTTTCCACGTGTAGCTCACCAGTCACCATTAGCCAAGTTAAGTACTAATTAATCTTTGCCTTAATTTTGTATTTAACACTTAATTTAAATTTGGTTAGACAAATCAGTGTGAACACAAGAGTTCCATGCATTTAAATAAACACCTATTTATAGATATTTACACACAGATATTTTTGGGTTACTAGAAACTTATAAAATTGATAAGTTTATTACAGGTGGCAAAAAATCATAATAATTTTAGAAAACTGTATAAAAATAGATAATAATATTATTTTCACCATAAAAAATAGATAACAATATTAATGTAAGCAAACACATATATATGCTCAACATATTCGAGATATTTTTGGGTTACTAGAAACTTATAAATTGATAAGTTTATTACAGTTGGCAACAAATCATATAATTTTGTTTTACAAAAAAGTGTATAAAAATAGATAATAATATATATATATATATATATATAATTTTTGGTAAAAAATAGATAATAATATTTATATAAGCAAACACATATATATTCTCAACATATTCATGTAAACCTAATTTGTTTTTCTCTTTTATAATTTTATCAGAAAAAAAATTAAAATGCGTCCAAGCAAAGCTTCAGTGACCCAAACATGGCTGCTTTACACACAGCTTTGTCTTTGGAAAGATCTCATAATCAGGTGTGTCCGTCAGTTCATTATAAAAGCAAAATCGATGCTTCTGAGTCAAAACATGGTCTCTGATTCTTCTGCTGAGATCAGTGTCATCGACGTCAAGTCTCATCTCTCCGTTGGGAAAGATCCCAGTAATAGTAGCTTTCAGATTGCCGAAATCAGAATCCATGATTCCGTTTGTATTGAGATTCCTGGCTCTGAAGAAACGCCTCTGTTAGGATCGGTACGTGTTTGGGTTTTGTTTCTTTTCTCTTTTCGTTATCTCAATTTTGCTACTTTTTTAGGACTCTGTGCCATTCTAGATTCTTCAATGAATTCGAAGTTAGGATTGGATTAGACTGGATTGATAAAGTCTTAATCTTTGATAATTCCGCCTTGGTCAATTATGTATATAGACTTGACTTTGTTTTAGGTTTGCTCACTTGTTAAAATCCAATTCGAATTCAGTAAAGAATTTAGCTTTTTGTATGTTTGTTCTGTTCTGTGGATTCTCTGATGTTGTGAAGGAAAAGAACAACTAAACACTAAACAAGTTTTTATAATGTTACCTTTTGTTTCTAAACAGGTCAAGAGTTGTTGTTCTGCAGCTGCAACGATTATTGAAGAGCCTGCTACTGAGTTTATACCAAATATAAGCTCTGGGAGTTATGCGGATAAGGGTGACAACCGAGAGTACATGGAAGATGAACACATATGCATAGACGACCTTTCAGTACATCTTGGATCTTCCTACTATAGATTTCCTGTGCCTATAGCTTTCTACGGTGTGTTTGATGGCCATGGTGGATCTGAGGCATCACAGTTTATTAAAGAGAATGCAATGAGTTTGTTCTTTGAAGATGCTGTCTTTCGAGAATCTCCTTCGGTTGTGGACTCTCTTTTCTTGAAAGAACTGGAGAAGTCTCACCGGAAAGCTTATAGGCTTGCTGATCTCGCCATGGAAGATGAAAGAATAGTTAGTAGTTCGTGTGGAACAACCGCCTTGACTGCTCTTGTAATTGGAAGACATTTAATGGTAGCTAACGCTGGTGATTGCCGTGCTGTGCTATGCAGAAAAGGAAAAGCGGTTGATATGTCATTTGATCATAAATCTACATTTGAGCCAGAACGGAGAAGGGTAGAGGATTTAGGAGGTTACTTTGAAGGCGAGTATCTATACGGTGACCTTGCTGTTACAAGAGCTCTTGGAGACTGGTCAGTAAAGAGGTTTTCACCCCTCGGTGGATCTTTCTCACCTCTGATCTCAGATCCGGACATTCAACAGATGATTCTAACGGAGGAAGACGAATTCTTGGTTATGGGATGTGACGGTGTTTGGGATGTGATGACAAGCCAGTATGCTGTTACTTTTGTCAGGCAAGGACTGAGGAGACACGGTGACCCGAGAAGATGCGCTATGGAACTTGGAAGGGAAGCTTTGAGGCTTGACACATCAGATAACGTTACAGTGGTGGTCATCTGCTTAACATCATCACCAGCTCCACAACGGAGAAGAATACGGTTCTGTGTTTCAGATGAAGCCCGATCCCGGTTACAAACAATGCTAGAAGGCTAACTCTGATGAAGGTTTTTGAGCAGTCTTGAGGAGGGGACAACAATGTATATATTATAGCAACAGAGATGGGTCTTTGGAGATAACAACCCTCCGCAAGGCTAAAGATTATTTGATGACATTTCATCTCTGATATTGGATGGAAATAAAAGGAGGGCAAGAAGAGAAGATGAGAGACTTCTCTGTGTTGTTCAAAATGTTCATAAGTGTTGTAGTAGCCATTTTTTATCTGTTTGTTTGGCTATTTCTCCAGTAGGTTTATTGAGCACTTATGTACAAAAACTAATTAAGATTGAAGTTATTCCGGTTATAAAGTTAATCAACTGATTCTTCCTCATGACTTTGACACTTAGAACCTGTGTGAGATGATTGTGATCAGAGTTATGAGTCTAAGAACTCTCCTACAACATTAGATAAACCTTCTCTTGTCATCCACATCAAGATCTTAATCTGAATTCTGATGTAGTGGTGGTTGTCATATATATGGTAATCAGTTTTCTCTTATGTGTATAATTTAAGTATTCCTTTTGAATTATTGAGGGTATATAATTGCTCCTGGATGCCTCCTAAGTATATATGATTAACGAAAATTAAAAAGTCTAAATAAAACATGGGAAAATTGAGAAAAGGTCCTTTTAATTTTTTAATATTCCGTCTTTATTCGACTCTTCAAAGAAACTAAAGTCTCGTCTCCATCTCTCTCTCTAAGAAACTTCGACGGAGTAAGAAGAAAACAAAAAAACAACAACAACAACAACGATGGCGATGGCGAGTTTAGCTAGGAGAAAAGCATACTTTCTCACCAGAAACATCTCTAATTCTCCCACTGATGCTCTCAGATTCTCTCTCTCCCTCACTCGCGGCTTCGCTTCGTCGGGATCCGATGAAAACGACGTCGTCATCATCGGCGGCGGTCCTGGAGGTTACGTGGCGGCGATTAAGGCCGCACAGCTCGGTCTCAAGACTACCTGTATCGAAAAGCGCGGTGCTCTCGGTGGTACTTGTCTTAACATCGGTTGTATTCCTTCTAAGGTGATTCTGAAACTCCTTTTATTTTCGTTTACTTCGAGATTCGTTAGATTTTTTCTCTGATTTTGTTTCGTCTCTTGTGTATCTTTGTTGATGATCATCATTTGAGATTCGATCTGAGGGTTAGACTGAGTTTCGAGGTTTAAGAACTGATTCTGTGATGATACTTATTCATTACTCAGATCTGTTTGAGGTCGTTTTACCGTATTTCTAAATCCTGTTTGTGGTTGATTCTATGGAAATGGAACTATTTGTTGTATCTCTTTACTTGATTTTGTTCTCGTTGCATATGCTGGATCATGATCCTCTCTTGGTGATGTTAATCACTATTTTCTGATTGATTAGGCTCTTGTTCACTTTGATTTTAAGCAATGATGAATCTGTTTGACATTAGCTAACATAGCATCCACTTTTTTTTCTTTTGTACTAGGCTCTTCTTCACTCTTCTCATATGTACCACGAAGCAAAGCACGTTTTTGCTAAACATGGTGTTAAGGTCTCTTCAGTTGAGGTAGATCTTCCTGCCATGTTGGCTCAGAAAGACACAGCCGTCAAGAATCTCACCCGTGGAGTTGAAAGTCTGTTTAAGAAGAACAAGGTCAACTATGTGAAGGGATACGGTAAGTTTCTGTCCCCGAACGAAGTCTCTGTGGACACTACCGATGGAGAAAATACGGTTGTGAAAGGCAAACATATCATTGTTGCAACTGGCTCGGATGTCAAATCTTTGCCTGGGATCACCATCGACGAAAAGAAGATTGTATCATCAACCGGGGCACTGTGTCTCACAGAAATCCCGAAGAAACTCATTGTCATTGGCGCTGGCTATATTGGGCTTGAGATGGGCTCTGTATGGGGGCGGCTCGGATCAGAGGTCACGGTTGTTGAGTTTGCAGCGGATATTGTACCAGCAATGGATGGTGAAATCCGCAAGCAGTTTCAACGTTCACTAGAGAAGCAAAGTATGAAATTCATGCTCAAGACTAAAGTCGTTGGCGTAGATTCGTCTGGAGATGGTGTGAAACTCATGGTGGAACCTGCTGAAGGTGGAGAGCAGACCACTCTTGAAGCTGATATAGTCCTCGTCTCAGCTGGTAGAACTCCGTTCACATCTGGACTTGATCTAGAGAAAATCGGAGTTGAGACAGACAAAGGCGGGAGAATTCTAGTGAATGAGAGATTCTCGACAAATGTTTCAGGTGTTTATGCAATAGGAGATGTAATTCCAGGACCAATGCTGGCTCACAAAGCCGAAGAAGACGGTGTTGCTTGTGTTGAGTTTATAGCAGGCAAACACGGCCATGTGGATTACGACAAAGTCCCCGGGGTTGTTTACACTCACCCTGAAGTTGCCTCGGTGGGTAAAACCGAGGAGCAGCTGAAGAAAGAGGGTGTAAGCTACAATGTTGGGAAATTCCCGTTCATGGCGAATAGCAGAGCCAAGGCCATAGACACAGTAGAGGGAATGGTCAAGATTTTGGCTGATAAAGAGACAGACAAGATCTTGGGAGTTCATATTATGTCGCCAAACGCAGGAGAATTGATCCATGAGGCAGTTCTAGCGATCAACTATGATGCATCAAGTGAAGACATTGCTCGAGTCTGTCACGCTCATCCCACCATGAGTGAGGNGCTTGATCTAGAGAAAATCGGAGTTGAGACAGACAAAGGAGGGAGAATTCTAGTGAATGAGAGATTCTCGACAAACGTTTCAGGCGTTTATGCAATTGGAGATGTAATTCCAGGACCAATGCTGGCTCACAAAGCCGAAGAAGACGGTGTTGCTTGTGTTGAGTTTATAGCAGGCAAACACGGCCATGTGGATTACGACAAAGTCCCCGGGGTTGTTTACACTCACCCTGAAGTTGCCTCGGTGGGTAAAACCGAGGAGCAGCTGAAGAAAGAGGGTGTAAGCTACAATGTTGGGAAATTCCCGTTCATGGCGAATAGCAGAGCCAAGGCCATAGACACAGTAGAGGGAATGGTCAAGATTTTGGCTGATAAAGAGACAGACAAGATCTTGGGAGTTCATATTATGTCGCCAAACGCAGGAGAATTGATCCATGAGGCAGTTCTAGCGATCAACTATGATGCATCAAGTGAAGACATTGCTCGAGTCTGTCACGCTCATCCCACCATGAGTGAGGCTATCAAGGAAGCTGCCATGGCTACCTATGACAAGCCCATTCACATGTAGATACACACAGGTACATCACAATTTACAGTTGGTTCTGTTCACGGTTTTTCATTTACTTGTTTTTTTTGTTTGTTTGGGTTTTGATATTTTCTTGTGTGTTGATGCCCATACTAGGAGATGTGGATTGTAGGAGAAGGGAGTAAAGCCGCCTACGACAAGCCAAATCGAGATTAGTTTTCTAATATCGGTTTAACATTCGATTTTTAATTTCTGGTGGGTATGAGATTGAGCTGAAAGAAGATACACTTTTACCACTCTTTTTTATTCGTTAATCTTCTCCAGATTTTCAATTCCGGGTTAGGCCCGACTATAGTAATAATTTGAAATGCTCAATGAACCAAATGTGATTAATCCGGTTTGTTTGGTGGTCTCTCGGCTTGGTTTTGTTGGCTGATTTTTGGTGAAGGAGTAAACCGAGTTCGATATGATTTGTTTTGTTCACTATTTGATTTTGTTCGATTTTCTGATTTCGATTTGCTTTCACTTAATAAACTTGGTTCGGTTATTCTCCACCCAGATTAGTCTATTACGTTAACGACTTTTATTCCTCTGTATTATGGCTCTCAAGATATTTTACCACTGCCATAAAAGGTTTCAAAATACAGATAGTTGAATACTAGTATGGATAAAATACCCAAAAGAAGATGCAAACATACGTATATGTACTTGTGTAGTAGTTAAGAGTTGGGAATTTTTGTATGATATGACTAGATTAGGATACAAATACCCAAACGAAGATACAAACATACATACGTACTATATGCACACTAACGTAATAACCCAAGGTCTTGAAATCTTTTCAGTTTTTATTTTTTTAAAATATTTTTTTCAAAGAACGGAATGAATGATTAATAACCAAGATATTTTTTTGACAGGTTCATTATCAATGGAACAATGGTGGATTGAATACCATTTTGATTTAGCTGAAGAAGAATTATCCCCCTAAATACCATTTTTTATTATAGTTTTTTCAAAGAAGGAAATGATTAATAACCAAGATATTTTTTTGACAGGTTCATTATCAATTGAATAATGGTGGATTGAATACCATTTTGATTTAGCTGAAGAAGAATTCATAGATTTTAAAGGATGATATTTATGTTATCCACATCCAATAAAAGTGGATTATTTTTAGGAAAGATATATTCTCCTCAAATTAATATTGTAATTTTTTTTGACAGATGTTAATTTTGTAATTATCCCCCTAAATACATTAATTCACACATTATTTTGAGTCAACAATATTGATTAGGGTAAACAGATTTGGGTGATCACATTCCATTAAACACACAAACACCAAGATTAAGCATGACAAATGGGAGTTACACTTGTCACTTTTGTTATCCAAGAAAACTATATATGTACTTTTTAACCAAAAAAAAAAAAAACTATATATGTATATTAGTAAGCTATAGCACTTCCCACATCTAAGGGCATACTCATAATTATTCTCCAAATCCAAGACAATGGATTTTCCTCGCCTCTCAATTCTTCCTGTTCTCCTTCTTTTATTAATCACTCCTTTGTCTTCATCTTTGTCTCTGAGTGACACAACTAACATAGTCACAAAAGAATCACTCGACCGAATCTGCTCAGAACCGACAATTCCCAGCCACTTCTGCATCATTTGGCTTACCAATGATCCAATAACGTTCACCGTCAAATTCAAGGGTCTTCTCGAATTGGTCATCCAAAAGACGCAATTGTTTGGCTATAAGAACATAGCGATGATGAAACGCTTAGTAAGAACCACGACTGATCCGACGCTCAAGATACCGTATGGGTCATGCGTAACATATTATGAGTCAGCCATTAAATCGATGGAGGACGCTATACGGTTTGCTAGCTCGAATGAGTACGAGTTAACATCTCAGGCGGCTGTGAAAGCCTTTAATAGTATAACTACGTGTGAAGCTGACCTTGCAGGACGTAATACTGTGCCGTCTGATGTTACATTACGCAATATGCGGTTTAAAAGAATGTGTAACATTGGTAGAGTTTTCTCTGATGCTTACATGTTTAAAAATAAGAGAATTCAGGAAGTAAAGAAGAATATTAATTAGATAACTGTCTCGCTGCACTAATTAATGCTAATAAGAATAGCAAAGTTATGTTGACTATCCTTTTAAAACATCAATATTATCGACGAAACCAAAATGGACATGTCATAAAATCTGATAACAATGCATCTAACACTCAGTTTACTTCGTCGTTAACCAATCTCTCATCGATAAGATGACTTGTTTTGTTGATGGGAAAAATGTTGTTTAAACCATCAACTTTCAAATTAACGTCATTAAAACCACAAATTTTCTCGAAAGCCATTTAAAAGGTCAAGTAATGTTGACTATCATTTTAAAACATCAAATGTCGTATTAGCATTTTTCCCAATCGACAAAACGACATCATTTTATTTATCATATTAGTCAACGATCGAGAAAACAGATGTTAGTTGCTTCGTTAGAAATTTTTACGACATGTCTATTTGGCTTTGTCAACAACATTTGATATTAAGTTCATGATTTAAATAATCTGTTTTTTTTTTGAAATCCTATGAGAATTTTTATTTATTTGTTTCAAAGATGGAAGTGAACTACATAAAATTTCTATAAATTAATATTATATAAATTAATAAACACTATAAATTAATAAATTTTGTTGGTCCCGAGTGGAGATAGTGTAAAAAATAACAAAATTTTATAAGATAATAAGATAATAATTTTTTTAAAAATTCCAATGTAAAGTATGGTCCCAATAATATCATAAATTAATAATTATGTAAATTTACACATATATAAATATGCAGATATAATAATGTATGCTACTCCAAAAGCACATATCTATAAAAAAAATTTTATGTTGTATTTTCAAACTATAATGATATAAAATACTATATAACATGCCATAAAAATAGCTAAGATTTTTTTTTTAAAAATAATTTCTAGATATGCATGATTTACATTTTGATAGTTTGATAGACTATTAAAATACGACAACTGATATTATTAAATCAGCTTTTATACCCCAATGGGCTATTGCTAATAATGTGTTGATCTCGCACGAAGCTCTCCACTACCTACATACATCAAAAGCAAGGAAACAGTGCTACATGGCAGTTACAACTGATATGAGTAAAGCATATGACTGTGTAGAATGGGATTTTATCAAACTAGTTATGGAGAGAATGGGTTTCCACAGTACCTGGATTACATGGACTATGCAGTGCTTCACAACAGTAACCTATTCATACCTGCTCAATGGACCAGCACAAGGGCTTTTGGTCCCCCAAAGAGGGATAAGACAGGGCGATCCCCTGTCTCCTTTTATTTTCATCCTATGCAGTGAGGTTTTATCGGGTCACAAAGCAAAGGAAGAGGGGAAGCTTACGGGTATCAAACTAGGAAAGGAAAGTCCTAGAATCAGTCACTTACTTTTTGCAGACGATACCATTTTTTACTGTAAGGTGGATCAAAAAGAGTGATATTGCCTGATATGAGCTTTGGCTACAAAATGAACCAAAACAAGGATGAGTCGTTAGCTGGTCTAAGGACCTCTCTAACTAACCCAGATAAGGTGGAGATGAATGGTGGATTGATAAGAACCACAATAGATGTGAAAGTCTACTGATACTTCTTAGAACACTCAAGAATTCGGACACACTCACGAATTAGAGAGCAATGGTTTCTTTTGTGAAACAGAAACAAGCAATTTTATTAATCAAAAGGTGGAAAAAAAGAACTACAACTCAAGGCATTATATAGCCAGGTTCATAACTTATTCTAAGGAAAAACACATAAATCCTGCAAAGAGAAGAACAAGGAAAACCAGAACAAAATCAGAAAAATAAAGGAAAGAGACGTTGTGTAGAAAGGAGAATATCAAGGGTGCCGATTAAGGCAAATTTGATATCTTGACTTCATGACATGATTCTTCTTCGATCTCGGGATATTCTGGACGAGTGAGAGAGCCTTCTAGATGTCTTCTAGTGCCAAATAACACGTGCTTAAGTGGGCTTCAAGTTTGGGGGTGAATAAAGCCCATTTAACCTTATTGCTTATTAGAGAGTCCACTGGACATGTGTTTACTGTTCGGTCCATATCTGGAGATTTATAGCAGTTCTCTCGACGCTCGTTGGTTCTCCGGAAACTAGACTCAGAAAGCTTTAATTTGATATGTGGCTCATCTCCTGGCTCGTCCTGAATCGTCGGAGGTATTTCGTTGAAGACGGCCTTTAGTTGGGAGCTCTCCGATGGGGTTAGGCGAATGGCTTCAAACTGATCAAGGGGGATCAGTCCTTCATGTTCCAGCTGCTCCAGAAAGATGTTGAACTTCTTTTCTATGCTTTTGCTCCTGGTCCTAGTCATTGGTCCGCTTGGCACATATGGAGCTTGGATAATATGGCTTGGTGGTTCGATGTCCTCATCACTCCCTCCCTCTTCATGAGGTTTCGACCTCGAAACGTTTTCTCCTGCATCAAAATGAGCCAAATCAGAGACATTGAACGTATTTGACACTTTGAACTCACCTGGAAGATCCAGCTTGTAGGCGTTGTCATTAATCTTCTCCAAAATTTTGAATGGTCCATCTCCACGGGGTGAAAGTTTAGAGCTCCGTTGATTGGGAAATCTCTCTGGTCTCATGTGTAGCCACACCCATTCTCCGACTTCAAAAGTAACTTTTTTCCTGCTCTTGTTGGCTGCTCTAACTCGTTGCTCATTGGTTTTCTCAAGTCTCTCCTTAACTTTTAAATGGAGCTTCTTGATTTCCTCGGCCTTTTTCTCGCCATCTAAGTCTAAGAAGTCTTTTTGTGGAAGTGGTGTTAAATCCAAAGGTGTATTGGGATTGAACCCATAGACAACCTGAAAAGGAGACATTAGTGTTGCACTTTGGATAGCTCTATTATAAGCAAATTCAACAAAAGGTAAAGCCTCAAGCCAAGTTTTAAGATTTTTCCCTATTGTTGCTCTCAGAAGTGTTCCAAGCGTTCGGTTGACTACTTCGGTTTGGCCATCAGTTTGTGGGTGACACGTGGTTGAGAATAGTAGCTTGGTGCCTAATTTCTTCCATAAGGTCCTCCAAAAGTGGCCGAGAAACTTGGTGTCCCTGTCGGAAACAATAGTCCGTGGCACTCCATGCAATTTTACAACTTCTTTAAAGAAGAGGTCTGCTGTTTGGGTTGCATCGTTGGTCTTAGCACACGGTATAAAGTGAGCCATTTTAGAAAAACGGTCCACCACCACAAATATTGAATCCTTGTGTCTGATTTTGGGTAAACCTAGAACAAAATCCATGGAAATATCAACCCAAGGAGAAGTAGGAATCGGTAAGGGAAGATACAAACCGTGGGGTTGGACTTTAGACTTTGCTTTCTTGCAAGTGATACACCTTGCAATGAAAGTCTCCACAGATTTCTTAAGGTGAGGCCAGAAGAAATGTTCTTTAAGCATGGCCAAAGTCTTCTCCACTCCAAAGTGTCCCATCAAGCCTTCCTGCATGAGCTTCTCGGACTATAAGATCCCTTAAAGAGCATTGCGGGATACATAGTCGTTTATCTTTGAAGAGATAGCCATTGTGAATGTAGAATGATGTGTGACCTCCCTTGCCTGGATTCTTATAGCTCTCTGCAAAGTTAGGATCAGACTCATATAAAGGTATAATCAATTCAAAACCAAGAACATTTGCATCCATTGTAGAGATGAGAGCATGTCGTCTTGAAAGCGCATCGGCTATGATATTGTCTTTTCCCTTCTTGTATTTAATGACATAAGGAAATGTCTCTATGAACTCAAGCCACTTTGCATGCCTTCTCTTTAGGTTTGTTTGCCCTCGTAGATGCTTTAAGGTCTCATGATCCGTGTGAATCACACACTCCTTAGCGAGTAGATAGTGTTGCCAAGTCTCCATGGCGCGGACCAAGGCATACAACTCTTTGTCATACGTGGGATAGTTGAGTGTTGCTCCATTGAGTTTTTCGCTGAAATAGGCTATTGGCTTGCCTCCTTGAGTAAGCACAGCTCCAATACCTAAACCTGATGCATCACACTCAATCTCAAAAGTTTTCGTAAAGTCTGGTAAAGCTAAAACTGGTGCATTCGATAACTGATCTTTGAGTGCTTTGAATGCTTGCTCCTGGACTTCTCCCCACTTAAACTCCACGTCCTTTTTGATCACAGCAGTTAGGGGTGCAGCAAGAGTGCTGAAATCCTTCACAAATCTCCTATAGAAACTAGCCAAGCCATGGAAACTTCTCACTTGACTAATGTTGGTTGGTGTCGGCCATTCTTGTATAGCTTTGACTTTCTCTTCATCCACTCTCAGTCCCTGTGAACTCACTATAAAACCTAAGAAGACAAGTTCATTAGTACAAAAGGTGCACTTCTTAAGGTTGGCATAAAGACCTTCCTTTTGAAGCGTTTTAATAACTTGTTCTAAATGAATTAGGTGATCATCAAATGTATGACTATAAATAAGTATATCATCAAAGTATACCACTACAAACTTACTGATATAAGGCCTTAGAACTTGGTTCATAAGCCTCATGAAGGTGCTTGGTGCGTTTGTAAGCCCAAATGGCATGACTAGCCACTTATAGAGACCTTGCTTGGTCTTAAAAGCCGTTTTCCACTCATCACCTTCCTTCATTATTACTTGATGATAGCCACTCCTAAGATCAATCTTTGAAAACACATTAGATCCAGATAATTCATCAAGCATATCAGCTAACCTTGGGATTGGATGTCAGTATTTGATGGTAATGTTGTTGATAGCTCGACAATCTACACACATCCTCCAAGTTCCATCTTTCTTTGGCACCAAAAGGACCGGTACAGCACATGGACTTAGGCTTTCCCTCACATAGCCTTTGTCTAAAAGATCCTTCACTTGTTTCTCCAATTCCTTAGCTTCCTCCGGGTTAACGCAATAAGCGGCTCTATTGGGCAATGGGGCACCCGGAACCAGATCTATTTGATGTTCAATTCCTCTTATAGGAGGTAGACCAGCTGGAATTTCATCTGGAAATGTCTCAGCAAACCGGTTCAAAAGATCCTTCACCTCTTTAGGGAGATCTTGTTCCAAAGCACTAAAACCTGCGCTCAAAACTTCCTTAAACATCATTAGTAATACCGGTTCATTACAAGTGAGTGTCTTAGCTATGTAGCTAGGCTTGATCAGAAAATTACTCTTAGAAGGAGAACCCTTCTCTTTAAGCATCTTAACTTGAATTTCATGCACTTGGTTCGGTGTGAGAGGAGTTAGATTGTATTTCTTCTTATCATAGACAAAAGAATACATGTTACTACGCCCTTGGTGCATGGTATCTTTATCAAATTGCCACGGTCTACCAAGTAGAAGGTGACAAGCTTGCATAGGAACCACATCACACAAGACTTGATCCATATACTTTCCCACTTTGAATGGTACTTGTACTTGATCCGTGATTCGCAGTTCAGCCTTGTCATTAAGCCATCTTAGTTTATATGGATGAGGATGTTTAGTCCGTCCAAGGCTGAGTTTTGAAACCATATACTCGCTAGCAACATTAGTACATGATCCACCATCGATAATAAGATTACATACCTTTTCTTGGATGGTACAGCGGGTATGGAAAATATTTTCCCTTTGAGCTAGCTCATCTGGATGAACCGTGAGGTTCAA
>NC_025699.1:8611257-8623453 GCF_000633955.1 Camelina sativa | reverse complement strand
TGTTGGTTGGTGTCGGCCATTCTTGTATAGCTTTGACTTTCTCTTCGTCCACTCTCAGTCCCTGTGAACTCACTATAAAACCTAAGAAGACAAGTTCATTAGTACAAAAGGTGCACTTCTTAAGGTTGGCATAAAGACCTTCCTTTTGAAGCGTTTTAATAACTTGTTCTAAATGAATTAGGTGATCATCAAATGTATGACTATAAATAAGTATATCATCAAAGTATACCACTACAAACTTACTGATATAAGGCCTTAGAACTTGGTTCATAAGCCTCATGAAGGTGCTTGGTGCGTTTGTAAGCCCAAATGGCATGACTAGCCACTTATAGAGACCTTGCTTGGTCTTAAAAGCCGTTTTCCACTCATCACCTTCCTTCATTATTACTTGATGATAGCCACTCCTAAGATCAATCTTTGAAAACACATTAGATCCAGATAATTCATCAAGCATATCAGCTAACCTTGGGATTGGATGTCAGTATTTGATGGTAATGTTGTTGATAGCTCGACAATCTACACACATCCTCCAAGTTCCATCTTTCTTTGGCACCAAAAGGACCGGTACAGCACATGGACTTAGGCTTTCCCTCACATAGCCTTTGTCTAAAAGATCCTTCACTTGTTTCTCCAATTCCTTAGCTTCCTCCGGGTTAACGCAATAAGCGGCTCTATTGGGCAATGGGGCACCCGGAACCAGATCTATTTGATGTTCAATTCCTCTTATAGGAGGTAGACCAGCTGGAATTTCATCTGGAAATGTCTCAGCAAACCGGTTCAAAAGATCCTTCACCTCTTTAGGGAGATCTTGTTCCAAAGCACTAAAACCTGCGCTCAAAACTTCCTTAAACATCATTAGTAATACCGGTTCATTACAAGTGAGTGTCTTAGCTATGTAGCTAGGCTTGATCAGAAAATTACTCTTAGAAGGAGAACCCTTCTCTTTAAGCATCTTAACTTGAATTTCATGCACTTGGTTCGGTGTGAGAGGAGTTAGATTGTATTTCTTCTTATCATGGACAAAAGAATACATGTTACTACGCCCATGGTGCATGGTATCCTTATCAAATTGCCACGGTCTACCAAGTAGAAGGTGACAAGCTTGCATAGGAACCACATCACACAAGACTTGATCCATATACTTTCCCACTTTGAATGGTACTTGTACTTGATCCGTGATTCGCAGTTCAGCCTTGTCATTAAGCCATCTTAGTTTATATGGATGAGGATGTTTAGTCCGTCCAAGGCTGAGTTTTGAAACCATATACTCGCTAGCAACATTAGTACATGATCCACCATCGATAATAAGATTACATACCTTTTCTTGGATGGTACAGCGGGTATGGAAAATATTTTCCCTTTGAGCTAGCTCATCTGGATGAACCGTGAGGTTCAAGACACGCCTTATGACCAGGGATTCTCCATATTCAGGTTCACAATCGACCTCTTCAACTACAACATCATCTATGGTGAGATCTGCTTCATCTTGTGACTCGTATTCTCCCGCATCCGTGAGAATCATAACTCTTGGGTTGGGGCAATCTTTAGCCATATGTCCTCTTCCCTTGCACTTAAAACATGTTATATCACGAGTTCTTGAATTGTTAGGGCTAGGGAACTTACTTTGGGTGGATTCGGTTGGCTTAGACTTGAACCGATTGTCAATAGCCACAGCTTTTTCTTTATCCAAGGGTCTGACTTGAGAGGTGGATGCAAAAGGAGTCTTGGCACGCCCTTGATCCCAATTTTGAGTAGTTTTAGTTCTCCCCATGGTTGTCATCTTCTTCTTGATGTGTTGTTCGGCTTGTATAGCGTGGTGTAGAATGTCCTGCAGGTCGTGATAAGGATGCATTTCTACTTTGTGAGAGATCTTTTCTTGTAATCCATCAAGAAACTGAGCCATGGTGGTCTCAGCATCATCGTCAAGCTCCAGCCTATTCCTTAAGTGCTCAAATTCTTCGAAATACTCTTCCACACTCCTTGTTCCTTGAATCAACTTCCGGAACTTCTTTTGAAGGTCTCGGTGGTAGTAGATGGGAACATATCTCTTCTTCATCAGCTGCTTCATTTCCCTCCATGTGGTTACTTGAGGGGTATCACTTCTCCTCCTATCATTAACTTCACGATCCCACCAAGACAAAGCGTGATTGGTAAGTTGAGCTACGGCTAAGGCTAGCTTCTTTTGGTCAGTGTACTTGTAGTAAGCAAAGATGTGCTCCATTCTCTGCTCCCACTCAAGATAAGCTTCAGGATCTACCCTTCCAGCAAACGTAGGAGCCTTGAGCTTCATATCCATAGAATTAGACCTCGTACGGTCTTCTTCCTCTGCCATTTCTTGGTTATGTCGTTGAGCTTGACGTCGTCGACGGTTGTTTTGTGGTCCTCCATCATCACTGAAGTCAGTCTCTTGACCATCTTCATGAACGACACCATTCTCTCGTCTTTGGTTATGGTTTGCACGAGGTTGTTCGATTTGGTTTAGGCGTTGTTCCATGGTAGTGAGTTGTTGTTGCATGGCTTGCAGTAACTGCATCATAGCAGCGTTAGGATCACCGGTGTTGTCACCCATCCCACCTGAAAGAATTAAGATGCAAAGTATCAAATTCTTTGGTAAGAGAGAACACAAAGAAATATGTCTTTGTACCACAAATCGTTTATGTTAAAAAAAAAAATTCTATGAAATTTTAACAAGTGAAAAAGACCAGAGCAAATAAAGGCAAGAGAGTAACACAAAACAGATTTCGAACGAGTGCTGCAGACAGAGTTTTTAATATTTGTTTTCTGATTGTTTTTTTTTTTGTATATGAATTTGTTAAAATAAAAAAAGCAACAGCAATTTTTTTGGGTTCCCTACACGAACGAAAACAGATTTTTTTTTTTAGTTTTATAAAACTGTGATAATAAAACAGATGAAATGGTTTTTTTTTTTTTTTAAAAAAAAATAATGAAACTGGGAAAAAGAAAAAAAATAAATAAACGAAAGGAAGTAAATCACCTGATAAATTAGGAGCTTTTCAAGCTCTGATACCAAAATGATATGAGCTTTGGCTACAAAATGAACCAAAACAAGGATGAATCGTTAGCTGGTCTAAGGACCTCTCTAACTAACCCAGATAAGGTGGAGATGAATGGTGGATTGATAAGAACCACAATAGATGTGAAAGTCTACTGATATTTCTTAGAACACTCAAGAATTCGGACACACTCACGAATTAGAGAGCAATGGTTTCTTTTGTGAAACAGAAACAAGCAATTTTATTAATCAAAAGGTGGAAAAAAAGAACTACAACTCAAGGCATTATATAGCCAGGTTCATAACTTATTCTAAGGAAAAACACACAAATCCTGCAAAGAACAAAAACAAGGAAAACCAGAACAAAATCAGAAAAATAAAGGAAAGAGACGTTGTGTAGAAAAGAGAATATCAAGGGTGCCGATTAAGGCAAATTTGATATCTTGACTTCATGACATGATTCTTCTTCGATCTCGGGATATTCTGGACGAGTGAGAGAGCCTTCTAGATGTCTTCTAGTGCCAAATAACACGTGCTTAAGTGGGCTTCAAGTTTGGGGGTGAATAAAGCCCATTTAACCTTATTGCTTATTAGAGAGTCCACTGGACATGCGTTTACTGTTCGGTCCATCTCTGGAGATTTATAGCAGTTCTCTCGACGCTCGTTGGTTCTCCGGAAACTAGATTCAGAAAGCTTTAATTTGATATGTGCCTCATCTCCTGGCTCGTCCTGAATCGTCGGAGGTATTTCGTTGAAGACGGCCTTTAGTTGGGAGCTCTCCGATGGGGTTAGGCGAATGGCTTCAAACTGATCAAGGGGGATCAGTCCTTCATGTTCCAGCTGCTCCAGAAAGATGTTGAACTTCTTTTCTATGCTTTTGCTCCTGGTCCTAGTCATTGGTCCGCTTGGCACATATGGAGCTTGGATAATATGGCTTGGTGGTTCGATGTCCTCATCATTGCCTAAAGGAGATTCTCCACAGTATGAAACGGCTTCGGGCCAAATGATAAACACTCAGAAATTAGCCATCTCATCTCTGCCAAAACATTACCACATATCAAAGAACAGACAAAGCAAATTCTGAATATCCAAAAGAGGGCAGAAAAGGCAAATACTTAGGTCTACCTGAAATCTTCGGAAGGAAGAATAAAGATCTTTTCACGAGCATTGTGGATAGAATACAGCAAAGGGCAAAAAGTTGGTCGACCAGATTTCTCTCCTCTACAGGAAAGTTTCTGATGCTGAAGGCAGTCCTTGCAGCAATGCCTACATATACAATGATGTGTTTTAAGCTCCATGTATAAACGCATCCAATTGGTGTTAACACGCTTCTGGTGGGATGATAATTTGGAAAAGAAGAAAATGTGTTGGGTATCCTGGAAGCACCTGTCAAAATCAGAAAGAGAAGGAGGACTAGGTTTCAAACTATAATGATATAAATATTGTATAACATGTCATAAAAATAGCTAAGTTTTTTTTTTTAAAATCAATTTCTAGATATGCATGATTTACATTTTGATAGTTTGATAGACTATTAAAATACGACAATTGATATTATTATTCATAAATTTGAATGTATTTATGTCATTTGTATAAGTGAATTTTTATATAGTATTTGTAATTTATTATCAGAAGTTTTTAAAAATATTTAGAATTCAATTCCAAAACCATAAAATTTACAACATTTGAAAGTCTAGCCTTATACTCCCTCCATTTCAAAATATAAGATGTTTTTGAGAAGTTTTTTGTTTCAAAATATAGGATGTTTTCAAGTTTCTATATAACTTTTATTAGTTTAATATTTTATATTATGCAGTATTGTTTCTGATTGGTTGAACTTGTTAAAAGTAAAGACTTCTTAATTTGCGTTTTTTACTTAAAACATCCTATATTTTGAAACGGAGAGAGTATTTTTAAAATTATCTCAATTTGTAATTTTTTTAAAGATTAAAAAAATTAAAATATATCTATAGATTAATAATTCACTATAAAGTAACAATTAATAATTTATAGATAAATTAATATCACTATTAATTAATAAAATGTCATGGTCCCAACATTATTAATTTATAGAGGTTTTACTGGCAACTAACAACTTATATATTGTTTTGATTGGTTCATTATTATCAATTAAAAAATGGTGGATTGATACCATTTTGAATTTGGCTGAAGAAGAATTTCATAGATTTATAGGGATATCTTAGATTTCATATCCAATAAGGGTGGATTTTCTAAGGAAAGATTATAAATGTATTCCATATAGATGGGAGTTGAGGGAGAAAAAAACAAAAAAGAACTCTATAGCAATAAAAAGCTCTCAGGCCCGAGTCCCCATGCAAACCTAAATGAAGCATGAGTCTTTTGAATAAAGGGATCTCACCTACCTCTTAGTACCATAAACAGTATTATCCATTGGTTTGTGGTCTACAATGGTGAGCACCTCCGATCCGTTTCAACCCCCCGTACCCAAAAACCCTTCCGACAAGCTCATAGCCACCAAGTTCCCGTACTTTGTCATCCCGGTCTTCGCCTGAAAAGCTAGTAACCAGCTGAAACTGAACTGGACCATGCATCAGCCCTCTCTAGTAAACTCTCCCAACTCTTTTTTCATGTTTCGCAACTTCGTTCTAACCCTGTGAAACCTTGTAACCCTTGTAATCCTTACAACGACAAACTTCCCTCAACATCCACATATTACCTTCACATATTGATCCAACAAAACCTTGACCAGCTTTTAACCTTACTTACCTGAACCAATATGGAGAAACACATGCCTTACCACCAAAAAAGGAAAGGTATTGAGAGGGGATACCCCCCCCCTCATCTCGTAAGAGAATCTGTGCACTGGATCTTGATACATCCAACCTGATAGCAGGGAAAGCCCTCACTCTTATGGGGCGACTGACGGACCCAACAGCCCAAAGATTGTATGTTCTCTTCCTGTTCCTGGTAAGTAGATAAAACCTCAGAGGGAAAGCAGTGGGAGCGGATCTGGGAAGAGGTTGTTTCCAATTCAAGTTCAACCATGAGTAAGACCTCCAAAGAGTCCCGGATAACATACCCATTGCCTTATGCTATATCTACTACAAGATTATAATGAAACTCTTTACCAAGCGACTCCGGCCAGTTCTTTCATCCTTGGTGTCAGAAAACAAATCAGCTTTTGTACCCCAATGGGCTATTGCTAATAATGTGTTGTTCTCGCATGAAGCACTCCACTACCTACATATATCAAAAGAAAGGAAACAGTGCTACGTGGCAGTGAAGACTGATATGAGTAAAGCATATGACTATTTTGAATGGGATTTTATCAAAATAGTTATGGAGAGAATGGGTTTCCACAGTACCTGGATTACATGTACTATGCAGTACATCACAACAGTAACCTATTTATACCTGCTCAATGGACCAGCACAAGGGCTTTTAGTCCCCCAAAGAAGGATAAGACAGGGCGATCCCCTGTCTCCTTTTATTTTCATCCTATGTAGTGAGGTTTTATCGGGTTTGTGTCACAAAGCAAAGGAAGAGGGGAATCTTACGGGTATCAAACTAGGAAAGGAAAGTCCAAGAATCAATGTAACATCCGCGAACCAAATTGGGGATTTGGGGAGTGGGTGTCGATCGACACCAAGAGGAGTGTCGATCGACACCAAAGAATACTGGTTTGACCGGATTTTTTTAATTGTTGATTCTGGTTTGGTTTGATTTAATTGAGTTGTCTAAACCATGTATATAAGTGGAGGAGCGACCAAGGTCGAGGGTTTTGAGTGTTTTGTCGCCGTTTGAGTGAGGAAAAGAGAGAAAGGAGAGAGCTTGTGGGTTGAGAGGTTTTGAGATTGTTCTTGGTTATTTTTGGGAGATCTGTTCCTGTGGAGTGGAGATCTAGAGCTAAGGACGAAGGAGAAGCTTCCTAAGGTGTGGGATTCGTCATATTTTGGTCAGAATCATCCTGCAATGAGGTGAGTGCATGACCATGACTGATATAAGCTTGAGAATCCTTTGTTTTGCTTGTTTTGTGGCTGTTTTTGTTGTTTTCTTGTATGTTTATGGTTGGGATGTGGTTCCCATGTGTTTCCAGGGATTTTGGATGAGTTTTGGACGATTTGGAGGTTTTGGGAAGCGGTTCTTCAACTTTCGGCTTCGTGCAGATCGTGTTGCAGAGTCGGTGTCGATCGACACCAAGTTGGTGTCGGTCGACACCATGTTTGGGCCAGTGTTGATCGATACCACTCTGGTGTCGGTCGACACCAACTTGTATGTTGCGTGGTTTCCTGGTTTGTTGTGTTTGTTTGTTGTTTGTTAAACATTGGAATCTCAGTTGCTTGTGTGTATGCCCAGTAGATGGGAGAATTACCTCACTAAGTACTTGTGATAATACTTACGCATCTCGATTGTTGTTTGTGGTGTGCAGGTATGTGACGTGGAATCATAGCGATGAGGAGGAGTAGGGATGTTAAAAATGGGTAAAACCCGAGTGGGTACCCGAAACCTGTATAAAATGTAGAGTTTTCGGACCTGTTTTTTAGTCAGAAAAATGGGTAAAAAATGGGCGGGTACCCGAAATATAATGGTCTTACATGGGTTTACCCTATAAGATTATGGGTACCCATCGGGTTTTTTTTTTTCTTAAATCTTTTTATCAAACGATACAATTTCACATAACCCTACTCTAATTGCTTCTACTCGATCAGAGAGACAGAGACCATTGTGTTCTTGTCGGCGGTCCAACAAAGAGGCGAAGTTATGATCAGAGCTTTAGGTCCTCTCTGTCTATGATCAGAGTCAGAGATTCACAATAACCCTCTCTCGTGACCCTCTCATTCACAATAACTTTGATGATGAGGTTGAAGTTAAGAATTTATAATTTTTAATTACAGGTGACATTGAAGACAACTTTGATGATGAGGTTGAAGGTACCACATCTGTGGCTAGTAGCTCAGGAGTATGAGACCAAGGTAAAAAAAAATTAAGATTGTTACTTAAGAATAAAGATGTAATTATGAAATTATGACTGAAATTCCATTGTTTTGTTGTTGTTTAGATTATGATCAGGTTTTGGAAGAACCATAGGAGGAAGAATGAGAAAAAAAATTATTGTTGTTTTTGTGACTTTGTTTTTGGTTTTATTTTTGTGACTTTGTTTTTGGTTTTGTTTTTGTGACTTTGTTTTTGGTTTTATGTATTTAACGTTGTTGAACCTTCTATGTATTTAATCTTTGTTTTTGGTTTTTGCTTAATCTAATTAGATATTATTTTGAAAATTGTCACATATATAATAAAATACACAAAATACATAATAAAAATCATATTTGTATACATAATACATAATAAAAATCATATTTGTATACATAATACATACTATAAATACACAATGTAAAATGCAAAATACACCATTTGAGACAAAAAAATTCGGGTACCCACGGGTTTACCCACAAGAGTTAAAACCCGTTCGGGTTTACCTACTAGACTTAAAACCCGTTCGGGTTTTTGAATCTGGGTTTTTTTTTGGGCGGGTTTTTTCCTTTTTGGGCCGGGCCGGGTTTTTTCACCCATTTTAACATCCCTAAGGAGGAGGATGATCTAGGGTCTCGTTTGTGTGTTGTTGGATATATTGTTTATGTTGGAACCTTGGTTAGAGTTATATTAGGTTGCTGGATAGAATGGTTAGGAATGTTATTGTATTGATGATGTATTGGTTTTGTATTATTGGTATGTTTCCGTTGTGCTTAATGGTTATTGTTGGTTTAATGATGAGTGGGGGTTTGGGTTGGTTTAATTAAGTAGTATGGGATGCTTAATTATATATTGTATTTATTATTATAAGAAAAAAAAACAGGTCGGGTGGTTTCAATCAATCACTTACTTTTTGCAGACGATACCATGTTTTACTATAAGGTGGATCAAAAAGAGTGATACTGCCTAAAGGAGATTCTCCACAGTATGAAGCGGCTTCGGGCCAAATGATAAACACTCAGAAATTAGCTATCACATTCTCTGCCAAAACATTACCACATATCAAAGAACAGACAAAACAAATTCTGAATATCCAAAAAGAGGGCGGACAAGGAAAATACTTTGGTCTACCTGAACTCTTCGGAAGGAAGAATAAAGATCTTTTCACGAGCATTGTGGATAGAATACGGTAAAGGGCAAAAAGTTGGTCGACCAGATTTCTCTCCTCTACAGGAAAGTTTGTGATGTTGAAGGCAGTCCTTGCAGCAATGCCTACCTATACAATGATGTGTTTTAAGCTCCCAAGCTCCATGTATAAATGCATCCAATTGGTGTTTACACGCTTTTGGTGGGAAAATAATTTGGAAAATAAGAAAATGTGTTGGTTATCCTGGAAGCACCTGTCAAAATCAAAAAGAGAAGGAGGACTAGGTTTCAGAGACAAATCCAGTTTTAACAATGCACTCGTAGCTAAGCTTAGTTGGGGAATCCTTACCCAACCTTCATGCCTTCTTGCAAGGATCCTATTGGATAAATACTATCACTCTGCTCGTTTCTTAAGCTGCAACCCGCCTTTAAATACTTCCCATGGATGGCATGGCATCTGTATTGGTGGAGATCTCCTCCAAAAACAGCTAGTACGGATCATTGGTAATGGGAAAGAAACTCTTCTCTGGAAGGAACCTTGGCTCTCTTTGGATACACCCATGACGCCTATGAGACCTCCACCGGAGGCATCGCAGAACCTAAACATTTTGGACCTCATCTCCCCCGTAACACAGACATAGGATGCCAATCTCATACGCCTGGAACTGAAACCAAGCAAGTGGGGTGGGGGGGGGGGCTAATGATCACTATGCCTGGTTACCGTTTGCTTTTGGGGAATATAGTGTTAAATTTGGCTATCCTGGAACTGAAACCAAGCAAGTGGGGGGCTAACGATCGCTATGCCTGGTTACCGTCTGCTTTTGGGGAATATAGTGCTAAATCTGGCAATTATGAGAGCATTAAGAGCTTATCTGTACCAAATGACTTTCCATCTGCAATCCAGGGCTTCAATTGGTTAGGCGAACTTTGGAAAATGAGAACTGCCCCTAAAACAAAAAAATTTATTCTGGAAAGCTATGCGTGGAGCATTACCAGTGAGAGAGAATCTGAACCGCAGAGGGATAAGGGATGATGCCAAATATCCGTTCTGCGGAGAAGAGGATACTACATTTCACCTATTTCTCCACTGTAGATTTGCAGCTCAGGTGTGGAGTTTGGCCCCACTAAAGATCCGCTTGATAGCTCCTCCATCTCGACTTTCCAAGACCTAACTGAACATGCCAAACACCTTTTCATCCTCCCGCCATATGGATATGGAATTGGACCGCTGTTCTCCTGGTTGGTTTGGTCTATTTGGATCACTCGTAATAAACTCCTCTTTCAAGACAAACCATCATCACCGGCGGAAACCCTAAGTCAAGCAATTAGATCAGCCCGAGAATGGAATATGACTCAGGAGGAATCCAAAGCTATGAATGGACTCATGAAAACCCTTACCCAACCGTCAACTCCGAAAGAAGGTTTCATCTCATGTAACACGAATGCAGCTTGGAACAAAGATTCAAAGATAGCGGGCCTAGGCTGGATCTTCAATAACGCCGGCGTTGGATCTCGACGATTGGGATCGGACATCATGACCCATAGTAGATCTCCGCTTCTATCGGAAGCTGTTGCCATTCCTCATGCCATGCTCGACGCTTTGTCTCTTGGCTTCACCAAACTCTCAATCGTCTCTGATTCTAAAATTATCATTGATGCGATCAATTCGGAGATTCCTTATTAGGAACTCCATGGGATTCTTTTCGATACCCTCTCTATTTTTTCGAGCTTTAGATTTGTTTCCTTTTCTTTTGTTCATCGTGATTTCAACAAGGAAGCTGATGCGATAGCTAAACAGTCCTTGGTAAACTCGGTACCGGTTCCGGAATCCTGATTTCAACAAGGAAACTGATGCTATATTTTTTCAACAGGTTCATTACCAATTGAATAATTATGGATTGAATACCATTTTGATTTAACTGAAGAAGAATTCATTGATTTTAAAGGATTATATTTATGAATTCCACCTCCAATAAAGGTGGATTATTTTTAGGAAAGATATATTCTCCTCAAATTAATTTTTTTTTTCTTTTTCAAGCTGTTATTTTTTTATCATCCCCCTAAATAAGTTAATTCACACATTGCAATAAAACCTCTATAAATTAATAATGTTGGGACCATGACATTTTATTAATTTATAGTGATATTAATTTATATATAAATTAATATAGATATTTATTTTAATTGTTTAAATAAGATTAGATTTTTGGATGTTATAAATTTTATGGTTTTAGAACTGAATTTGTCATATTGAGAAAAGATTATTGACCATAAATTATAAATACTATAAACAATATCACTTATACAAATGATACACATAAATTCAAATTTATGGATAGTAATATCAATTTTCGTATTTTAATAGCTACTAGATTTGAACCTGCGGNATATAAATTAATATAGATATTTATTTTAATTGTTTAAATAAGATTAGATTTTTGGATGTTATAAATTTTATGGTTTTAGAACTGAATTTGTCATATTGAGAAAAGATTATTGACCATAAATTATAAATACTATAAACAATATCACTTATACAAATGATACACATAAATTCAAATTTATGGATAGTAATATCAATTTTCGTATTTTAATAGCTACTAGATTTGAACCTGCGGTACACCGCGGGACTAATTTTTAATTATAGTATATTGGAAAATAATTTTTAATTTATTTGGTTTATATAGTTTACAACTTAAAATGTGCTTTTTTTTTGGTTGAATTTTGTTGGATAATATATGATCTTTAAATTTGTTTTGTTTGATAGGGTTGTGTTTTTCATGTGGGGGTTGGTGTAGTCTTTAAAAACAAATTGTACCCATTTGTCATCTTCATTCCAACACAAGAGGTTGTACCCTTCCCAAAAAAAAAAATGTAGATCAAAAAAAAAAAATTGGCTTTATGAAAACTTTTATTTTCTCCAAAAAAAAATATATATAGTTCTTAAAAAAAAACACAATATATATATATATATATATATATATATATAATGTCAGGAAATTTTTCATTAGAATTCGAAGTGGGGTTGGACCAATTTTTATCGTTTGCAAGTAGCCAAGATACAGTTCAGAATAATGGCGGTAA
>NC_025699.1:8610720-8611197 GCF_000633955.1 Camelina sativa | reverse complement strand
TCTTTACTTATGGTCTTATTCCTTTATTTTTATTGTATCTCTAAGGCCGTTCTTGCTTTAAATACTAGCTCCTTTTCTTTCTTATTCATTCTTTGCTATACTCCCAATCTTATTTGATTTTCCTTTACTCTTTTCTTTTTGATTCTAGGAGATTATAACAACACTTTCTATCCCTTTTCTTTGAGACTTGGAGCTTATAACTAAAATTAACCTTAGAGACTTTTCTTTTCTTTTGACCAAGTAAACCTTTATTTCCCTTCTTGTTCTTTCTTGTTCCCAAACTTGAACCCAAATCAACATTCTAACCACCTATTTCTTTCAAAACCAGTCCTATTAGCTAGCTATAAAGATTCCAAGCCCAGCTAAAAACAAGAGCCAGTTCTTTGTCATTCTCAATACTCTCAAGATTTCACAGCCTATAGCATTATCAAGAAAAGGCCTCACTCAACAAATCGATACAAGGCTTGAAAGAAAAGG
>NC_025699.1:8606442-8608641 GCF_000633955.1 Camelina sativa | reverse complement strand
AATCAAGATAGGAAATGCATAAAATAAACCCTAGACATCAAAGATCAACCATCTATCTCCCTAATCTACCAAGCCCAAAGTTCTTAAAAGATCTACTCACTAATCATCATGATCACACAAAGGAAAGAGGTTTGTCTTTGTGAAATCATAATAAAAGCTTGTAGATTAAGAGATTAGAAAGACAAATTGCTATTAAAACTGGAAAATCCACCAAAGATTCAACAAAACCAAGTATGGAAATGCTTAAGAACCCTAGGTGGCTGCTTAACAAAAACTAATACAAGAGATAAATGATAAGATAAGAGATAAGTCTCCACAATTAGGGTTGGAGTATTTATAGGAAAACATAAATTAAACCGGAACAAACCGGATTAAAATTAAACAATTCAGAGAAAACCGGAACAAACCGGGTTTTGGCCTCAAAATGGCACACGATCGACCACTTGATCGACCATTTGGTCGATTGCTCGATCGATTTTTCTGGTCTCCAAAGTTTCGGCTCGCGTCACGATCGACCATTTGGTCAATTTCATCGGTCGACCGTTTTGTCCTGTCCCATGTCCGAGAAGTCCGAGAGTGTTTTTGATTGACCAAATGGTTGATTGCTTGCTCGATTGCTTGAAGTCCGAGAATCTGGTGATGCGGTGATCGACCATTTGGTCGATTGGCTGGTCGATTGTTCGGCCTCCTTGTCCTCATTTCATTTCCTTGCAAATTCTTGACTTATTTGGCTCCAAAGCACACTTTCCTCGCATATCTCCACTCCAACACCTGAAATACCAGATTTGATGCACAATGGAGCCTAAACAACCTAAATGCTCATGAATATGCACAAAACAATGAGCAAATAAGCTTTAAAAACTAATAAAAACACAAGATATCATATATTATAAACTCTAAAACTTATATTATAAACTCTTAATCTTGAACTTTCAATTCTTAATCTTAGAAATTAATTCATAAACCTAAAATCAAAACTTAACCATTATTATATATATATACATAAAACCAAGGTTTAATAATTGCATAAGAAAGTCTAATTGATATAATATATTATAAACTCTAAAACTTATATTATAAACTCTTAATCTTGAACTTTCAATTCTTAATCTTAGAAATTAATTCATAAACCATAAAATCAAAACTTAACCATTATTATATATATACATAAACCAAGGTTTAATAATTACATAAGAAAGTCTAATTGATATAATATATTATTAACTCTAAAACTTATATTATAAACTTAATTCATAAACCATAAAATCATAAATTATTGAATTTAGTTATTTCTTAATCTTAAACTTATAAATTAATTCTTAATCTTACAGATTATAAATTAATTATTGAATTGAGCTAATTTAGTTAATTCTTGAATTTAGTTAATTCTTAAATTTAGGCCCAAATCCAATTATTGAATTGAGCTAATTTAGTTAATTACTGAATTTAGGCCCAAATCCAATTAGATTCTCTTAAACAAAGAAAACCTATCTTCTTCTTATCTCCTCTCATTCGATGAAACCCTAGCCGCAATCGTCACTCTCTCTTCTCAGTCTCTCTTCTCAGTCTCTCTTCTCAATCGTCATTCTCTCCTCTCTTCTCAATCGTCTTTCTCTCTTCTCAGTCTCTCGTCTCAGTCATCACACGATGCCTAATCGAGGAAGAAAGAGAAAACTTGTTTGTAATGTTTCTCAGATTCCCGGAGGGTCAAGACTACGGCATACTAATCTACCCAGTCAGTATGACTTCACGCCGGCAGTCCAAGCTCCTCATACGCAGCAGACACCTGAAGAAGTCCCCATTTTGCCACGACATTCAACGGAATCCCAGATCCGGGACTATCCTCCGCCTCAACAACTATTTCAGGGCTCCTTTACTCGCCAACCTCAACCTCAAGTACGCCGGTCTCCTTCAGTAGAAGTTAACTACAATCCAGCGACTCATGCAACTCTTCAAGATGACTCTCCGCCTTCTCCAGCTCAACGCTCTCAGGCTCGTAGTCATCAGACTCGTAGTCATCCATCGCATCCATCGTCCCAAGGCAACAACTTCGAAGAAGAAACTTCTACGGTGTTGCCGGAGCTCCAGGAGGACGTGGTTCGGGCTCTAAATGCCCTGCTTGTGGTGCCAGGTCGGGATAAGTTCACCACGGTCCTCTCTCCCACACCCTTACCGAACACCCAATGGTATGATTTTTCT
>NC_025699.1:8604642-8605449 GCF_000633955.1 Camelina sativa | reverse complement strand
GCCGGTCTCCTTCAGTAGAAGTTAACTACAATCCAGCGACTCATGCAACTCTTCAAAATGACTCTCCGCCTTCTCCAGCTCAACGCTCTCAGGCTCGTAGTCATCAGACTCGTAGTCATCCATCGCATTCATCATCCCAAGGCAACAACTTCAAAGAAGAAACTGCTACGGTGTTGCCGGAGCTCCAGGAGGACGTGGTTCGGGCTCTAAATGGCCTGCTTCTGGTGCCAGGTCGGGATAAGTTCACCACGGTCCTCTCTCCCACACCCTTACCGAACACCCAATGGTATGATTTTTCTCTCTTCTCATGTATTTGTAATGGTGTTTTGTAATGGTGTTCAATGCTCGTTTGGTTTATTGTGTCTTTAGGATTGTGTATTATGATTTCTTTTGGTTTATTATGATTTCGTTTGGTCTCATGTATTATGATTTTGTTTGGTTTATTGTGTCTTTAGGATTGTGTCTTTAGATTCATGTTTATTTCATTTGGTTTATGTTTATTTGTAGATTCATGTTTATTTCGTTTGGTTTATTGTGTCTTTAGGATTGTGATTATGATAACGAGAGTAAGTTTATTATGATCTATTGCTTGTGTATTGAGATTCATGTTTATGTTTACTGATTCAAGTATAGATTGTGTTCATGCATCAAACCGTAGAAACTTTTATGTGAATGTGCGTATGCGTATTGTTTCTTTTGGTTCATGTGTATGGAGCTTTTAAGTAACCTACTGACGAAGGCTTATTTGTTCATGTATATGGAGGTTTACTCGTGACAAAGGGTCAAAACTTGTTCGGAAGATTACTA
>NC_025699.1:8602676-8604257 GCF_000633955.1 Camelina sativa | reverse complement strand
CTACCTTTGTGGCTCTCGAAGAACAGTTGAAGAAAGCTCAACGCATGATAGAAGAACAGGCTGCTCAACTGCAGCGGCTTGCTGCGCATGATGCAGAACAGGCTGCTCAACTGAAAAGGCGTGATGCAGAACTTGCTGCGCAATCCAAAGTTATTGCTGCCCAGGACGGCAAGATTGACAAATTCTCCATCGTGAAAGATTTTCTGAGGGAATGTGATCCGCGGTTTCAGAAGTTTGTTGCAAGCCATTAAGCTAAAGAGACAACTCCAACTCCATCAACATCTGCGTAAGGTACTCTTCACTTCTAGCTCATCTTATACAATCATCTGGATAACAACTAAGTTGTTATAGGTTTCAAATGGGATCATTTCTTTTTCTTTGTACCTTCGTTTTTTCAACTTGACAGAACCTTAAGGTATTGTGTTATAACACGGATCAATTCCAGATTTGAGAAGGATACAAGCAGACGAAGCCTAACTTGGGAAACGATTGGAAGAAGCCTTTCTTGTTGTTTTCTAAATGAATGTTTTTCTTTTTGTTATCTTTTGAACTTGGGGTTGTAATGAATATGATGTTTCTTTCTTTTTGTTATCTTTTGAACTTGGGGTTGTAATGAATATGATGATACTTAAGATGTGTTTTGTTTATGTAATATTAATTGTAGTTATTTTTATAATTGTTCAAATATAAGAATTAGATGTAAATCCAATTAAAGAGAATTTTTAAAACAAAATTCAAATATAAAATTTAAGATAAATCAAAATAAATATTTATATAGCGAAGTTATAAATATTTATATATAATATTATTTAAACACATAATCATAAATTAGTCGTAAAGTAGTCACTACATTTAGTGACTAATTGACGACTACATTTACGACTATACAAATAGTCTTAATGTAGTCGTAAAGTAATCACTAACTTAGTGACTACTTTACGACTAATTTACGACAAATTTACGACTACACAAAATTGTCGTAATGTAGTCGCCATTTGGCGACTAAAATTACGACTATTAATTTTAGCGACTCTCTATTAGCGACTACTGGTTTTAGTCGCTGTTTAGTCGTAACACACCTTTTAGCGACTAAATAATGACTAATAGTGTAGTCGCTATTAGCTTGTTTTCTTGTAGTGTATGTACCAGTTCCGGAATTCTGATTTCGACAAGGAAGCTGATGCGATATTTTTTTCACAGGTTCATTATCAATTGAATAATGGTGAATTGAATACAATTATTGATTTAGCTGAAAAAGAATTCATAGATTTTAAATGATGATATTTATGAATTCCACATCCAATAAATGTGGATTATTTTTAGGAAAGATATATTCTCCTCAAATTAATTTTGTTATTTTTTTACAGCTGTTAATTTTGTAATTATCCCCCTAAATACGTTAATTCATACATTATTTTGAGTCAACAATATTGATTAGGGATAAACAGATTTGGGTGATCACATTCCATTAAACACACAAACACCAAGATTAAGCATGCCAAATGGGAGTTACACTTGTCACTTTTGTTATCCAACAATACTATATATGTACTTTTTAACAAAAAAAAAAAAAAAAAAAAA
>NC_025699.1:8590886-8602419 GCF_000633955.1 Camelina sativa | reverse complement strand
TTTTTTTAAAAAAAAAAAAAAAAAAAAAAAACTATATATGTATATTAGTAAGCAATAGCACTTCCCACATCTAAGCGCATACGCATAGTTATTCTCCAAATCCAAGACAATGGCTTTTCCTTGCGTCTCAATTCCTTTTCTTCTCCTTCTTTTATTGATCACTCCTTTGTCTTCATCTTTGTCTCTGAGTGACACAGTCACAAAAGACTCACTCTACCAACTCTGCTCACAACCAACAATTTTTAACCAATTCTGCATCATTTGGCTTACCAATGATCCAGCAACGTTCACCCTCAACTTTTATGGTCTTCTCGGTTTGGTCATCCAAAAGACGCAATTGTTTGGCAATAAGAACCTAGCAATGATGAAAGGCTTAGTAAGAACCACGACTGATCCGACGCTCAAGATACCGTATGGGTCGTGCGTAACATATTATGAGTCGGCCATTAAATCGATGGAGGAAGCTATAAAGTTTGCTATCTCGAAGAAGTACGAGTTAACATCTCAGGTGGCTGGGAAAGCCTTTTCTAGTATAAATATGTGTGAAGCTGACCTTGCAGGACGTAATACTGTGCCATCTGATGTTCCATTACGCAATATCCAGTTTAAAAGAATGTGTAACATTGTTAGAGTTTTCTCTTACGTTTTGACGGCAAAAAATTATTAAGCAAATAAATTCATTGTTAAATTATTGTGTCTTGCAACTTCGGTAAGACTTTCATATCTCGGTACTTCTAGTGTGAATTTTGTGACTAGCCATATCCATAGAACCTTTAAAAATTTCCTACAATAAACACTTTTAGCACCAAAAATAAGAGAATTCGGGAAAGTAAACAAGAATATTGATTAGATAACTATCTCGCTGCACTAATGCTTTTTTTTTTTTTGTGAATAACCAGCGTTTTACCCCTGGGATTTATTAACTATAAAATAAAAGAAACTTACAACCGGATGTGTCTCGGCCACGTATGACCATCAACATCATCCCTCAACAAAGTAGCAACAACATTAGGAACTAAATCAAAAGAATGAAAACCAAGCGGTAAACAAAACGCATATCCCGCTAAACCATCGGCTAGACGATTAGCTTCACGATACACATGTTTAATACGGACAATCCAGTCCCTAACAAGAAAGCCATGGCACAGACGCACCAGAAAAGACAAAGGATGAGAGTCACTGATCCCTGTCGTAAGAAAACCCACCACCATCTCAGAATCCACTTCTAACTCTAGCCGTGTGACCCTCTTCTCCCACGCTACATACAGCCCATAATAGACCCCCCCCCCACAACTCCGCCAATGGTGCTGAACAACGACCAATATTCACCACAAAACCGCAACACAAAGCCCCTACCGAGTTCCGCAACACACCACCTGCAGCTGCAGGACCCGGATTCCCTCTGGACGCCCCATCCGTATTTATCTTGTACCATCCCTGTTCTGGTGCCACCCAACCAATCTGTTTATCTACTCGGACCACGCGACCATTATGTTCGCAAGACAACGAGTTTGCCAGTGTTACCTCTGTTGCCAAGTCCTTAACGAAACGGACCATGTCCCGACAGATCCTTCTTTCGCCAAACACATCACTACACCGCTATTTCCAGCTCCACCACGTAGCCATGGCAAACACTGTAGACCAATCTCCCTCCCTTGTAACAGTCCCTCTTTCTAAATTCTCATACACCAAACCCATCAGCGACTGAGAGAAAAATGCCAGTCTTTTACTCGGCGGTAAGATGTGAGCCCACAGTCCAGACATAGCAGGACAATCCCTGAGAACATGGAGGATAGTCTCGATGCCTCCTTGACAAACCGTACAAACATCTGAGTCACACAAATGGCGTCTCTTCCTCTCAGAATTTGTCATAATCACTTGATGCATTACCAACCAGAGGAAGATTCTAACCCGCTCAGGAGCTATCACCCGCCATATCCTCTTATACGCATTCTCCATATTTTGCACAGGCTTCTCCTCACGTATTAGGAGGCTATACGCAGATGCAACTGTAAACTTACCCTCCGAGTTTCCTCCCCACGACAACCTATCAGAAGCCCCAGTGAAACTGTCCAATACTACAGCCGCCAGCTCTCAACACTTTTCCTGCGACACATACGGTGATATACGAGAAAGATCCCATCCCACACCATCTGTCCATAACTCTCTGGCTGTGAGTTTATCAAACCCTGGAGGCAAAGCGCCCACTGCTCCTTCAACAAGAGGTTCCCCCGCAAGCCATCTGTCCGTCCAGAATAACACCTTCTTCCCATCTCCAACCACCCAATTAATTCCGCGAGTAACCACTTCCCGCAACCCCATACAGACACTCCTCCACGTCGAGGAGAAATGACTCTTGACTGATATCCATGATGTATCATGAATATCCCCCACCTTATACTTACTCCTCACTACACGTGCCCAGAGGCTCGTTTGATCATGTAAAACTCTCCAACCCACCTTCGCCAGTAGAGATTTATTCATATCACGACACGCTCTAATTCCAAGTCCCCCTTCTCTCTTGGGACGACACACTTTACTCCACGCAACCAAGTGTTGTTTTCGCTTTTCTGCATTTCTCCCCCAAAGAAAATCACCAGCTACCCTATCCAACTTGTCCAGCATACCCTGTGGCAACTTGATAGTGCTCATAGTGTGCACTGGAATAGCCGATAGTACAGACTTTGTCAAAGTAAGCCGTCCAGCAAAGCTTAGTGACCTCCCTTTCCAGCCAGCCAAACGAGATGACACCTTCTCCAAAACCTCTCCAAACGTCTCCCTATTAATCTGTTTATGGAGGATAGGCATACCAAGATACTTCCCTAGATTAACTGTTGATTTGATTCCACTCTCCTCACTAATCAACCTCCCTTGTTTCCTAGAAACATTCTTAGAGAAAAAGATCTTCGACTTCTCCAAACTGACCTTTTGACCCGAAGCCCCACAGAAAGCTTCCAACACACGTCGTAGCACCCAAATTTGAGACACCGATGCCTCTGCAAATAGAATTAAATCATCCGCAAAGCAAATATGGGACAACTGAGGTCCTGTTCTGGAGAGCTTAATCGGCTTCCACTCTTTCCGCATAACCGAATCATCAATCAAATGACATAAACGCTCCATGCATAGAACAAATAAGTAGGGAGAAAGTGGATCTCCCTGCCTTAAACCACGCAATGGCTTAAAAGATTCTGTTTTTTCTCCATTCCATAGCAGGCTCATTGACGGTCCTGTGACACACTGCATGATCAAGTGTACCCACACATCCGAGAAACCAACAGCCTTCAATGTGTCACCAAGGAAGTCCCATCTGATCCTGTCATACGCCTTCTCCAAATCAAACTTCAGGAGCATCCATCCTTTCTTACCCTGCTTTCTCCTCATAGAATGAACAGCCTCTTGCACGACTATGATGTTATCTGAGCTCAGCCGACCCGGTATAAAACTTGTCTGCGCTGGACCAATAACCCGAGTCATAACTCCTTTCAGTGTTTCAACCATAGCTTTCGTAATTGTTTTAAATAACACATTACATAAGCTAATTGGCCGGAACTGAGCAATCCTCTCTGGCTTATTCACCTTTGGTATCAAGACTACAACCGCATCATTAAGCTCAGGTGGTAAAACTCCAGTACAAAAAAAGTCCAACACAAGGCGTGTGATAGAATCTCCCACCACATCCCAATTCTTCTGATAGAAGATTGGTTGGAAACCATCAGGACCATGAGCTTTATACGGCCCCATGCTTCTGACAGCCTACTCCACTTCCACTCCCGAGAAAGGCTTACTCAAGACTACCTGATCCTCATGAGATATCCGCATAAAACCCTCAGAGGGAAGACTCTCCACCACTGGTTTGACATCCTCAAGAGAGTATAGCCTCTTATAGTAGACTAAAGCCAGCCCCTCCAACTCCTCACCATCCGAGACCCAAGCCCCAGCATCATTCTTAAGCATCTCAATCCTGTTACGCCTTCTTCTAATGATGGTTGACGTATGAAAATAACTTGTGTTCCGGTCTCCATGAACGATCCACTTCTCCCTGGACTTTTGGAACCAAATGACTTCTTCTTGCTCTAGGACTAAATCAAACTCTCCCAGAAGCTCAGCCTCCCGATGAATCAGAACATCAGTTTGATTAGTCTCCAGTAAAGTTTGCACCATCTTTAACTCAGTTAATAACTTCTCCTTTTTCTTTTGAACATCACCAAAATCTTCCTTGTTCCACTTCCGCAATGTTTTCTGTAAACCCTTCAGCGCTTCTTGTGTACTGATGCTACCATCCCATGAGTTAACCAACATATCTTTAAACTCAGGGTGAGATAACCATGCAGCCTCAAACCTAAACGGACATCTTAATGGATTCCGTCTTCCCTCTGGTGACAACTGAATATACAATGGCGCATGGTCCGATGCCAGGAAAAGAAGATGAGTAACCCTAGCTTCCTGCCACTGTAAGCGAGTCTGAGCACAGCACAGCACTCTATCCAGTCTTTTAGCCACAAAGAACCATTCTTCACGACCCCGCTTCCAGGTAAACTTATTACCCTGAAACCCCATATCAATTAAGGATAACTCGTTTATCCAATTCCCAAAATCTAGTGAATCCGTGGACAACCTACCATTCCCCCCAGACCTCTCATCCAGTCTGAGTATTGTGTTAAAGTCTCCTTCAACCACAACCGGACCCTCAACACCCCTCACAGTATCACTCAACCTTCCCCAAAGACCTTGTCTACGACTTGCCGAAGGGGCTGCATACACAACGATCCAGTTGAGAATTTCTGTACCATTAACCACTTTCGCATGAATGAACTGGTCTGTGGACTCTACAATCTCCACATCTCCTATACCAGATCTCCATAGAAGCCACAAACCGCCACTCTGACCCACAGCATCGACCCGAAAGGAGTTCTCAAGTCCTAACCCTTGGCATATACGACTTGCCCTATCGCCCTCTGCATGCGTTTCAAACACAACTAACATATCCACACAAAATTTCTTCAAGAGATATCGGACTGATCTTCAAAATTGGGGTTTGTTCGCCCCCCGGCAATTCCAAAGTATGCAATTCATCTTCACAATGTTAAATTCCTCCAAAATTGCCGGGGAAAATCGTCAAGCCTGACGAGTCTCACCTCCGCCTCCTGACAATCCATCAGTCGCAGTGACCCCCAGTGCAAGAGAAACCGTACCCGTGCCCGCGGCCACATACATCTCATCACTCCGCCGATCTCCTACCGCACCCAGATCTGTGATTTGATCTAAATTATTCACCAAGAACGAACCCCAAGATCTCCCCATATTATCCTTCTCAACCCGTAATCGTTTCCCCGACGCAGAGAGCTCCACCTCTCCCTTTGCCAGACCAAACACCAGGCCTCTAGTGGGCCCTGTGACTTTCATTTGCCGAGGCCCACTCGACACCACCCCTTTCCTCGATCTGGGCTTTTTCCCATTAGTATCTTCTCTCGGCCCATTATTTTGCTTCTCTCCTGCAGCCCCGAAAACAATCGGCTTGCCTTGGTTAACACTCTTCCCTCTATTAACCTGATTTTGAGGATCCTTGTTTTCCTTATTCGCCCCCGTAATCTCCTCCTCTGTCCGTAACTCCCAATTTCCATATCGACCTCCAAGTTACCAAACTTTTTTGATACTGCAACAATGGCAGAATCTTTATTCCCCATCATACTCCGGTTTGTACCACCGGCAGGTTTCACCGCACCAACCCTTGAAGCAACCGTCGTCACCGCCTTTGTCAAACCCTTCCCCCGTCTTGTAACCTCCGTGAAACCCCCATCCCCCGAGGGTGTCTCCTTCTCGACAGCAGGTGCAACTATCGTTGTTATCGGAGCCTCCAAGACCTTTTCAATGACCCGGTGTGGAAAATTATGAACTAGATGCCCGTACAAGCCACATGCAGAACAGATATTCGCCAACCCCTCGTACGACACAAAGTACCGCGTACCATTAACCACTATTGTCCCCTTAAGCGGTCGCCGGAGATCAACTTCAACACAAATCCGTGCAAACCGGGCTCTCTCAAACTTTAACGTTGTGAGATCCACCTTCAGTGGCTTCCCCAACCCTTTAGCAATAGCCACCAAGATAGCTGATATATCATGGTTTTTAGGTGTTTTTAGCCAGGATATAAGTCTTAATTATAGAGTCTTTTTAGTGTTTTTAGAGTCTTTTTGAGTCTTTATAGGAATTATCATGGATGGGAGCTTAATGGAGCTAAATATGAAGATTTGGAGCATAATCAAGCATTGAAGCTGAGCTACGAAGTTGGGAGACGAAATTTAGAGAGTGCATCGATCGACACACTGATATGCATCGATCGATGCTAGGCCAAAGTCAAAATTGGAAGTTTTCCCACAAGTTTTGAAGATTTACAAAGTTGCCCCAAAGTCTTTCATATTTGCATCATTAGGCCCAAGACGTGTTTTTGAGTATTTATAGGATTTTATTGGTCATTGTTTAGACCTAAGTTTTATTTTCTGCAACCAGAAGAGATATTGAGAGCTTTGGAGAGATAGATCTGAATTCATCTGTAGAGAGAAGATTCTTGAACTCCCTTCCTTACTTCTTAATATCAATTGCTTATTATTCAGAGAGATGTTTTGTGCTTTATTAATCATGTCTGAGTAATTTGCTTGTTAGGTTTAGGGTTTTTCATAGGGTTTTTATGATTTATTAGATCTGAGATTTTTAGGGTTCTTAATCTTTTATGATCTTCATCCTTGGTTGTTCTTCACAATAGTTCTTGATTGATCACCTAGAATTATTATCTTAGGAAAATAAATTGATATGAGAATATAATTGTTTTCCTGATTAAACCATTGATGAGCAAATTTATTTCTTGCAAAGAGATTTGAATTAATAAATTTGTGAACTTATCTAAACCTGTTCTTAAAGCTGATTTTTAACCTTGAATTTTGCAAAGAGATTTGGATTTTCTGGTTTTAAATTTAGAAAATATTTGCAGTGAGAACTGATTTGTTTTACAAGTGTGTTTAGAGTTCTAGATCTGATATTTAATTGCTTGAACCCTAATTATTTGATTGATTTAATAACCCATAAATTCCTGAGAAATTCCCTAGGCTTAGCTCTTTGATCCTTTGAATTTACAACACTTTTAAATTCTGTTTTGCATTGTCTTTAATTTATTATTTTGATTTAGCATAATTAAAAGATAATAAGTCTATTGTGTGAACTAGAGTCTCTGTGGATTCGACCCCTAGAGTATTACAACTGCAAGGCTGTTAGTACCTTTAGGGTATTACAATTTGAGCATATCAAATTTTGGCGCCGTTGCCGGGGACTCTTTTGATTCACCATTAGATTAAAATCTTTGATTTTGTCTAGATTTTTATTATTCTGTTTTACTCACACACTTTTGTTTCTTCTCTCTTGTGTGTTTCAGGTTCATGCCTAAGCCTAGCACCAGGAAAAATCCTACTGGTCCAGTTGTTAAGCTTACAAACCAAGAGTTAGGACAACTAGAGCGTGAAAACATCAAAGCAGCCAAATCAGCAAAGATGGTCAACCCTATCATACTGAGACCTGATGCGGCTGGAGTTTTGAGAGATCAAGAGGGTCATGTGCGCAACGAGCAAGGCCAAAAGCTTGATGCTGATGGGCGAGTTATTGAAGAAGAACTCGTCGTGGTTGGTGAGAATGCAGATGGCGTCGATCGACGCAACGTCGGCATCGATCGATGCAACCAAGAAGGCATCAATCGACGCATAGGTGGCATCGGTCGATGCAATGTCGGGGCTGGTGCGAACGGAGCCAACTTGGATGGTAACAACCAGCAGAACCTTCAGCCTAGACGGGACAACAATGGAGAATTTGTCAAGACTCTTGCGGACTTCAACAGGCCAGACTTGTTCTATGAAAACCGTTCCGCAATTGTCCCTCCTCCATTCCCAAGGAATGACTTTGAGTTGAAGCCTGCCTACTTCGCTCTTGTTGGACAGAGGCCATTCCAGAACCTGCCAAATGAGAAGCCTCTAGATCACATTGAGCACTTTGAGGACATAGTCACAAGCATCAAGGCTAATGGAGTCACTGAAGACTACCTCTACTGCAAGCTTTTCCCCTACTCTCTTGCTGGGGAAGCTTCTCATTGGCTAAGGCAGCTGAAACCAAGATCTCTGACAACCTGGCATGACATCAAGGTGGCATTCTTGAATTACTTCTATGATGATGCATTGTCTGATGAGCTGAGGATCAAACTCTCCACCTTTAGACAAGGACCAACTGAATCTTACAAAGCTGCTTGGGTAAGATTCAAAGTATACCAGAGGGACTGTCCACATCATGGGTTTTCAGAGGTGCAATTGATCAGTATCTTCTTTAGCGGGATTGACTGGAAGTATCAGATGGCTTTGGATGCTGCTAGTGATGGGAACTTCAAGACAAGGTACCCAGATGACGCTGAGAAGTTGATTGAAAGGCTAGCATCAAGTAAAAGTACTAAGAATGCAGACTTAGAGCGGAAAAGGGCACATGAAGGGCATGATTCAAATCAGTTTGCTACGGTGAATGCTAAGTTGGATACAGTGCACAATCTTCTTGTGGGAAAGAAGTCTGTCCATTTTGCTGAAGATGTTGAGACATTTGAGCCAAAGCCAGAGACAACAGAAGAAGATGTCAACTATGTGTATGGAGCTGGATATCAAGGTCAGAAGTTTGGAAATCAACAAAGCAATAGACCTTACAGCGGGAACTCTACATGCTACATGCCTAAGCCAGATTACCAGAAGCAACAACAGAACACCGGCTTTACAAGGACCTATGGTAATTCTTCTTATCAGTCTCCACCTCCACAGACTTCTGAGAGTCGAATGGAGGCCATGCTTGATCAAATTCTTCAAGGACAAGAGCAGTTGACAGTGACATTCAATGGGAAGATTGATAATGTCTACAATGAACTGACTGGGAAGTTTGATGCATTAAACACTCATGTCAAGAAGCTGGAAAATCAAGTGATTCAGACTGCTGGGTCTGTTAAAAGACAAGAGGAACTTCTTTCTAGAAGAACTGAGAACCCCAACCATGCTTGTAATGCGATTTTGGTGAAGGAAGTAGACGATGATACAGTAGTGGATGTTGCATCGACCGATGCAGCTGCAAAGCATCGATCGACGCAACCCTCAGTGGTCGTAGAAGGGTTGACTTTGAGAGACAACATCGACCGATGCAACTCTAGCATCGACCGATGCAATGTCCAGGCCGAGGAAGAAGTTACGGAAGCTCCAATTCCAGTTGCTGAGAGAGCCTACAAGCCTAAGGTTCCTTTTCCTAAGCCTAGGAGGTCTAAGCAGGAGCTTGAGGAAACTAGATGCAAAGCTATGATGGATAAGGTGATGATAGAGATGCCTTTGATTGATGCTGTCAAGTTTTCTCCTAGTATTAGGAGATATGTGAAGAGAATGGTCACCAATGGTTTGAGTCCTGAGGAAGGAGCACTGCTTACAAAGGATGTCAGTTCAATTCTGTTGAAGCAGCTCCCACAAAGGAAGAAGGATAAGAAGCAGGAGGTGGTTGTCTCTAAGGAAGTAAGTGCAGTAATTCAGAGTAGGATTGCAGAGAAGTTACCAGATCCTGGAAGCTTTGTACTTGACTGCTCTATCTCCACAGGAAGGTTTCCTCACTCTCTTTGTGATCTTGGTTCTAGTATTAACTTGATGCCACATTCTGTTGCTGTGAGACTTGGGATGATAGATTTCAAGCCAACTAAGATCTCTCTTATCTTAGCTGATCGATCCAGAAGGATTCCTGAAGGTGTCTTAGAGGATATTCCAATTAAGATTGGAGATTGCATGATTCCCACTGACTTTGTGGTGCTGAAATATGACCAAGAGCCTAATGATCCTCTCATCTTAGGACGCTCTTTCTTGGCTACAGCTGGTGCAATCATTGATGTTAAGAAGGGACACATAGCTCTGCATGTAGAAGATTTGGTCATGAACTTTGAGATGGACAAGCTGAGAAGGGTTCCCACTATTGATGGTCAGACATTTTCTGTGGAGGTTGTTTCTGATGACAATCTGATCATAGAGCTTCAAGAAGACATTACTGCTGGGTATGTCAAAGAGTTGGAGCTTGTAGAGGAAGTGAATAAGCAAGCTGCTAAGCTTGAAGATTGGAGTGGAGATCATCTAATCAGTACTAGAGACCATGATGAGGTTCTGATGCATGACAAGCCACTGGTAGATGACGTTTTTGTGATGGAAACACGAATTGCTGAGGAAAGCTACAAAAACGTTGAAGAAACACGAGTTGCAGATCAAGCATCGATCGATGCAGCTGTTGCATCGATCGACACTCCTTCCAGAGACAGCTCGGACTTGTCCACAACCACAGATTCTCGCGTTGGATCCTTAGCTGCAAGTCCTAGACCAGTTGTAAAGCTGAAATCTCACTATTCCACAGTCCAGAACCCACAGGTAAGGCCAAGGTATGCATCTCCTTCTCCCAAACCTTCTCCATTCATCAATAGGAATTTGAAAGGTACAAAAACTGTTGTGCAGTTAACCAAGCCACGAGATTATCGTAGAGTGCTTGTTTCTTCTATTGATGATTTTGCAGGACTTAAAAGAAAGCCACCCATACCTAAATCTTGCCCTGGTCCCGTTCCTCATGTCCCTTGTAGACCTCATCNTCATCTAATCAGTACTAGAGACCATGATGAGGTTCTGATGCATGACAAGCCACTGGTAGATGACGTTTTTGTGATGGAAACACGAATTGCTGAGGAAAGCTACAAAAACGTTGAAGAAACACGAGTTGCAGATCAAGCATCGATCGATGCAGCTGTTGCATCGATCGACACTCCTTCCAGAGACAGCTCGGACTTGTCCACAACCACAGATTCTCGCGTTGGATCCTTAGCTGCAAGTCCTAGACCAGTTGTAAAGCTGAAATCTCACTATTCCACAGTCCAGAACCCACAGGTAAGGCCAAGGTATGCATCTCCTTCTCCCAAACCTTCTCCATTCATCAATAGGAATTTGAAAGGTACAAAAACTGTTGTGCAGTTAACCAAGCCACGAGATTATCGTAGAGTGCTTGTTTCTTCTATTGATGATTTTGCAGGACTTAAAAGAAAGCCACCCATACCTAAATCTTGCCCTGGTCCCGTTCCTCATGTCCCTTGTAGACCTCATCCATCTGCTGCCTACACACCACCTTGGATGAAGAGGACATCCTCTCAGAAGCATTCATTGCCATGTTCCGATCCACCGGATGCCTGAGATCCGACACAGTCAAGCTAATGACTGAAAACAAGCGCTTAGTGGGAGGCAACCCACTGGTAGGTTTTTCTTTTTCATTTTTCTTTTGATTTTCATTTATTTTTATTTTATTAGCCAAACTCTTACTTGATAACACTGGGGACAGTGTTGTTTAAGTCTGGGGGAGGCAGTTACTAACTACGTTTTTGTTTTTGAGAGTCAGAAAAAAAAATGGTTTTATTGAGTCAAAATTTTGTTGGGAACTATGACTTTTCTTTTTAGTGTACTGC
>NC_025699.1:8575126-8590059 GCF_000633955.1 Camelina sativa | reverse complement strand
TTTTTAGTGTTTTTAGAGTCTTTTTGAGTCTTTATAGGAATTATCATGGATGGGAGCTTAATGGAGCTAAATATGAAGATTTGGAGCATAATCAAGCATTGAAGCTGAGCTACGAAGTTGGGAGACGAAATTTAGAGAGTGCATCGATCGACACACTGATATGCATCGATCGATGCTAGGCCAAAGTCAAAATTGGAAGTTTTCCCACAAGTTTTGAAGATTTACAAAGTTGCCCCAAAGTCTTTCATATTTGCATCATTAGGCCCAAGACGTGTTTTTGAGTATTTATAGGATTTTATTGGTCATTGTTTAGACCTAAGTTTTATTTTCTGCAACCAGAAGAGATATTGAGAGCTTTGGAGAGATAGATCTGAATTCATCTGTAGAGAGAAGATTCTTGAACTCCCTTCCTTACTTCTTAATATCAATTGCTTATTATTCAGAGAGATGTTTTGTGCTTTATTAATCATGTCTGAGTAATTTGCTTGTTAGGTTTAGGGTTTTTCATAGGGTTTTTATGATTTATTAGATCTGAGATTTTTAGGGTTCTTAATCTTTTATGATCTTCATCCTTGGTTGTTCTTCACAATAGTTCTTGATTGATCACCTAGAATTATTATCTTAGGAAAATAAATTGATATGAGAATATAATTGTTTTCCTGATTAAACCATTGATGAGCAAATTTATTTCTTGCAAAGAGATTTGAATTAATAAATTTGTGAACTTATCTAAACCTGTTCTTAAAGCTGATTTTTAACCTTGAATTTTGCAAAGAGATTTGGATTTTCTGGTTTTAAATTTAGAAAATATTTGCAGTGAGAACTGATTTGTTTTACAAGTGTGTTTAGAGTTCTAGATCTGATATTTAATTGCTTGAACCCTAATTATTTGATTGATTTAATAACCCATAAATTCCTGAGAAATTCCCTAGGCTTAGCTCTTTGATCCTTTGAATTTACAACACTTTTAAATTCTGTTTTGCATTGTCTTTAATTTATTATTTTGATTTAGCATAATTAAAAGATAATAAGTCTATTGTGTGAACTAGAGTCTCTGTGGATTCGACCCTTAGGGTATTACAACTGCAAGGCTGTTAGTACCTTTAGGGTATTACAATTTGAGCATATCAATAGCCTTATGATAAAAACTTAACAGAAGGTTCGCCAAGCGAACCCAAACCGGAGTCGTGACAATTTCGTCCGTCAACGGGTCAAACTCCGGCGACCAGGCTTGCACCATCAAGTAACTACCAAACACCTTCCACGGACCTCCAGTCAGAGCACCTAGGTATTCCTCCTCCTTTTCAAAACGGATCATGAAAAATTGTCAGGGTAAATCCATCACAAACATCTTACCACTCGGCTTCCACAACTCCTTTAGTTTCCGGGTCAGCACCGGGAGCGACATATGACGTCCTAACACCTTAACGATCATGCATCTCTTCCATCACCCATGCATTGTCGTCAGTACCTCTTCCCCTATCGTAACCTGTGGTTCACCATCCACTCCATCAGGAAACTCTAGCCGCACTCTCTCCGTCACAAACTCATCATCGAGCACCTCTTCTGGTATGGGCGCTCCTCCACCCTGACTTCCCACGACTTTCTGTACCCATGTTGTCCTTGTATCCGACGGATCTCCCGGCGGCCTCCCCTTATCACCGATATCCACCATGGTAGCATCCTCATCACCCTCAAGTGAGACCCTAGGGTTTTCCTCGGTCGCCGCCATTTTTCATGTAATAATCTCTTAAAAAAAAGAGGGAGGGATGCAACACGAGGACTTCCCGGGAGGTCACCCATCCTAGTACTACTCTCGCCCAAACACGCTTAACTGCGAAGTTCTAATGGGAACCGGTGCATTAGTGCTGGTATGATCGCATCCAAAAGGAAAAGCAAAGAATAGCAAAGTTATGTTGACGATTTATCCTTTTAAAACATCAATATTATCGACGAAACCAAAATGGACATGTCATAAAATGTGATAACAATGCATCTAACACTCATTTACTTCGTCGTTAACCAATCCGTTATGGATAAGATGATTTCGTTTTCTTGATGGGAAAAATGTTGTTTAAACTATGAACTTTTAATGATAGAACTTTCATATATAATATAAAACTTACAATTAAAGAAAATATATATCAAACAAAATTAATAAAGACAAAACTTTATATGATAACACAATAACAAAACCATTATATAAATAACATAATAACAATATAAACTATTACAAATTTTCATTAAAAAAAAGTTCTTCTCGCGGTTTTCCGCAGGATAGTACCTAGTATATGATTAATTAGTATGTCTTAAAAAAATTATGATTAATGTTATTGTTGTAAAAAAAATTGTTTTTAAGTGGTATATCTTTCATATATCAATAATTTCAATTTTAATTTAGTGTGTTTGAATTTATATAAATATCTTTCAAACAATTCAATTTAATAGAATGATTTGTAAAATATATATAAATTATAAGGACTAAAATGAAATATTTGAAAGATTTTGAGGGCCTCAATAGTGCATCCTCAAAATTGAGGGTTCAATATATAACCCCTTAAAATTTGAGGTTTTAAGATATTTTTGGGATTTAAAATCCTTCAAAATTTGAGGGTTTGTTGGAGATGCTCTTAAGTTCATGGTATATATATTTTTTTTTTTTTTTGAAATTCTATGAGAATTTTTGTTTGTTTGTTTCAAAGATGGAAATGAACTGACAACCTAGATACTTTTTGACTGGTTCATTATTATCAATTGAAAAATGGTGGATTTAATACCATTTTGAATTTGGTTGAAGAAGAATTTCATAGATTTATAAGGATATCTTAGATTTCATATCCAATAAGGGTGGATTTTCTAAGGAAAGATTATTAATGTCTTCCCAAATTAATTTGAGGCAACAGTTGACTAGAATAAACATATTTGGTTCACAATTCATTAGCCTTACACACCAAAGATAAAGCTTGCCATATATATAGGAGCTACAGTTTTACCACATTTGTCATCCAAAAAAGCTAAGCAATATATGCACTTCCAACATATATCCACATCCAAGAAAATGCCTTCTCCTGGCCTCAAAAGAAGCGTACTTTCCGTTCTTCCTCTTCTTCTTCTTTTATCAATCACTCCTTTGTCTTCATCTTTTTCTCCAAGTGACAAAGTCACAAAAGAATTACTTAACGAACTCTGTTCACAACCGACAATAGAAACCAACTTCTGCTTCTTTTGGCTAACCACTGATCCAAAAACGTTGACCCTCGACTTGAATGGTCTTCTCGATTTGGTCATGCGAAGGTCGTATTATTTGGGCTATAGTAACCTAATGATGATGAAAGGCTTAGCAAGAACCACGACTGATTCGAAGCTCAAAAACTCGTATGGGTCTTGTATAACATATTATGAGTCAGCCGTTAAATTGAACGCGGAAGCTATAGGGTTTGTTAGCTCTAAGAACTACTTGTTAACATCTCAGTCGGCTGCCAAAGCCTTTGTTATTATAGCTGTGTGTGAAGCTGTTCTTACTGGACGTAAAAATGTGCCGGCTTATGTTCCAGAACGCAATATAGTGTATAACAGAATGTGTAACATTGGTAGAGTTTTCTCAGACGTTTTGAGGTCGTGATTATGTGTGTAACTTTCACCTGCAAGAAGGGAAATGAATAAATTCATATTAAATTACTGTGTCTTGCATCTTCGCTATGGCTGTCAAATCTCGTTACTTCTGGTGTAAATTTGTGTCAATCATATATACATATCCATATAACTTTTAAAATTGTCCTACAATATATCCTACAATATAGACCTTTTTAGCACCAAAAATAAGAGAACTCGGGAAAGTAAAGTAAAGTAAGAAGAATACTATGAAGATGTATTGAGGTTGTTACTGATTTATAGACTCAACAAAATATGATCAAGAAGCTGTGAACAAAAGACTGATGCATATACATGGACAGCTACAAACGACGAGTAAACGTTGAACACATGTACAAACACAGACGCAATGATTCTTTAGCCAGAGAATCAGAGAACACTAGCTCTGCCAAGACAGGTCAATGTGAAGTCATATGGAATGAAGTGGCGTGATGAACCTTGAGTCTTATTGAGAAGATCCAAGAAGTCAGAGCTCAACCAATCATGTTTTAAGATCATGAGAACAAGTCTTTCATAAGCAGCAAAGTAAACCTGAAAAACCCAACAGAGCAGAAGAAGGTATCAGCTCCATCATACAACATAAAAATATGTTTAGCAGTTGAGTAAACTTGAGGCAATATAGAGCAGAAAACAAAGCAGCATCATGAAGAGGTTGTGTAGTGAAACAGAGCGGAAAAGTTTCAAGTTGCAGCAAACAGTGGAGCGGCTGTGTGAGAGAAGCATGCTTGTGTCAGGTGCGACAGGAACAAAAGGCATGGGTCAAGTTGAAAAATAGAGAACAAGCTTGTAACCAAAAGACAATAGGAAGAAGCTTGTGGAACCTAGGGTTTGTGGAAAACTCTAAGAGGTATAGAAGGAAGAGGTGGTAACAAGAAGAAGATTAAGCACCTTGGACCTAAAATTGAGAGAAGCATACATAGTTGTGTTTGGTGTTGTCCCACCAGCAAGATAGAGAATCTGTCAGTGGTTTTTGTAGAGGTTCACACTGGTCCGAAAACACAAAGAGTGGTGGTTCCTTTAGTTAATGTAGATTAGAGTGGTAGACACAAGTGTGCTAGATATCATTGGCAAATGTGAGTTTTGTGTTCTAACTCTAGTGAATGATTCTGGACTTGGTCCCTGGAATGTAGGTCATCGGAAACCCGTTAACAGATCTCTTGTGTCGTCTCTTCTCTATGCTCTCATCTCTCTTTCTAGCACGCATCTCATTACTTCATGCAAATCAGATAACTATCTCTGCACTAATGCTAAGAATAGCAAAGTTTTTCTCTCTCTTAGATTAGGACTTGTGGTCTAACTATGAATCAGAACAAGAGATTCTATAATTAGTTCTAGTGGAAATAATCGATCGCAAGCATCTATAAGTATGTATCATCAGACGTAGCAAGGCCATCTACCAACGAGCATAAGAAAGAAAGAAGCAAAAATGGCAACATACCTGATGAACAGAGTTTTTCTGTCTTCTCTGATGTTTTTTGTAATGATTGGTTCCTTGAACGCCCAAGTGGCAGACATAAAAGCAATCTGCGGTAAAGCAAAAAACCAATCCTTCTGTTCGAGCTACATGAAATCCAACCCGAAGACATTGGGTGCTGATCTTCCAACACTTGCAAAAATCACCTTTGGTTCTGCACAAACAAGTGCATCAGAAGCTTTCAATAGAATCCAATCTCTAGCCAAGACAGCAACCAATCCAACTTTCAAGAAAGCATACACCTCGTGCGTACAGCATTATAAGAGTGCAATCAGCAGTCTCAATGATGCTAAGAAGAGCCTTGCGTCAGGGGATGGTGCAGGGTTGAACATTAAGGTATCAGCAGCTATGGAAGGACCTACAACATGCCAAGAAGACATGGCAAATTTCAAAGTTGACCCTTCTTCAGCTATAAAGAACAGTGGTGAGTTTCAGAACATTTGTGGCATTGTTCTTGTCATCTCGAACATGATGTGAAAAAAGGGCTTGAATTCAATCTCCCTTCATACTCTTTAGACGATTACATTACACAGTTATAATACGTACACTGATATCTACACAGAATATTAAAAACCTGGTTTCTTAGCATCTTGTATTTGCATAGGCCTCACTTCTTTGATAGAAGAAATTAAGAGACAACTATANGAATAGCAAAGTTTTTCTCTCTCTTAGATTAGGACTTGTGGTCTAACTATGAATCAGAACAAGAGATTCTATAATTAGTTCTAGTGGAAATAATCGATCGCAAGCATCTATAAGTATGTATCATCAGACGTAGCAAGGCCATCTACCAACGAGCATAAGAAAGAAAGAAGCAAAAATGGCAACATACCTGATGAACAGAGTTTTTCTGTCTTCTCTGATGTTTTTTGTAATGATTGGTTCCTTGAACGCCCAAGTGGCAGACATAAAAGCAATCTGCGGTAAAGCAAAAAACCAATCCTTCTGTTCGAGCTACATGAAATCCAACCCGAAGACATTGGGTGCTGATCTTCCAACACTTGCAAAAATCACCTTTGGTTCTGCACAAACAAGTGCATCAGAAGCTTTCAATAGAATCCAATCTCTAGCCAAGACAGCAACCAACCCAACTTTCAAGAAAGCATACACCTCGTGCGTACAGCATTATAAGAGTGCAATCAGCAGTCTCAATGATGCTAAGAAGAGCCTTGCGTCAGGGGATGGTGCAGGGTTGAACATTAAGGTATCAGCAGCTATGGAAGGACCTACAACATGCCAAGAAGACATGGCAAATTTCAAAGTTGACCCTTCTTCAGCTATAAAGAACAGTGGTGAGTTTCAGAACATTTGTGGCATTGTTCTTGTCATCTCGAACATGATGTGAAAAAAGGGCTTGAATTCAATCTCCCTTCATACTCTTTAGACGATTACATTACACAGTTATAATACGTACACTGATATCTACACAGAATATTAAAAACCTGGTTTCTTAGCATCTTGTATTTGCATAGGCCTCACTTCTTTGATAGAAGAAATTAAGAGACAACTATAGTATTAGACTAATAACAAAGAAGAGAAAAATATCTGAAAATCAAACTCATGATCGTTTTACACATCAAGTCAACAACATAGGGAAAGATGAGAACAATGCGATTATATTTTTATTCAACAAGACTTTCTTTTAACAGTTTCATTATCAATTGAATAATAGCTGACTGAATACCATTTTGAATTAAAGAATATTAAAGAAGAATTTCATATATTTTTAAGGATATTAAAGAATTTCACATCCNGACCTACAACATGCCAAGAAGACATGGCAAATTTCAAAGTTGACCCTTCTTCAGCTATAAAGAACAGTGGTGAGNATTTTTTTAAGGAAAAATTTTTTTTTTTTTTTTTGTCGACAAAAGATCAACTCAAACGAGTTAATGTGAAGGAAAATTGTTTACAAACAAAACATGATGTGGAGAGGTACGCGCTTGGCGTGCCAAGGAATCCGCACTAACATTAGCGTTTCTTGAAATTAAAGAAAAAGAAAAAGATGTAAATTCTTCCCTATCAATCTTGTGTCCTCTAGGTACATCGCGAAGGCTGGCCAGTCAGTAAGAGAAGACACCATCTTCACCAAATCGGAGCAGTCCTATAGAAGGCCACGTCTCGGAAATCATGCCTAATCATACACCGCATCGCCCAAAGAAAAGCTTCAGCTTCGGCATGTAATGGTGATAGACTTCGACGAAAATTCCTAGCGCCCATCAGCGGTGACACAACTTGGAGCGAGGTAAAACACCATCCAGCACCTGCAAATTGGTCTCCTGCTTTCCAGGAACCATCTATAAAGCAACGATAGCCCGAGAAGAAGGGTGAGAGTGAAGTAGTACTCGCCCGACCCGATAAAACTACAGCGATAGGGTGAGAGATGTCTACATCATCCTCTAACTGAGCCTGCTGCCACCCTGTAGCTTCTCCTTCTGCAACCCTAACAATATCCTCTGGTTTTTCCACAATATCTTCAAAAACTCGTGCATTCCGGGCTTTCCAAATATACCACATAAGCCAAGGAAAAGCTGCAACATGAGCCCCTGGATTCTGCTGCCCTAAGAAATGATCCACATTTGCATATACCGAATCTGTCGGAAAGGAAAGTGGGCCCACCGGCACATGGGCTAAAGCCCTTACCTGACGAGCAGGAGGACAAACAAAAATTGCATGATTTATTGTCTCCTCCTCCGCTCCACAACGAACACAACCTAAATCACATGCAATACCACGACGTCCCAGATTAGCCGAGACCGAAATACAACCAGATAACACCTGCCACATAAAATGTTGAACATTTGGAGGGCATCGGACCCGCCAAACGCTAGCAAGAAGGGGTGTTATGTCCGGCCCAGAGCCACGAGCCATGAAAGGCTGATTTACATCAAGTCGTGCAGTGTAATAACCCAATTTGACTGTATACCGCCCTGTTTTCGTGAAATGCCAACCGAAAGGGTCTCCCATTTGATTTCCTCCTAATGGTATAGCCTGGATCAAATCCACATCAAGTGGATCAAAATGCTCATGAAGCATGTCCAGCCGCCAAGTGTTCGTTTGACGATCAATTAAATGATTCATTTGAAGAGAGAGGTCCTTTACCGGCCCCCTACTTAAAGCTGGTCTAAGGGATTGAGCTGGCATCTAAGGATCAGACCATATAGAAATGGTGTCCCCGGAGCCAACCCGTTTAATAAGTCCTTTATTAACCAGAGAGCGAGCAGAACATATACTTCTCCATCCGTACGATGGGGAGTAAGACCTAATAGGATCCAAAGGATGCGTATTCCTATAGTACCTACTTTTAAAAACCCTGGCAAACAATGAGTTTGGAGCATCTATCAGGCGCCATAGCTGTTTAGCCAACAGGGCCGAATTAAAGTCATCCACATTCCAAAAACCAAGACCACCGAGCTGTTTACTGACACATAATTTTTCTCAAGCAAGCCAATGCATGCCCCCTGATTGACTATTAGTGCTCCACCAAAAATTCGCCACTGCACTTGTAAGTTTGGATGTAACTGTTTTTGGTATCCTAAAACAAGACATCACAAAAGTCGGGACAGCAGTAGCCACAGATTTAATCATTACCTCTTTTCCCCCTTTCGAAAGCAAATTTGCCGTCCAACCATTCGTTCGACTTTGAAGTCGTTCACGAACAAAGGAAAAAACTTTGGTTTTTGCCCCACCCAAGCTTTCAGGTAAACCTAGATATGACCCCATACCGTCCAAGGTTGTGATCCCAAGGACATCCTGTAATTCCGACTTCTTTGTGTCATCAATCTTATGGTCAAACTGAACCGAGGACTTGGCAAAATTTATTTGTTGGCCCGAAGCAGATTCATATTGTTCTAGGATATCTAAAATAACCCAACATTCTTCCCTATCCGCCTTACAGAAAAACAGACTATCATCTGCAAACAACAAATGCGTAATAGGTGGCATTTATTTGCCACTTTTATCCCAGTAATAAGCTTGTTTGTTTCTGCCTTCTGTATATTTGCAATTAAAACCTCTGTACATAAAATGAACAAATAAGGAGATAAAGGATCCCTCTGCCGTAACCCCCTCTGAGGAATGATCAAGCCATTGGGCTGGCCATTGAGACGAACTCTATACTCAACCGAAATGACACAAAACATTGTCCACGTCACCCATACCTCTGCAAATCCCATTTTGTGTAACAAAGCCGCGAGAAAGTCTCACTCAACCCTATCATAAGCCTTACTCATATCTGGTTTTATTGCCACAAATTTCCCTTTACAAGACGGGTTGGTACGTAAACCGTGAAACATCTCTTGTGCAATAAGGATATTATCTGAGATCAATCGGCCAGGAACAAAAGCCGATTGGGTCTCAGAAATAAGGCCCGGTAAAACTCGCTTAAGCCGCTGGCACAGTATTTTTGAAATGATTTTATATCCTACATTACATAGGCTAATCGGACGCAATTCTGTCATCCTAGTTGGCTTGGCCACCTTTGGAATAAGACAAATATGAGTTCGATTAAGATTCTTATCAAAAAACCCCTCCACAAAAAACCTATTAACCAAAGCCACAAGATCCAATTTCACTATACCCCAAGCTTTCTGGAAAAACAAAGCGGTCATCCCGTCTGGACCTGGGGCTTTATCCAGGTGCATCATAAACAAAGCTGGCTTAATATTAATATTTACCCAAATTAATTTCCTAATTAGCCCTCAAAATACGTTCGTTCACACATTAATTTGGGTCAACAATTGACTAGATTAAAAAGATTCCGGAAACATTTCATTAAACACACACATAGGAGTTACACTTCTCACTTTTGTCATAAAAAAAAAAAACTATACATTAGTAAGCAATAGCACTTCCCTCATCTAAGTATAATGGGATTCTCCAAATCCAAGAGAATGGCTTTTCCTTTCGGCTCAATTCTTCCTCTTCTCCTTCTTTTATTAATCACTCCTTTCTCTTCATCTTTTTCTCCGAGTGACACAGTCACAAAAGAATTACTTAACGAACTCTGCTCACAACCGACAATTTACAAGCACTTCTGCATCACTTGGCTTACCGATGATCCAATGACGTTTGGCAGCGACGTGAACGGTCTTCTTACTTATGTCATTCAAACCACGATATTGTTTGGCTATAAGAACCAACGAATGATGTTAGGCTTATCAAGAACCACAACTGATCCGACGCTCAAGATCCCGTATGGGTCTTGCTTAACATATTATGGCTTAGCCATTAAATCGATGGAGGACGCTTTAGATTTTGCTATCTCTAAAAAGTACTCGTTATCATCTCAGGAGGCTGCGAAAGCCTTTATTAGTATAACTACGTGTGAAGCTATTCTTGCAGGACGTAAAAATGTGACGTATGATGTTCCAATACGCAATATGCGGATTAAAAGAATGTGTAATATTGGTAGAGTTTTCTCTGACGTTTTGAGGTTTTGATTCTTTGTGTATCTTTCACCTGAAACACGGAAATGAATAAATTCATAGTTAAATTACTGTGTCTTGCATCTTCGCCAAGGCTGTCATATCTCGTTACTTCTGGTGTAAATTTGACAATCATATTATTCAAATTTATACCAGAAGTAACGAGATATAAGAGAATACGGGAAACCTTTAAAATTGTCCTAGAATAAACCTTTTTAGCATCAAAATATAAGAAAATACGGGAAAGTAAAGTAAGAAAATACTAATCAGATAACTATCTCGCTGCACTAATGCTAAGAATAGCAAAGTTTTTCTCTATCGTTAATTAGGACTTGTGGTCTAACTAAGAATCAGAAACCCATTCCACGAGTTTATATTATTAGTTCGAGTGGAGAAAATCAATTGCAAGCATCTACAAATATGTATCATCAGACGTAGCAAGACAACCTACCAACGAGCATAAGAAAGAAAGAAGCAAAGATGGCAGCATTGTGTCTTCTCTGATGTTTCCTGTAATTATGATTGGTTCCTTGAACGCACAAGTTGCAGACATGAAAACAATCTGCGGGAAAGAGACAACAACTAGTATTAGACTAATCATATATATAAAAGTAGAGTTCTGATCTCTCCTTACTGGTCAATTTGATATTTAATGTTTTAAAATATAATATTTATTTTTAATTAAACTTAAAATTCAACACATTTAATCATATATATAAATTTATATTTTAATTTCACTAATTACTACTAATTTGTAACTGAAAATTCATACTTTAATTTCACTAATTACTACTAATTTGTAACTGAAATTAAATAAATTGTGAATTGACTATTGTTTTCCTCCATTCATTTTCAATTAAACACACTATCAATTAAAATTGTAACTCCTCTAATTAAATTATATTAGAAATAACTTCTATCACTACAAATCCTATAAATAACCATTCCCACATCTTCCTCCACCATATCTCAAATTCTAAATACTTTTTTTTTTTAATTTTTTTGCATGGGTTGAAAACTCATTGTAAATGTTTTTTTTTTTACAACTCATTGTAAGTGTTTAATTATATATTTTGTTGGATATATCTTATATTGTGATTTCAATTTTATTTCTTTGCTTTTTGTATTGTTTCCTTTCTTCTTTGTTTTCTTATTATTTTTAATTTTAAATTACATATGATAATAAAAAATATTACATTACATATGTATAATAAAAATTTGATGGCTATACAAAAACAAATATCATGCAGATTCTAAAAATTATTAATTTTGATCATTGCACAATAAGATAATCAAACTAAAGAAATCATCTTTATTCTTTATCTAGATATTTGATTATTTCTTACATATTTATTTTATTTGTAAAAGTATGCAAATACTCATTATAATACTCATTTAAAGATCAATATAATATTTAAAGATCAATATAATTATCCATTTATAAAGTCTATTTTGTTTTGTAAAGTCTATCAACTCTATTTATAAAAACTATTTTGTTTTGTGATCCAATTGATAAATCTGCAAAGATTAATATAATATATATATATATTTTAATGATTTGAAGTTTTTGAAAACAAAAAGAACATAATTAAACAATTGGTTTTTGTGTGTTTAATCAAAATAAAAAACGATCCAAAAAAGAAATCATATTCAGCTGGAACTTAAATGTAAAAATAAATTATAATTTTAAAAATACCATTTAACTAAATTCTCTAAAGATGAAACCATTAGTATGAAATCTAGCACTATAAATTAAATTGATGAGTGAAAAATAAAAATAAAAAAACCAAAAAAATATAAGTTATTCTCGTTCTCGGGATTTTAAAAATTATTGAGATTGAAGAATTCATATAATTTTATAAGAAAACTAATTTAGTTTGTCACTTCAAACGTAATATTTTTTTTATTTTGAAATATTATGTGTAGGTGTTGAGTTTATATCAACAAACAACCAAATCATGTGAATTTTGATTCGGCCACTTAGTATTCCTTTTATTTTAGGTTATAAAAAATTAAAATATTTATTTATAATTAAAGGCATGTAACTCCATTTAACTCAAATGTAACTCCTATCCAATAATTGTACATTAATTCATTCATCCTACTAACTTCTTTATCTTTCAAGAGAAAAATATTTATTAAATTCTCAATTCTCTAAATTCTAAATTCTCTAAATTCTAACTTCTTTATTGAGAGAATGTAACTAAATTCTCTAAAGATGAAACCAAATATAACTCCTATCCAAAATATTTATTTATATTTTTGGTTAAATTTTAATATTTTTAAATTATTTTGGTTGGCTAAACTTATATTCATATTTTGGTTGGCTAAATTAATATATTTCTCATGTAAAATTATTGTTTATAATATATTTCTCATTTCAAAGTTTAAAGCGATATATCATATATATAAAAGTAAGGTTTTGGTCTCTCCTTATTGGTTGATTTTCATTTAATGTTTTCTAATTTTTTTATTTTTTTATTTGCTTTCTAATTGCTTTAAACAATATTTAAGACCCAATAAACACAAAACATTTAACTCACACATTAAAATAAAATTATAACTGAAAATAAAATAAATTATGCATTAATCATATTCTACCACTCAATTTTATTCAAACACAATAAATTACTATTGTAACTTCATAATTCTAAATGTAACTTCCATCATTGTTTTATCATATAAATAAGCATTCTCTTAATCTCTCATTCTCTCATATTGGCATTCTTTTCCTATCTCATTTTCATGTTCTCTCATTTTCTTTTACAATACTTCAAATCATTTTTCGTTTTTTTTTTTTTTTTGATTTCTTATTTTTGTTGTATGGGTTGTAAAAAACAAATGAAATATCATTGTAAATTTTTAATGCTAAATTTTAATTTTAGAGACTATATGATATATATTTTACATTGTTCTTATTTTAAAAGATTCATCTCCATTATCTAATTTGGATTATTATCTTATAAGTAATCATTCTCTCCTCCTCTCCCACCAATATCAATATGTTGTTATATCTCATATGTGTTGTAAGAGTTTGATTCTATATTTTAATTTAGAAAGTATTATATATATATAGATTTTACATTGTTCTATTTTTTATAGATTCATCTCCATTATCTAATTTGAATTACATCTTATAGTAATCATTCTCTCCTCCTCTCCCACCAATATCAAATGTTGTTATATCTCATATGTGTTGTAACTTGTAAGAGTTTGATTCTATATTTTAATTTAGAAAGTATTATATATATTTAACATTGTTTTCAATTTTTATTTTATTTATATAAAAATAAAATATTTCTTTTATATTTCTTGCCTTTCTAATCTATTCATATTTATTTTTTAAATTTGCATTGTTAAATTTAAATTCATATATGTTGGTTTTAACAAAAAAAAAATCAACTTTATTTGAGAATTAGATGTTCCTATTCATTTTTAAACGATCAATGTGTAACATAATATATATATATAAGCATTTTGTCTTGCAATCAGAAGTTCCATTTCCATTGCTTAACTCCATGGTTAAACTATAATATATGTTGTCCTATTTGTAGGAACAATAACATACTTATTTAATATATTTAAAAGAGCAGATGATTAATCGAATAAACATTTCTCCAAATTTTATAATTCAATCAATGTGAGTGTACTTATTACTTTGAAAAACCTTTACATTGAAGTTCATAAAATCATATAAGAAAACTAAAATATTATGTCACTTCAAATTTAGAAGGAAACACTTGGTATTCCTTTTAAAAAAAGTCAAGACATATATGAAAATTTAATAATATTAAACTCACTTTAAAGGCATAAAAGATCATTTAACTCAAAAATAACGTCTATCCAATAATTCCATACATTCCTCCCACAAATAAAAAAAAATATATATATATATATATATATGTTCAATATTATATTTAAATATTACAGAATTTTTTAGTTAGCTAGACTTATAGTCACATATATACAATATATATATATATATATATATATATAAAAATCTATATTACTTATTAACACCATAATTTGACCCATTATTTGCTTAACTCAAAACTGGTTTCAAAGCCAACTAAAGAAAAACAGAAACAATCTTATTGATATTAGACCAAAACATGGGCATACAAACATAATTACTTACACGGAAGATAATTATTTTTAAAAAATAACTTATTATTGCAACATCAACATATGAAGGATTTACATAAGTAGTTAGTTAGAAATCTAAAATACAATAAATGTATTGGGAACAATATTAGTCAATGATAAGATTGGATCCTCAAAAGCAAGAAACAACATCCTCATAATTCATAAAAAATAAACGCTACAATTGTACACATCTAAACGAAATGGTATAAACATATAGTGTATTAATGATAAGCTCA
>NC_025699.1:8571100-8571800 GCF_000633955.1 Camelina sativa | reverse complement strand
TTTTGAAAAATTTGACTCAAACTTTATGGTTTTGACTGACACAACTGAAACTCAAAAACAGAAAACATAGTTAGTAACTAACCTCCCCCAGACTTAAACAACACTGTCCCCAGTGTTATCAAGTAAGAGGAAAGCAAAAATAGAAATAAAATAAGTAAAAATCAAAATCAAAAGAAAAAAGAAAAACCTACCAGTGGGTTGCCTCCCACTAAGCGCTTGTTTTCAGTCATTAGCTTGACTGTGTTGGAGCTCAGGCATCCGGAGGAGCAGAACATGGCATTGAAGTCCTCTTCATCCAAGGTGTTGTATAATCTTTAGGTTCATGAGGCTTTCCAAGGATGTGAGTAACTGGACCAGGGTGAGACGTAGGTATGGGAGGGTATCTTTTCTTTCCTGCAAAATCATCAACAGAAGAAACAAGCGCTCTACGATAATCTCGTGGCTTGGTTAACTGCAAAACAGTTTTTATCTCTTTGAAATTCTTGTTGATGATAGGAGGAAGGTTAGGAGAAGAAGATGCATACCTTGGCCTTACCTGAGGTCTCTGGAGTGTGGATTGATGACTATTCTGTTTGGGAACAGGTTTCTGACTTGGAGCATCAGTTTTGGACAAGTTCAGTCGCGGTCGTGGAGGGGTGTCGATCGATACCATGTTGGTGGCATCGATCGACACTGAGCCTGATGCTCGTGTTGCAGAAAC
>NC_025699.1:8570866-8571040 GCF_000633955.1 Camelina sativa | reverse complement strand
TCTCCTCAGTGTATCCATCTCAAAACTCATACTCAAACCATCCACATGCAGTGCTATGTGTCCCTTCTTCACATCAATGATGGCATCAGCTGTAGCCAAGAAAGATCTTCCTAAGATGAGAGGATCTTTAGGCTCTTGATCATACTTCAGCACCACAAAGTCAGTGGGAATCAT
>NC_025699.1:8561789-8568513 GCF_000633955.1 Camelina sativa | reverse complement strand
AGATCAGCCCGGTTGTAGTCAGCAATGGTCCTGATCAGATCCTGGTTTTGGTCCTGTCTTCGAACTGGGTTCTGTACGTGGTTGGCAGCTCCACGCACGTCTGCTGCAGGTGGGTGTCGATCGATGCCACCTAGTTGGTGTTGATCGACACCGTCGACACCATCAGCTGGTTCATCGACAACAGCAGTTTCAGCAATCACATTGCCCTCAGCATCAATCTTTTGGCACTGCTCATTGCGCAAGTGGCCCTCTTGATCCCTCAAAGCACCATCCTCATCTCGCATCAGAATGATTGGGTTAACCATCTTCAGAGATTTGGCTGCTTTTCGGTTCTCACGCTCAAGTTTTCCCAACTCTTGGTTTGAAAGCTTCAGAATTGGACCAGTCTTGTTGCTCCTTGTGTTAGGCTTATTAGGCATACACCTGAAACACACAAGAGAGAAGAAAACAAAAGCGTGTTAGTTTGAAAATAAAAAGAAAAATTTAGACAAAATCTAAAACTCAAATCTAATGGTAGATCAGAGAGTCCCCGGCAACGGCGCCAAAATTTGATATGCTCAAATTTACCCTAGAGCTACTCTCTCAAATTAAGAGATCAATGCAGTACTTAGGGGTCGAATTCCACAAGGACTCAAGACTACACAATAAATTATAGAGTTTTATAATTAAGCTAAACAGATTAAATTGAATTAAAATAAAAGCAATGCAAAATATTAAATAAAAGCTGTTGTAAATTCAGAAGATCAAAAAGCTAGGCCTAGGGAATTTCTCAGGAAATTATGAAATATTAAATCAATCAATAAATTAGGATTCAAACAATTAAGAACAGATCTAGAACTCTAAACACTTTTGTAAATTAAATCAGTTCTCACTGCAAATAATATCTAAATTTAAAACCAGAAAATCCAAATCTCTTTGTAAAATTCTAGGTTAAAAATCAGCAATAAAATCAGGTTTAGATTGTTCACAAAATTATTAAATCAAATCTCTTTGCAAGAAATAATTTTGCTCATCAAAAGGTTTTATCAGGAAAATCAATTATATTCTCATATCAATTTATTTTCCTAAGGTATTAATTCTAGATGGCCAATCAAGGATTAATATGAAGAACAACCTAAGATGAAGATCTAGAAAGATAAAGAATCCTAAATAAACAGATCTAATAATTCATAAAATCCCTGTGAAAAACCCTAAACCTAACAAGCAAACTACTCAGACATATTCAATGAAGAACAAGACATGATTCTGAATAATAAGCAATAGAGATTAAAAAGAGTAAGAAGGAGTTTAGAAATTCTTCTCTACAAAGCAGATCTCTCTCCAATAGCTCTCAAAAATCTCTCAGGGTTGCAGGAAAAATAAAACTTGATAGAATAAAACTTAAGGGTTTGGAAAACCTAAAAACACTATTTATATGTCCTAAAACACGTCAGGGACTTATGTTGCAAATATGGAAAACTTTGGGGCAGATTTGTAAATTTTCCAAAACTTGGGTCTTGAGTCGGCAGAGATGAGTGTCGATCGATGCCTCCTATCTTGGTGTCGGTCGATGCTCCTGCTTTCATCCGAGACCAAATTGATTCTTCAAGATTTATGCTCCAAAACATCCAAATTGCTCCATTTTGCTCCTTCCATGCTAAAAACCTGTAAAGACTCAAAAACAATCTAGAAACAAATGAAAAGACACTAAAAGACTCTTTATATCATGGTTAAAAACCACAAAAACCATGATATATCAATTAATACAAGTGACTGCGAAGCCCATATATGACTAATTAAAACGAAATAATACAAAAGAGAAAACGAAAAAGACCATAAAAAACAAGAAAGTGCCAATTACACCACAACCCACGCGTTGCGTGGGGAAGCACCTAGATTACCTAATTACCTAAATTCATACTTTATTTTACTAATTACCTAATTACTACTAATTTGTAACTGAAATTTCATACTTTAATTTCAATAATTACTACTAATTTATATATATGATTAAATGAATTGTGAAATGACTATTGTTTTCCTTCATTCATTTCAATTAAATACACTATCAATTAAAATTGTAAATCCTCTAATTAAATTATTTTAGAAATAACTTCTATCACTACAAATCCTATAAATAACCATTCCCACATCCTCCTCCACCATATCTCAAATTCTGAATACTTTTTTTTTTAATGTTTTTGCATGAGTTGAAAACTCATTGTAAGTGTTTTTTTTTAACAACTCATTGTAAGTGTTTAATTATATATTTTGTTGGATATATCTTATATTGTGTTTTCAATTTTATTTCTTTGTTTTATGTATTGTTTCATTTCTTCTTTGTTTTATTATTTTTAATTTTAAATTACATATGATAATAAAAAAATTACATTAAATATGTATAATAAAAATTTGATGGCTATACAAAAAAAATATCATGCAGATTCTAAAAATTATTAATTCTGATCATTGCACAATAAGATAATCAAACTAAAGAAATCTTCTTTATTATTTATCTAGATATTTGATTATTTCTTATATATTTATTTTATTTGTAAAAGAATGCAATGTTTTAAGAAAATAAACTATTGTAATACAATAATTAAATTAATTTTCTTTAATTCTCTCTAAGCTCTAAAAAATTGTAATACATATTTTTAGTATACTCATCATTATATTTAGTTCTTGTGATCCAACATATAATTATATGAAGCTCTTGATTGCACTTCATATGATTTCATAGGGAATACATTTAATTTGTTACATACAAAATAATTTGGATTTTAATTATTTTACTCTTTAGTTTTTTTTTCAGCAGTTAACTCTTTAGTTTATGTATTAGTTTATATCATAGTAAATATTCATTTTTTACACACACACATATATATATATATATATATATATAACTTGTTCAGTTTGCTCTTTATTGGTCAATTTGCTCTTTAATGTTTTAAAATATAATATTTCTTTTTAATTAAACTTAAAATTCAACTCATTTAATCATATACATAAATTCATACTTTAAATTTACTATTTACTACTAAATTGTAACTGAAATTACATATATTGTGAATTAACTATTGTTTTCCTACATTTATTTTCAATTAAACACATTATCAATTATAATTGTAGCTCCTTTAATTAAATTATTTTAGAAATATAACTTCTATGACTTCAAATCCTATAAATAATTATTCTCACATCCTCCTCCACCATATGTCAAATTCTAAATATTTTCTTTCTTTTGTTTATGTTTTTGCATGGGTTGAAAACTCATTGTAAGTGTTTAGTTATATACTTAGTTGGATATATCTTATATTGAGATTTTAATTTTTTTTTTGTTTGTTTTATGTATTGCTTCCTTCCTTCTTTGTTTTCTTATTATTTGAATTTTAAATTACATATATCTAATAAAATTTTGATGGCTATACAAAAAAAACTTATCACGTAGATTCAAAAAAATATTAATTTTGATCATTTCACAGTAAGATAATCAAGCTAAAGAAATCATCTATATAGGGAATGTACTTAATCTATATAAACAACTTAAACTGATTTGGATTTTAATTATTTAACTCTTTAGTTTATGTAGCAATTCATATGATTTTATAGGGAATGTATTTAATTTATATTAAAAAAAATTAAACTGATTTGGATTTTAATTATTCAACTCTTTAGTTTATGTATTAGAACATAAACTGAATTTTTGAATATCATAGTATATACTCATTTTTATTATGTACAATATACAGTATTTGTTTTACCTTGAATAGTCAAAAATATCAAACAAAACTAGGGGCATTTGCATAAATACCCTTTTTACTATACCTTTTTGCAAAAATACAATTTTTGATGTTCATTTTCAATAATACTCTTTTTAATATACAACATAACTAAATTTTCACCCTAAACTCCAAATACTAAACTCTACCCCCTCAAAACTATATCCTACATCTAAAATAGAGAATCCAAATCAAAAACAAAAAATTCTAGAAGTTAATTTAACCAAAAAATTGTGTGAAAGAGGACAAAAATGAAAATAACCAAAAAATTGGTATTTTTGAAAAGGGGTATCAACAAAAAGGTATTTCTAACATTATCTCATAAAGAGGTCTATTATGCAGGCTGAACAATAAAAAAATAAAAAAATTTGATAAATATGTATGTATAGTTATATTGAAATACTTTATATAATTTGATATTGTAATGATTTGAATAAATAAAAGTTGATTATTGAATTTAGGAAATTTATTTGTTATATATATATATATATAATACCACTTTTGAAAACTACGCCTTTTAAAAACTTTATTAAAAATACCACAAAAAAGTGAAATACGTATAATCTTAGAAAATATACATAAACTATCTATAGATATATGTGTGTGTGTAAAATTTTATATATAATTTATAAATACCTTTTAAAAACCTTTCAAACCTTATAAATTTGACAAAAAAGAAACCTTATAAATATTTGGATCGAGTCTCTAAGTAGTACGTACTATCTAGAAATATCTTATAAATCTTATAAAACTTTATAATTTTGCATATTTAAAAATGGATATTTTTGAAAATAGATAGATGAGAGAGACATTTCTAAAAATATTGGCAAACTTTATAATTATTAAATTAATTAAAATTAATTAACATAATTAATACAGCAATCCGCGCATATGCGCGGACTTTTACCTAGTAACAAAGAAGAGAAAAAAATATCTAAAATCAAACTCATGATCGTTTTACACATCAAGTCAACAACATACGAAAAGATGAGAACAATGCAGGCAAACCCCAAATCTGTTTATGAAAGGCCATAACTGAAAAGGATTATATTTTATTCAACAAGACTTTTTTTCTAACTGTTTCATATTATCAATTGAAAATGGCTGATTGAATACCATTTTTTGAATTAGCTAAAGAATGATTTCATAAATTTTTAAGGATATAAAGAATTTCACATCCAAATTAATATCCTAATTAGCCCTCAAAATGCGTTCGTTCACACATTAATTTGAGTCAACAATTGACTAGAAGAATAAACAGATTCCGGTCACATTTCATTAAACACACACATAGGAGTTACACTTGTCACTTCTGTCATCCAAAAAAACACTATATATATTGTTATTAGTAAGCAATAGCACTTCCCACTATATATATTATTAATCAACGCTAGGTTAGTATAGCGACGTGAACGGTCTTCTCAGTTTGGTCTTTCAAAAGACGCTATCGTTTGGCTATAAGAACCAACGAATGATGTTAGGCTTAGCAAGAACCACGACTGATCCGACGCTCAAGATCCTGTATAATTCTTGCTTAAATTATTATGACTTGGCCACTAAATCCATCGACGAAGCTATAGAGTTTTCTATCTCCAAGGAGTACGAGTTAGCATTTCAGGTGGTTGCTAGAGCCTTTCTTAGTGTATCTTCGTGTGAAGCTATTCTTGAAGGACGTAAAAATGTGCCGGCTTATGTTCCATTACGCAATATGCGGTTTAAAAGAATGTTACACATTGGTAGAGTTTTCTCTTCTCCTTCTTTTGTCAGTCACTCCTTTGTCTTCATCTTTTTCTCCGACTGACAAAGTCACAAATGAATCACTCAAACAACTCTGCTCAAAACCGGGAATAAACAGACCCTTCTGCATCTTTTGGCTCGCTGATCCAAAAACGTTCACCCTCGACTTCAACGGTCTTCTCGGTTTGGTCCTCGAAAAGACGCGTTTTCAGGGCTATACTAACCTAGCGTTGATTAAAAGTGAAGCATCTTTCACGACTGATCAGACGCTCAAGATCCCGTATGGGACTTGCACAACATATTATGACCCAGCCATTAAATTGATCGAGGAAGCTATAGGGTTTGCTAGCTCTAAGAACTACCAGTTAACATCTCTGGTTGCTGCGAAAGCCCTTAAAAGTATAACTGTGTGTGATGCTGCCCTTGCAGGACGTCATAATGTGCTGATTTATGTTCCACAACGCAATTTTGATTTTGAAAGAATCTGTAACATTGTTAGAGTTCTCTCTGACGTTTTGAGGTCCTGATTCTGTGTGTAGACGGCAAAAAGTTATTAAATGAATAAATGCATAGTTAAATGACTGTGTCTTGCAACTTCGCTAAGACTTTCATCTCTCGTTACTTCTGGTATATATGAATTTGTGACTATAATAAATCTTGTACCCAAACGAAGATACAAACATACATACATACGTACTATATGAACACTAACGTAATAACCCAAGGTCTTGAAATATTTTCAGTTTTTATTTTTTAAAATATTTTTTTCAAAGAAGGAAATGAATGATTAATAACCAAGATATTTTTTGACAGGTTCATTATCAATGGAATAATGGTGGATTGAATACCATTTTGATTTAGCTGAAGAAGAATTCATAGATTTTAAAGGATGATATTTATGAATTCCACATCCAATAAAAGTGGATTATTTTTAGGAAAGATATATTCTCCTCAAATTAATATTGTAATTTTTTTTTTGACAGATGTTAATTTTGTAATTGTCCCCCCTAAATAGTTAATTCACACATTATTTTTAGTCAACAATATTGATTAGGGTAAACAGATTTGGGTGATCACATTCCATTAAACACACAAACACCAAGATTAAGCATGCCAAATGGGAGTTACACTTGTCACTTTTGTTATCCAAGAAAATTATATATGTACTTTTTAACAAAAAAAAACTATATATGTACTTTTTAACAAAAAAAAAAAAAAAAAAAAAA
>NC_025699.1:8541095-8561766 GCF_000633955.1 Camelina sativa | reverse complement strand
ACTATATATGTATATTAGTAAGCAATAGCACTTCCCACATCTAAGGGCATACACATACTTATTCTCCAAATCCAAGACAACGGATTTTCTTCGCGTCTCAATTCTTCCTCTTCTCCTTCTTTTATTAATCACTCCTTTGTCTTCATCTTTGTCTCTGAGTGACACAACTAACATAGTCACAAAAGAATCACTCGACCGAATCTGCTCACAACCGACAATTTACCACCATTTCTGCATCATTTGGCTTACCAATGATCCAATAACGTTCACCATCAGATTCAAGGGTCTTCTCGAATTGGTCATCCAAAAGACGCAATTGTTTGGTTATAAGAACATAGCGATGATAAAAGACTTAGTAAAAACCACGACCGATCCGAAGCTCAAGATATCGTATGGGTGGTGCGTTACATATTATGAGTTAGCCATTAAATCGATCGAGGACGCTATACGGTTTGCTAGCTCGAATGAGTACGAGTTAACATCTCAGGCGGCTATGAGAGCCTTTAGTAGTATAACTACGTGTGAAGCTGACCTTGCAGGACGTAATAATGTGCCGTCTGATGTTACACTACGCAATATGCGGTTTAAAAGAATGTGTAATATTGGTACAGTTTTCTCTGATGTTTACAGGTTCTGATTCTTTGTGTTTTTATTTTTCACCTCCAAGAAGACAAAAGACTATTAAGCGAATAAATTCATAGTTAAACTTAAATTATTGTGTCTTGCAACTTCGGTAAGACATTCATATCTCGGTACTTTAAAATTGTTCTACAATAAACCCTTTTAGCACCAAAAATAAGAGAATTCGGGAAAGTAAAGAAGAATACTAATTAGATAACCATCTCGCTGCTAAAAATACAAAAGTTATGTTGACTATCTATCCTTTTAAAACATCAACATGTCTTTTTTTATATAACAATGGACCTGTCATAAAATCTAGGTAACAATGCATCTAACACTGGTTTACTTCGTAGTTAACCAATCTGTTATCGATAAGATGACTTTATTTTGTTGATGGACAAAAATGTTGTTTAAACCATCAATTTTCAAATTAACACCATTAAAACCATAAACTTTCCCGAAAACCATTTAAAACGTCAAGTAATCTTAACTATCATTTTAAAACATCAAATGTCGTATACTCGTATTAAACGGCATTTTTTCCAATTAACAAAACGACATCATTTTATTGATATCATATTAGTTAACGACGTAGAAAACGGATGTTAGTTGCTTCGTTAGAAAATTTTAGGACATGTCTATTTGGCTCGTCAACAACATTTGATATTAAGTTCATGGTTTAAACGACTTTTTTTTTTTGGAAATTCTATGAGAATTTTTGTTTGTTTGTTTCAAAGATGGAAATGAACTACAGCAAAACCTATATAAATTAATATTCTTAAAATGAATAAAGAATATAAATTAATAAATTTTCCTTGTCCCGAGTGGGAATAATGTAAAAAATAATAAAATTCGATAAGATAATAAAATAATATTTTTTTTTTGAAATTCTCATGTAAAATATGGTCCCAATAATCTAAGAAATTAATAATTATGTAAATTTACACATATACATATATATAATAATGTATGCTACTCCTAAAATACATATCTATAAAACAATTTTTATGTTGTATTTTTAAACAATAATGATATAAAATATTGCATAACAGTCATAAAAATAAGTAAGTTTTTAAAAAAAAAAATCAATTTCTAGATATGCATGATGTACATTTTGATAGTTTGATAGACTATTAAAATACGACAATTAATATTATTATTCATAAATTCGAATGTATGTATGTCATTTGTATAAGTAAATTTTCTATAGTACTTGTAATTTATTATCAATAATTTTTAAAAAATATTACAAATTGAATTCCAAAACCATAAAATTTACAACATTTGAAAGTCTAGTCTTATATTTATAAAATGATCTCAATTCATAACTTTTTAAAAACAAAAAAAAAATAAAGTATATCTATAAATTAGTAATTCATTATAAAGTAATAAATATCACTATAAATTAATAAAATGGCATGGTCCCAACATTATTAATTTATAGAGGTTTTACTAGCAAGTAACAAGCTAGATATTGTTTTGATTGATTCATTATTATCAATTAAAAAATGGTGGATTAAATACTATTTTGAATTTAGCTGAAGAAAAATTTCATAGATTTAACTTATGACCGGTGATTTATTAAATGTTGTTTACACGTAAATATAACATGTTACAATCTATATTATGTTTAACATAAGTTAAAAACTTAATTCTCTATCATAAATATAACACGTAAATAAAATGCTATTTGACACCAAAATAACACTCTTGTGAGTTGTGACCGGTCATTTATTAAATGCTGTTTAAATATAGAAATGGTGATTCAAATTAATGATATAGCATTCAAATTAATAATACAATTAATTATAATGGCATTGTGTGTAAATAAGTTTGAACTCCAAGCCTTCTTCCAAAGAAATGTTGTGAAAATAATAATATAGATATTGAATATCTATCCTTTTAAAACATCAATATTATCGACGAAACCAAAATGGATATGTCATAAAATCTTATAACAATGCATCTAACACTCGTTTACTTCATCGTTAACCAATCCGTTATGGATAAGATGAGGGTTTAAGATATTGTTGGAATTTAAAATCCTTCAAAATTTGAGGGTTTGAGGGATTGTTGGAGTATGGTTCAAACGACATTTTTTTTTAAAATCCTATGAGAATTTTTGTTTGTTTGTTTCAAATATGGAAATGAACTATCAACCTAGATACTTTTTGACTGGTTCATTATTATCAATTGAAAAATGATGGATTGAATACCATTTTGAATTTAGTTGAAGAAGAATTTCATAGATTTATAAAGATATCTTAGATTTCATATCCAATAAGGGTGGATTTTCTATATTAATGTCTTCCCAAATTAATTTGAGGCAACAATTGACTAGAATAAACATATTTGGTTCACAATTCATTAGCCTTAACACACCAAAGATAAAGCTTGCCATATATATAGGAGCTACAGTTTTACCACATTTGTCATCCAAAAAAGCTAAGCAATATATGCACTTCCAACATATATCCACATCCAAGAAAATGCCTTCTCCTGGCCTCAAAAGAAGCGTACTTTCCGTTCTTCCTCTTCTTCTTCTTTTATCAATCACTCCTTTGTCTTCTTTTTTTTCTCCAAGTGACAAAGTCACAAAAGAATTACTTAACGAACTCTGGATTTGGTCATGCGAAGGTTTATTTGGGCTACAATGACCTAATGATGATGAAAGGCTTAGCAAGAACCACGACTGATTCGAAGCTCAAAAACTCGTATGGGTCTTGTATAACATATTATGAGTCAGCCGTTAAATTGAACGCGGAAGCTATAGGGTTTGTTAGCTCTAAGAACTACTTGTTAACATCTCAGTCGGCTGCCAAAGCCTTTGTTATTATAGCTGTGTGTGAAGCTGTTCTTACTGGACGTAAAAATGTGCCGGCTTATGTTCCAGAACGCAATATAGTGTATAACAGAATGTGTAACATTGGTAGAGTTTTCTCAGACGTTTTGAGGTCGTGATTATGTGTGTAACTTTCACCTGCAAGAAGGGAAATGAATAAATTCATATTAAATTACTGTGTCTTGCATCTTCGCTATGGCTGTCAAATCTCGTTACTTCTGGTGTAAATTTGTGTCAATCATATATACATATCCATATAACTTTTAAAATTGTCCTACAATATATCCTACAATATAGACCTTTTTAGCACCAAAAATAAGAGAACTCGGGAAAGTAAAGTAAAGTAAGAAGAATACTATGAAGATGTATTGAGGTTGTTACTGATTTATAGACTCAACAAAATAAGATCAAGAAGCTGTGAACAAGACTGATGCATATACATGGACAGCTACAAACGACGAGTAACGTTGAACACATGTACAGACACAGACGCAATGATTCTTTAGCCAGAGAATCAGAGAACACTAGCTCTGCCAAGACAGGTCAATGTGAAGTCACATGGAATGAAGTGGCGTGATGAACCTTGAGTCTTATTGAGAAGATCCAAGAAGTCAGAGCTCAACCAATCATGTTTTAAGATCATGAGAACAAGCCTTTCATAAGCAGCAAAGTAAACCTGAAAACGCAACAGAGCAGAAGAAGGTATCAGCTCCATCATACAACATAAAAATATGTTTAGCAGTTGAGTAAACTTGAGGCAATATAGAGCAGAAAACAAAGCAGCATCATGAAGAGGTTGTGTAGTGAAACAGAGCGGAAAAGCTTCAAGTTGCAGCAAACAGTGAAGTGGCTGTGTGAGAGAAGCATGCTTGTGTCAGGTGCGACAGGAACAAAAGGCATGGGTCAAGTTGAAAAATAGAGAACAAGCTTTTAACCAAAAGACAATAGGAAGAAGCTTGTGGAACCTAGGGTTTGTGGAGAACTCTAAGAGGTATAGAAGGAAGAGGTGGTAACAAGAAGAAGATTAAGCACCTTGGACCTAAAATTGAGAGAAGCATACATAGTTGTGTTTGGTGTTGTCTCACCAGCAAGATAGAGAATCTGTCGGTGGTTTTTGTAGAGGTTCACACTCGTCCGAAAACACAAAGAGTGGTGGTTCCTTTAGTTAATGTAGATTAGAGTGGTAGACACAAGTGTGTGCTAGATACTGGAAGTGGCAAATGTGATTTTTGTGTTCTAACTCTAGTGAATGATCCTGGAAGTGACCCCTAGGATGTAGGTTATCCAAACCGTTAACAAATATCTTGTGTCGTCTCTTCTTTATGCTCTCATCTCTCTGTTAAGCGTCGCAAATACATATATGTCCTACAAGTCTGTAGATCTAGCATGCATCTCATTACTTCATACTAATCAGATAACTATCTCTGCACTAATGCTAAGAATAGCAAAGTTTTTCTCTCTCTTAGATTAGGACTTGTGGTCTAACTAAGAATCAGAACACGAGATTCTATAATTAGTTCTAGTGGAAACAATCGATCGCAAGCATCTACAAATATGTATCATCAGACGTAGCAAGGCCATCTACCAACGAGCATAAAAAAAGAAAGAAGCAAAGATGTCAACATATCTGATGAACAGAGTTTTAGTGTCTTTTCTGATGTTTTTTGTAATGATTGGTTCCTTGAACGCACAAGTGGCAGACATAAAAGCAATCTGCGGGAAAGCGAAAAACCATTCTGTTCGAGCTACATGAAATCCAACCCGAAGACATCAGGTGCTGATCTTCCAACACTTGCAAAAATCACATTTGGTTCTGCACAAACAAGTGCATCTGAAGCTTTCAATAGAATCCAATCTCTAGCCAAGACAGCAACCAACCCAACTTTCAAGAAAGCATACACCTCGTGCGTACAACATTATAAGAGTGCAATCAGCAGTCTCAATGAGGCTAAGAAGAGCCTGGCGTCAGGGGATGGTGCAGGGTTGAACATCAAGGTATCAGCAGCTATGGAAGGGCCTACAACATGCCAAGAAGACATGGAAAATTTCAAAGTTGACCCTTCTTCAGCTATAAAGAACAGTGGTGATTTTCAGAACATTTGTGGCATTGTTCTTGTCATCTCGAACATGATGTGAAAAAAGGGCTTGAATTCAATCTCCCTTCATACTCTTTAGACGATTACATCACACAGTTACAATACGTACACTGATATCTACACAGAATATTAAGAACCTGGTTTCTTAGCATCTTGTATTTGCATAGGCCTCACTTCTCTTGATAGAAGAAATTAAGAGACAACAACTATCGTATTAGACTAATAACAAAGAAGAGAAAAATATCTGAAAATCAAACTCATGATCGTTTTACACATCAAGTCAACAACATAGGGAAAGATGAGAACAATGCGATTATATTTTATTCAACAAGATTTTTTTAACAGTTTTATTATCAATTGAATAATAATAGCTGATTGAATACCATTTTGAATTAAAGAATATTAAAGAAGAATTTCATATATTTTTAAGGATATTAAAGAACTTCACATCCAGTAAGGGTGGAATTTTTGAAGGAAAGATTAATGTCTACCCAAATTAATTTCCTAATTAGCCCTCAAAATACGTTCGTTCACACATTAATTTGGGTCAACAATTGACTAGAATAAAAAGATTCCGGAAACATTTCATTAAACACACACATAGACATAGGAGTTACACTTCTCACTTTTGTCATAAAAAAAAACTATAGATTAGTAAGCAATAGCACTTCCCTCATCTAAGTATAATGGGATTCTCCAAATCCAAGAGAATGGCTTTTCCTTGCGTCTCAATTCTTCCTCTTCTCCTTCTTTTGTAATCACTCACAAAAGAATTACTTAACGAACTCTGCTCACAACCGACTATTTACAAGCACTTCTGCATCACTTGGCTTACCGATGATCCAATGACGTTTCGGCAGCGACAGCGACGTGAACGGTCTTCTTACTTATGTCATCCAAACGACGATATTGTTTGGCTATAAGAACCAACGAATGATGTTAGGCTTATCAAGAACCACAACTGATCCGACGCTCAAGATCCCGTATGGGTCTTGCTTAACATATTATGACTTAGCCATTAAATCGATGGAGGACGCTTTAGATTTTGCTATCTCTAACAAGTACTCGTTATCATCTCAGGAGGCTGTGAAAGCCTTTCTTAGTATAACTACGTGTGAAGCTATTCTTGCAGGACGTAAAAATGTGACGTATGATGTTGGTAGAGAATGTGCGGATTAAAAGAATGTGTAATATTGGTAGAGTTTTCTCTGACGTTTTGAGGTTCTAATTCTTTGTGTATCTTTCACCTGCAAGACGGAAATGAATACATTCATAGTTAAATTACTTTGTCTTGCATCTTCGCTAAGGCTGTCATATCTCGTTACTTCTGGTGTAAATTTGACAATCATATATACATATCCATAGAACCTTTAAAATTGTCCTATAATAAACCTTTTTAGCACAAAAGATAAGAGAATTCGGGAAAGTAAAGTAAGAAGAATACTAATATTCCTCACCTCTCTTGATAGAAGAAATTAAGAGACAACAACTATAGTATTAGACTAATAACAAAGACGAGAAAAATATCTGAAAATCAAACTCATGATGTTTTACACATCAAGTCAACAACATAGGAAAAGATGTGAACAATGCAGGCAAACCCAAATATGTTTATGAAAGGATAATTGAAAAGGAATATATTTTATTCAACAAGATTTTTTTTTTTACTGTTTCATTATCATTTGAATTAGCTAAAGAAGAATTTCACATCCAGTAAGGGTGAATTTTTTTGAAGGAAAGATTAATGTCTACCCAAATTAAAATCCTAATTAGCCTTCAAAAATTACGCTCGTTCACACATTAATTTGAGTCAACAATTGACTAGAATAAACAGATTCCGGTCACATTTTATTAAACACACACATAGGAGTTACACTTGTCACTTTTGTCATAAAAAAAAAAAACTATATATATTATTATTAGTAAGCAATAGCACTTCCCACATCTAAGTATAATGGGATTCTTCAAATCCAAGACAATGGCTTTTCCTTGCGTCTCAATTCTTCCTCTTCTCCTTGTTTTATTAATCACTCCTTTGTCTTCATCTTTTGTCTCCGAGTGAAAGAGTCACATTTCAATTACTCAACCAACTCTGCTCAACACCGACAATTCGCAAGCACTTCTGCATCACTTGGCTTACCGATGATCCAATGACGTTCCGCAGCGACGTGAACGGTCTTCTCAGTTTGGTCTTTCAAAAGACGTTATCGTTTGGCTATAAGAACCAACGAATGATGTTAGCCTTAGCAAGAACCACGACTGATCCGACGCTCAAGTTCCCGTATAATTCTTGCTTAAATTATTATGACTTGGCCACTAAATCGATCAACGAAGCTATAGAGTTTTCTATCTCCAAGGAGTACGAGTTAGCATCTCAGGTGGCTGCGAGAGCCTTTCTTAGTGTAACTTCGTGTGAAGCTATTCTTGAAGGACGTAAAAATGTGCCGGCTTATGTTCCATTACGCAATATGCGGTTTAAAAGAACGTTACACATTGCTAGAGTTTTCTCTGACGTTTTGAGGTCCTGATTCTTTGTAGAGTTTTCTCTGTCGTTTTTCACCTGCAAGATGGGAAGGAATAAATTTATAGTTAAATTACTGTGTCTACTGTCATACTCATATCTCGTTACCTCTGGTGTAAATTTGTGACAATCATATATTCATATCCATAGAACCTTTAAAGTTGTCCTACAATAAACCTTTTTAGCACCAAAGATAAGAGAATTTGGTAAAGTATAGAAAATAATACTAATCAGATAACTATCTAATGCTGAGAATAGCGAAGCTTTTCTCTCTTTTAGAATAGGGACTTGTGGTCTAACTAAAGAATCAGAGACCCATTCCACGAGTTTCCAACACTTGCAATGATCACGTTTGTTTGGTTCTGCACAAACAAATGCATCAGAAGCTTTCAATAGAATTCAATCTCCCTTCATACTCTTTATACACTACATCAAGAACCTGGTTTCTTCGCATCTTGTTTTTTTTTACATAGGTAAATTAACAGGCAACAACTGGTAAGTATTAGACTTATATAGCAAAGAAGAGAAAAATATCTGAAACCAAACTCTCTTCATTATCCAGTAAAAAAAACTCAAGATCGTTTTACACATCAAGTCAACACCATAGGAAAAGATGAGAACAATGAAGGGCAAACCAAAAAGGTCATAACTGAAAAGGAAGATACTTTATTGAACAAGATCACAAGATGAGAGAATTGGCTGCAGCAACGTAATTAGAGAGACACAGAGGTAGGTTTGTAGTCTATAACCAAAACTTTATCCAAGCTGCCTAGGAACATGGTGGCGAATTCAACGTGAACGGGATGAGCAACGTACTCAGCAACAGCTTCTTTGCTCTCAAATGTGGATTCAAATATGTGAGTGTAACCTTGGTGGAGATTCTCAATGCTCACATCTTCTCCCCTAAAATTTATACATATCATCATCTCTCAGGTTTTAAGTGCAAAGCCACCCAGAAATCAGTAAAAAAAAAAAGACAAGAGAGCAAATTTGGATCTCGATTTGCGAAACGCTAAGAAGCATGATTCAGATCTAAATAGTTCGATCAGGAATATGATTACAAAACACACAAAAGGATCGGAGAACAAACCAGTGGAAAGCTTTCATAGGTTCGATGAGATTGACGAGGTTGGCGTAACCTTTGATGAGTTCTTCGATTTTCTCAGGGCTTACCCCATCTTTGAATTTCGCAAGCAGTACGTGCTTCACAGTTCCCTTATTAGCTTCCTCCATTTCTGTCTCTGATATGATATTTTCCACTTCTTCTCTCTTCTCTCGACTGTGGTGGAGTTTGACTATAATCTATAAATGGACGGTCAGGATCTTTTACAACGTGCAAGGTGCAAATACATACGTTCGTCGTCGCATTGTTTTTGGTTAAGCTGACATCTCAATAAAACATAACATCACTGGTAGCTTTTTAACTTATAAACAGTTAGGTTTACTTGGTTGGTTTATGGTGAAAGCGATAACTACACTTTACCAGTATACCATTTATATACACTTTAATCTTTACAAGTCGATCTCACTTAATACTGCATCTTTGTTTTCCTTAGAGAGGAGAGGACTAGATGACGTTTTAATCTACTAATCATGACGACCAAAAAAAAAAAAAAGAGGGTTAAAACTCTACAAGACGTGGTACGATGCAAATAATTTACAAATTTTATCATGTAACATGCAAATAAGCAAATAATTTACAGCATTTTTTTAGTTCCACTCTAACGCACTAAAAGACCAGTCTTATTTTAACGCTTATTTTTATATCTATTCCCCATCATCATCTGTCACTGAATTTTTAACTCTCAGGCACCTCCGAATAAGAAGACTTCCCAGTAATCACTTCTTTTAGTTCTCACATTTTTTTTAAAGAAGAGCTGAGCTGCAAATGAATCCCGTTAGTTAATAATATCCAGTACACGTTCCCCTCTACATCCGTCTCTTAGATTCCTTCAGAGCCAACACATTCTTCAGCCTCCACATCAGCCTAACAGGGTTACGATTTTGGACCATAACAGGGAACGCTAGAAAATTAAAACAAAAGGGTGAAGCCTGCTCGATTTGGGGCCATGATAGTCTTGTCTTTAAGGCAGGAAGCGCTATTCAGCTCAGATCAAAACCCGCTTCTGCGCTTATGGCGTACATCAACTTGGTCTCTAGTAGCTCTTTGCTGCATCATTGACAAAAAAGACATGTTTAACTACAGCACCAAGTGCAAGAAAATGTACTTTGGCAACAAATGATTTCTGTTTACTGAGCAAAAACCAAAAAGAGATTTGTAACTTCACAAGAGGACAAACCTTTGATAAGGCGGAAGCTTAAGAAGGTTCATACAAGTGGCTGCTGTCGGTAGTCTATCAACTGATTCGTTACTCGCACTACCAGCAGCCCTGAAACAATTTCCAAACGAGGATGGATCTTTTATAATTATGTTACCTGTCCAAATCCCACAAAAGTCAAACACGTTTGTTAATCTGTGTAATTTACCTTTGTATGCAGAATGCAGGTTCCAAGTATTTGAAACCGAGCAGTGGTCCTCGTGAACAGCCCGTCACAAACCTGAAATTGAAGATGATACATATACCTCTTAGTTCCATTAACGAAAACAAATAGACTATAGTAATCATTGGGTACAAAGACTGTAGTAACTGCGAAATTTGACCTACTTTAAGAATTTCTTCTGGTTTTCAGTTGAGAAGCTTTTCATAACTTCCCAGAACATATCGATCACATAATGTCCCTGTCAAGAATATAGCGACGTAATTATACAACAATGTTTCAAAAGTATCTCTACGCTAATTCACAATGGCATTTTGGCTGACAGCGAAGAACCACTCACCGCGTGGTAGCCTCCAGCATAATTAGTGTTGTTTCGCAAGTCGTCAATATCCAAACTATCAACTGAACCAGATATGAGAACCTGCAACCAAAGCCCACAAATGAACTTTTCCATCGTTCATGCTCCTTGATGGAACAACTAACAAAGCAAGTACAATAATCCATCGGCACCTGAAGTTCATGCTCATTGAACATGTCGATCCATTCTTTTGGAATGAGTTGCTGAAACCCCCTCAGGAAATGAGAACTCTGCTGGCGTATCTGCATCCGAAAAATGGGATGATATAAAAAGCTGTTGATTTTATAAGGTGGCCTCAAGTATGCTAAGATAAATGAGAGGTAAGTGGTTCCTAAGTACCTGATAATTTAACCGATGATTGGAAACCAGATGAATGAAAGTTATAACATTCTCATTTGTCACTCGCATGTCATTCCCCCCTGGAAGTAACTCTTCCTCTGTCCTCTCACCATATTCATTATTCAAAATAACAAAGTAAAGCTCCAACTCTGAGATATCACCCTTAAAACGCTGCAAATATCATAATGTAATTGAAGACTTATAAAGTGGACAAAGCTAAAAAGAAAAGAAAAAGAGACAAAATTCTTGTAGGTAAACAATCAAATTCAGTTTCAATGAAAAAAAAACAGAATTCAGCATTTTCGCACATCTATGCTAACAGCTAACTCCCAGTTCCACAAAGCAACAAGAAAATAGATCGTTCAGTAAAACTCACCTTCAGGAATATAAGGTGCCTATACAACTCAGGATCCAGAGAAGGCAAATCGTTCAAATAGTTGTACCTAGCCAAAGAACGATATAAGTTTCACAACATGTTCACAAAGTTATGCGAGCTGAATAAACTAATAACATGACAGGAAGCTGAAGTTGGAAATTTACGTACTTTTGTTTCAATTTGCTGAGGAAAAACGTTGCAAATGGTATATCAACTAGAATCCCTTCAAACATAGCCTGCAACAAGATAGCGGGAAGAAAAATTATGAGTCTTATCCTTACAGATGTAAATCAACTTCAATGAAGACAAAACGCCAAGTTCAACAAATTTCTATGAAAACATGCAAGACAATTATACCCCTAAATCTATTTTCATGGAAACATGGCAAGTAGAACCAGTAATGTATGCAAGTATGATGGATTACTTCTGTCCTACATATATAAGTTTTAAGGAAGAGAAAGCGGTTAGAGTTCAGCATCAAGGCCACCAATCAAATACCATACTTTTGCGAGAAGACTGCCGAGAAAATGAAAGAACTGGAGGTGCTGTTCATGTATCATTCCTGATCCAGGATTAGGATATAGCATGTGATCAGAGGTCTCCTGAAAGAAAGCATGCACAAGATTCAGTTAAAGAAAGACAGACTACATGCAAACATGATGGAGTGTGGTAAACTGTGAATCCACAAAAAAATTGAGTGAGTAAAACTAGACATACGACCTTAAACAACCCGTATTGCACATCAAAAGCTGCTCGGGTAATTTTTTCCATGAAGTCTTTGAAAATGCCACCACCATCAATACCAGCTTCCTCAACGCCGAGTTCATTGACAAATGTCACACGAATCTACAGGCAGTAGTTATTTGCATCATATGTATCGCAAAAATAAAACAAATTAGAGACACAGGAACGAAAATATGGATACGTCGAACCAAAGAATTGCTAGAAGACAGATATCAGGTAAGAGTACTTACCGACCCCCGAAGATCATCCTCTGACAATTGACTCATCTGATTGTAAGCATCTTCCAAGATATGATCTCTTCGTATTCTGAACCGATTTCGAGAAAAAATTCCTGGAGATCCATGACTCTGCCTCGCTGTTGCTAATTGTGTCTACAAATGATGGCCAGCAAGTAAATGCAGCCGCAGCAAAGTAAACAGTGAGCAAGTACATACAGTATAATCCCCCATTGACCCAGATTACTCATGCAAGTTATGTTAATTAGCTCTTCTAGGTTCCTAAAAACCGTACAAAAGATAATCATTCATCAGATATACATATCCTAACAGCCACTCACTGTGAATATTTTGACTCTGCTTGTAAACGGAATCAAGAAAGGAGCTTGCATCAGTATGTAGTTGGCTCTCGTACCTTCAATTATGGCCTGGAGAAAGAAAACAATATCAGCAATGATGGAGGAAAATTATTACCAAATCAGTAAATATGATAACCAACTTTCAGTGTTGGCATGTCACAAACATTAAACGAAAATGCAGTGTAGTAGTCACCTGAGAGATGAAATATTCATTGACAGTGTCAGCTTGGAAGTCACTCGAGGAAGTGAATTGTTGCCGGTTGTTCCAATCTTGCAACTACGGAAAATTTCATCAACAAGGATAATAAAATGAATAAATGATCTTTACCTAGTCAGCTAGTCTTGCTGACTTACAGTCAAAATAGCCATAATTGGTCAAGGAGTGTTAACTTCGTTTCAGAACATACCTGTGAAAGCAACTCAGAGACAACAACCCCAACCCTGTTCTGAATCAACTCAACAGGGTTCTTATTCGAGAGGTCGTTGGAGACAGATTTCCCAGTGTTAGGTTGCGCAAAGGGATTCACCCATAGTAACTGCCATAAAGCCTGGAAAAAAAAAAGCGAACATACACAAAATATTTAGAAAAGTACAAGCATGACACAAAATACTATTCTTTTGGTGAGTCCAAAAGAAACTGTTGTGTAAACATCAAGTTGAATGACCACTGCAACAAAAAAAACATCCATATGATAATACAAAGCCAATCTAGCTTATTATATTTCTGTAGCAGTCTAAGCCCCAGCTAATCGCGTCATTAATTACGTTGAGTCATCAATCATATATCCAAAACTCTTCACGTCGAAGTTGCAAAAATGCTTAATCAAAACACTTACCTGCTTAAGAATAATGATCAGCAACCTGATATCTTGTAGCGATAATGGCTTCTCTCGTTCATAGAACTCTTCATTGTCAACTATCATTAGCATATGCCTGATCATCAACGACAATGTTAAACCACTTTTTAAGTATTAAACCACCCTCACGAAACTAATATACCTATAGACATACGAGAGAGTGACATTTAACTCATACTCCAAAAAAAAGTGGCATTAAATCAAACAAAACTTACTTATAAACAGGACAAAAAACAACCAGAGGTAACAGCCAACCCGGAGCATCCCCTGGAAGGTAAGCTAGGAGTCTAGGCATGGATGACCACTTCTGCTTCTCATGGCATCGTTTCATATAATTCCACAACACAGCTACAAGCTCGGTTCTATAAGCCAAAATTGTCATGATCCGCTCAAGAGGGAGAGTGTTGAATGCTACATACAGAAAAGAACTGGCTGTGCCAATAGCTAATGCTTCTTTATCTTCGTCATATGACTGCGTACTAAGCGGAACTTGATGGAACAAAACATTTGTCTGCAGGGATGAAACTAATATTACTTAGTTTAAGATTAAAGAATCAATTGATCCAGAGGAGGCATAGCACTTGAATTAAAATAAAAATAAAAATCACAGAGGAGGGATAGCACTTAATGTACTTCCATATGACAGAGAGTAGGTACATACTAACTGCAGAAGAAAACGTGAGTCTATAGCATTGGTTATCTGCTGCTCCAAATCCCTATTCAAGACTACTTCTGGTACAGCGTCAATCAACATATCATCCTCATCAGGGGAACCTGTATCATGATAACAGTACAAGTCTCTTTCAGAATAAGATCAAATTGGTGAAGAAGTACTGCGAGCAGAATGGACAGGAAATCTTTAGGATAACAAACTGAAGCCATGTGCGAAGATAATATAGCAAGAAAAGAATGCTATACTCTGTCTGCTTTCTTTTTCTGATGATTTCACAGGAGGAAGCGTCTCCAATAAGAAAGTTGCAACTGATGCAATGTCAATTGCCTGGTCAATAGAAAGTAAGAAAAACAAAGGAACATTAGGATCAAACAGAACTGGGAGCAAATAGTATTGGTAAAGTTTTCAAACATTAATGAATGATTTTTCACAGCAAATGCAACCCTCTCAATCGTAAAAGCGATTGTATAGCAGCAAAGATAAAATAGATCAATTCTTTCCGCAACACTACCACACTACCACTTTACGTGGCGCTATCACCTGTAGCCAAACTCTGAACCTTCTTTACCCCATATATCAAGTAAATAGAAATACTAATAGAAAAATAATTGTCAATTCTCTAGATATATACATAAGCTGTTGAGTATTCAACATGAACACCTCAAGGTGAATCACTAACAATTAGGAAAAAAAAATCAAGTAATCATGCACTAAAGTACCAACCACAGTAGCTAACACATACACACACAAAGACAAAAAAATAAACTGCATTGGGAACCTACCAAGTCCAATGAACATTCAGGTAGTGACAACACCACATTTGCGGTGTCCAACGTATTACCAAGCAGGCAAGCATAACCAGGGAATTCCAGGCTTGTTTCACTTGGGAGAACACAAGTACCCTTTTGAATACAGAAAGCCATCTGGTGAATGTAGTGTTGACTTAGACTTGGGCTGGCAAAGACCTGGACAATGAGACTATGAGTTTACCAAAGTTTAAATAGATGCTCACGATGAAGATATTATTTAGCTCAGGGTCAAACACAAATTTATAAGAAACAAAAGCTATTATTCGCTTCAATGATATTACATATATTGTGATTAGCTAGCGTTTATCCGTGACTAAGAAACATGAGTTCAGGAACCAACCACTTTCAAGTTTGGGAAGAGCTGCCATATGAAAGGTATTGTAAGGATCATAGATGAGAAACTCCAACGTGGATCAACATCAGGGCAGCAACATGGCTCACGGCCAATATGTGGTACTATCAGTATCAATACTCTTTCTAGTGAAAGGATGCTGTCGGTCATAGTCTGACCACTTGGGCTTTCCTGCAACAAACCACGATTACTTCAGAAGGATAGGTTGCCAACTATAGAACAGCAATCCAATTTAATGCGCAGTAACTTAGAAGAACTAGGTCGTGGGTTATAATCATGGGGAACTGTTAAAAAATACCTTAGCCGTAGTGACCATTTCTCGGACCAGTTTGAATATGTTTCTCTTTTGTAGATAGCTAATTATTTTGCAAACCCAAGGCAGCTTAGGATCTAGCAACAACGTCATTGCCTCCATCAAGATAGCTGTTGAAATGCTAGCTTCTTCAGGAGTAACTAAGAGCTGATCCCTTAAAAGGTACCTGATAATTAAAATCAGAAGGAGGTAAAAATGAATTCAATAACAGAACTCAAAAGGCCAAGATAGCGACGATTGGTCAGCGATTGATACAAAAAGAGCTATACACTCTACAAAATGAGAGATGACAAAGATATGTACATATATATTACCTATTCTGGTGTATAGCCTCGATGCAGGTAAATGCAAGTTTCTTTACTCTAAAGTCCACCAAATTATGCTCAGCGGAATAGTCCAATCCAGAAAAAAGGCCGACAATGTCACCTGTCATATGATGAGAATTTGTAATATCATTAGGCAAGATCCCAGTCGTTTTTGGGAAGAAACTAGAGAAACGATTATCTGTCAAACGCGAAATAAGAATAATATTGTGTATGTGTGAGGATGTAAACAGCAAACGGGAGAGTTTAATTTGTGGTGAAAGGGACATTCCTCGCACAATGTTATAATTTTAATGCTCGTAAGATTAACATATTAAACAAGAGTACGCAGACATAAAAAACTGATTAAGCAAAATGAAAACAAAGAACATGATTCCCCTTACAACGGTTACCTAAGAAGGAAAAGCACTATGATCAAACTCTTGAATGAATTGATTAAAAAGTGTCAACAAAAGATGCATGCTAGATGTTGGAAATACCACTGCTGTGAACGAAATTGTTCATAAGCCGACAAGTCTCCACAAGTATCACAAAATCTCCCGAGTTTTGTGCCTTGATAAAAAATAGAAGCTGACGGAGGAAACTTGAACTTGGCTCAAAGCAATGTCTGTATGCAGAAAAGAAAATGTCAGAAAGGGTTACAATAGACATAATAGTAACCATTTAACCATATTGCGACCAAGAAACTGTAGCAAACATAATAGACCAAAGAAGAATACCTATCGACATTCTGGCACTTATTCCCATATGTTTCACAGAAATCATGCCGCACCTTTGCGCGCTCAATGGCCATAGATCTTCTACCTCGAAAGAATTTCTGTAGCCAAAAATTAGTCAGCACCTTGCCCATCAGAGAGGCATAAACGGTTCAAAAGAAATATTCCCTTAGCCACAACAATTGCGCGTGTCCACATAAGAGGGAACAGAAAAAAAAACAATTTTAAAGTGTTGCATTTGCAGCTCCAGCTAAAATTTTGTAATCGCAATGGTTAAATCCTAAATCCTACTACCCCTCAACAAAACCCACGAGACCTGTACAGCAGGGCACTGTAACAGGAGGCCAAAACCTTAACGAGGACAATGGAAATTCAAAAGCAGGAACCAGGAAAGGAAAATGTCGGTTCAATATCCAATCAAACCTCACAAAGCTATCAAAAGTACACACTACATAGCTCAAAGATTCTACCTTTCTTGCAAAATAACTCAGTATGTTTGTTCTACAACTACATTGCTTAGAAAACACACACACACAAAAAAAATCACCCAGTCCCAAAAAGAAAAGGCTTTTCAATAGGATCATAAATGTTCCTAACCTGAATTTTGAGGGCAGCAGAGTTCTGCTGCTTCTGTAACAACCGACGATTACGCTCCATTCTCGTCTGCTCGAGAAGCTTCCGAGTATCTCTCTCCTTGGTGCTCCGGCCACCTAAATCAACTCGCTTCCGAGTCGATGGATCGCCGGGGAAAAACATGTTCTTGAGCTAAAAACCTAGATTACCCAATACACAATTTCACCCCCCACGGAAACCCTAAGATTTCTCTTATTTCTTACTCAACGCTTCGATTGAAGGAGCCCAAAAGATGTTGATCGGGGTTAACCCTAAAACTTGAGATAACAGAACAAGAGAGATTGATTCTTCAAAGACGAAAACAAGATTACGAATTTGGATGATTCGCGTACAAAGGAGCTAAACAACAAATTTCACAGGAGCAGCAAGAAAGAAAGGAACCAAAACCAATTAAGAGAGAGGGATAGTAATTTTTCGCCAAGCCGACTCTAAAACGAAGGACGGAAACTTCGTGAGTGGTGAGTCTTAATACGACGACGTTTTCGAGTCTTTTAGAAGAAGAAGATTTAATAATTGGGTCGTGTCGTGTTACACGGGAAAACAAAAAGGTTTTGGCATATTTGTTTAGAGAAGAAAAAAATGGTGTCTTTTGGTTGGTTGATTTTTTTTTGCTGTGACATCATTGATTATGTGTTATGGTTTCTCTAGTTATAGTCTTTTATTAGACCCGAGTTCATCATCATGCTCATCATCGACACATGAGCGGAAAATGTCAAGACGGTTAGCTCCAAGGCGTAACGAGTAAGCAAATTTCTTGTAGTCGGCCCATGTGAACGTCCGGTAAAGCCGTGGCTGATCTGCCGCAGTGATGATTGCCGGAAGAGGGCCTATCTTTGCATGGACGGACGGACCGGCGAAGTACGCCGTCGATAGCCTGCTTGCATGTTCGGTAGTCACCGCTCTGTGTCGTACGCTTATGAATCTCCCGTTAGTCATTACCTAGACATGCATTCACAGCAAGCTTAGTAAAATCATATAGAATCTTACATGTTGAAAATTATTATGCTTGTTCGTGAATATGTATATAGGTTGGATTCGACAGAGAAAAAAATTGTACATAAAAAAGATATACGGTTCATTGGTAACACCCGGATATATAGAGGAAAGCTAATGTGTTTTCGGACGTGACCAAGTTATATACTTTTGGAGAAACAGTAACTTGTTGCATACTAAGTTTATCTTTAAAATTTATGTTTGGCGCATATATAACTTTTTTTTATTTTGGTCTACAAAATGAAAATTAAAAAATTATAGATGATGAACAGATTAATTAGTTTATAAAGTAACCAAGATGTTACATATACATAATCAATGTGTAAATGACTTTTAGGGACTGACCTGCAAAAGGTCACCTACGTTTACGCAAAAGGCTGAAGGGTCAGGGGAGACAGAGACCCACCTACCGTCAGGGAACGCCACCTGGAGCCCCCCTACTTCGTTGGATCTAAGAACTGTCAAGATCTGAGGGTCTGTGTGCTCCCCGAACCCAACTCTCGGTAATGACACGGACATATCAGAGAGCTTGGCTCCACTGAGGAATTGATCGGACGATGGGTAGTGATTAAGCCTAAGAACTGAGTCGCTATCAACGGCTCTGATTAGCTTGCTGAAGGTATGAGGTGGGAGCCCTAGTCCTTCAGCCGTGAGATCTAAGATCTCACACGCCAACTGCTTAACTGCTTCAACGTAACAAGTCACTGCCGAGCTGTCAAACAGACATGTCATACATCGCCAGTTGCTCATTATACGGAACGGATATTATGTAATATAAGAGAACATCGAAACATTCATATGTGTACTTTTAGAGTGAAATTAATGAAATACTAGGTTTGTTAGATTAGTGAAATTTAGAAAGCTTAACAGTTTAAGAAAGAAAAGAGCTTTAGATAATTTAAGAACCTCTAAGTCTTTCCATAAGTAAATATTTTAAATTGTTGATGTAAATTTGCATTATACACACTGTACACACAACATGCATTGTCTAAGTTAAAAAAAAAAAAAGTTACCCGTTCCCGCTGGAGTAGACAGACTGAGAAGCTGTACTTCTGAAATTTAATTTGCTGACTCAAATTTAATGTTTTCAATTTGTCAACGACTCAAAGTGAATTTATCCACCAACACAAACAAATATATATATATATATATATGAAGTTGGTTGAAAACACAATTCAAAGTACTTGTTAATTAGTCAATATTACATTTTAATTTTATGATAGGTTCACCTTAGCATTTTTCTGTTCTTATATAACAATTTAAAATTCACTTGTTCATAGACACACTATTAACATAAAAGTAAAAAACAATCAGACTCATATTACTTAACTTAACTATACATATACATGCATGCATGCAATTTTCGTATATATATACGGAAAGGTTCTCGCATTAAATACACAGGAAACTGCATTTTGACATTAACTTATGTATGCATTAGATTATATAACATACACTGATATACAGGTATACTGAACTCATGTTTTATGTTGTATATAATCTTAACTGGTTTTTTACATATTAACCAGATCTGTAAATTAAATACATTAGCCAAGTATAATGTAACGTACCCGAACTTGGTAGATTCGTTACCAAAGGATAACTGAGAAAGTACGAGAGGATTAGTGTGAAAGAGCAAATACTCGACCTCTCCAACATCACCCTTGAGCCCAATGTCCTTCAATCCATAACCGAAGACCGATTTCTTCTCGAGAACCGGTTTAGCGAAGAAGTTTATGGACTCTTGCTCCATCCGGGAGGTAACGTCCGGGTCAACGGCGTGGTTGACAACTTTGAAGAAGCCAATGGTCTCGCAAGCTTTGACTATCTGCATGGACACTCGTGACCTCTCCAAGGACATGTCTATCACGGGTATGTCTTGATCTACGGCCACGATTTTCTGGGACTCCTTCACCATTTTTGGAGAGACAGGAGGAGATATGGATAAGTTTAGAGAGATAAATTGTGCTAGATAGAGAGAGATGAGCTAACGCCTGTGTAAGCACACACATGCGGGAGATATGTATAAAGA
>NC_025699.1:8537114-8540646 GCF_000633955.1 Camelina sativa | reverse complement strand
TATGATAGGTTCACCTTAGCATTTTTCTGTTCTTATATAACAATTTAAAATTCACTTGTTCATAGACACACTATTAACATAAAAGTAAAAAACAATCAGACTCATATTACTTAACTTAACTATACATATACATGCATGCATGCAATTTTCGTATATATATACGGAAAGGTTCTCGCATTAAATACACAGGAAACTGCATTTTGACATTAACTTATGTATGCATTAGATTATATAACATACACTGATATACAGGTATACTGAACTCATGTTTTATGTTGTATATAATCTTAACTGGTTTTTTACATATTAACCAGATCTGTAAATTAAATACATTAGCCAAGTATAATGTAACGTACCCGAACTTGGTAGATTCGTTACCAAAGGATAACTGAGAAAGTACGAGAGGATTAGTGTGAAAGAGCAAATACTCGACCTCTCCAACATCACCCTTGAGCCCAATGTCCTTCAATCCATAACCGAAGACCGATTTCTTCTCGAGAACCGGTTTAGCGAAGAAGTTTATGGACTCTTGCTCCATCCGGGAGGTAACGTCCGGGTCAACGGCGTGGTTGACAACTTTGAAGAAGCCAATGGTCTCGCAAGCTTTGACTATCTGCATGGACACTCGTGACCTCTCCAAGGACATGTCTATCACGGGTATGTCTTGATCTACGGCCACGATTTTCTGGGACTCCTTCACCATTTTTGGAGAGACAGGAGGAGATATGGATAAGTTTAGAGAGATAAATTGTGCTAGATAGAGAGAGATGAGCTAACGCCTGTGTAAGCACACACATGCGGGAGATATGTATAAAGACTAAAGAGAGAGGAGGATTTGATGTGACCATATAGTGGGCTCACGTTATATTTATATAAATATCCTTATTTTTGAAAACCAAAGATGATTCATCTAAACTCGACATGTATACTTACAAGAATATATGTGTGTGTGTCTAAGCATATACATATTTCTGTGAAAGCAACGTATTAAAGCAACCTTCTCCAATTTAAGTAACAAAGAATTTGCTTCTAAATTTCCTCACACCGTACAAAATTTTAAAAATAGTTAAGTATGACTATATAACCAGCATCCAACATATATACTACAACGAAAATGCTTATATTAGCGGTTATTTTTAAAGTTGCTAATAATTAATTAGTTAAATACACCTGATATTCTTGGAGTGAGCTTAATTGGCAGGTATTCATTAAATTTCAAGTATTCATTTCCAAATTCTGTTATCATATAAAGCTTACAGAGACACCTGCAGAGAAAAAAAATAGGTTTATAATTCGTATGTATACAGTTTGACCTGATTCATATATTTTGGTTATGAAGCATACTTTTGGTTTGTTGAACCGAATATGTATATGTTGAATGTGTGGTCTTAATTATTTGTCGATCTAGAGGATATTGAGAGTTGTTCGATATGACGTCTGATATGAATATTGAGTCTTTCTTCTACGTAATACTAGTAGTTTGAATGGAACGTGATGAGATTTTGGACCAATAACACACCATGAATAAAAAGACAGCAGTTAATATCAGACCCCAAGCTCGGGGAACTGCAATAATATTGATACCCGCGTCCAACTACCCAATCTTCGTTATAATCTAACTCTGCAGACATTGGTCCAAAGTTAGGTGTTAAAATAACACATTTAATTACACTTCGACTTCCCTCCAATTTAAAACAGAATGCAAGCTTAGATCTATTAGTCAGGTTTTTATTCGGCTTCATTTAGGTTGTGTGGATTTCGGGTTGTTTAGTAAACGAGAAATAGCTAGATGTTGAGTAGGAGGGACGATATAGCTGCCAAACTGTACTTATATCCGTTGTAGATTTTAAATGGTTTAAACCCAAACAAAATGTTATTAATTAGTATGTGTTATTTTTGAAGTTTGAAGTTTTACACATCAAAATCGTTATATATCCTCATTCTACAATTGTTTTTTAGATGTGTGTAATTTTGAATCCATAATGTTTGATGAAATGTACATGTCCATGAGTCCATCAAGAGAAGGAAGGAGAAGCTCCATCACTAACAAACCACCTGATTTTAAATGCTTCTTGCATGCTCATGAGTTATTAGGAACAAACAATCGATTATCTATGGTCCAATTCTATATTAAATGTGTGTTTCTTATCTTATAGTATTTCACATATACTTTACTTCTCTGGATATGTATGAGTGAATTATATGATTGGATGTTTTTCTTTTTGTCACCAATTTGATTGGATGTTGGGCGGCCTAACTTTCAATTCTTGTCAAACATTTCGTATAAATATCATTCTCCAAAATAAAGGTGATTGAGCTATATTGGGGTGCCAACAATCTGAAATAATTGTGTAGCTTTTTTGAAAAATTCTACAAGAAGTTTTCATAGTATCAAACTATCAATTAGTCAAAGTTTCTCCTGGACTTGAGGAGCCTATAAAAAGGTTACTGAATTTATCTTCTTCTACTTTTATACGGTTATACACCGAGGCATTAATAGACGAAAAAAAGTTTTGATCAATACTGATCACTTGGACTGAACAAGGGATTTCACAATGTATAGTTATTGTATATATTCAAAAACAAAAACAAAAAAATTGAGTCGGAGAAAAGGTAAACCGGGACTTAGCTCGGTTTGTTACGGGTCATTAATGGGCAGTACCAAATTTGGGTCACTGATACTATTGATGATATATCGGGCCGAGAGGGCACATTTAATCAAAAAGAGAACGTATAAAACAAATAGCCCAAAAAAAGTTATTCCGCTTTGAGGGTTGGGTTTGTTTAACTCATATAAGAAGCATGGACACGCCTCGTCTACGTCAGACTCAGACACGATGAAGATGGGAGACCATATCTTAAAGACTAATGTAACCATGGATCCTATCATCCTAACATGATATGATTAGAATTATAAAAACGTTAAAAGCACTACAATCGTCAACTTAATCTTAGATCTTTATAAGAAAATCATTAGTTTCAAATTATTAACGTTATGTAGAAACAAAGTGGGAATCACATGAAAATTGGGTAAGGGAAAAAAACAACAGTAAAGCCAAAAATAGTGGAGAGAAAAAGAAAAATAATAAGAAGAAGAGAGAGTTGATGAGTGAGCCATGTTAAGATGTTACCCATTCTTAGTATAAAGTTTGAACATCTTGTCCCATCTTTCTTCTTCATGTCCCTTCCATTTACATACACGTTTCATGTATATATCACTTGCATTTACAAATGTATGTATGTTTGTATATATCTATATTAGTGGTGCATTGATCATCATGGTTTATAATGAGAACAAATGCTTTTTAAACTCAAAACAAACACATATGCGGATATGCCCTTTTGTCGATGTGTAGTACTAGTATGTAAACACATTACCAATTCTTGGATGAATTATAATAGACCGATTTCGTATGAACTTTTTTTTTCGTAATTCACGTGAAAAGCGAAAAGGTGACTAGAACTAGAATTAGGGATACTGTATATATATATATATATATATATATATATATATATATATATATATATATAT
>NC_025699.1:8529054-8536589 GCF_000633955.1 Camelina sativa | reverse complement strand
ATATATATATATATATATATATATATATATATATGCAAAATTAGAGTGTTGGAGAGGATAAAGCATTCGGGCTCTATACTTGTATACCGTGCGTAAGATCAAAACGTTAAGTAAATAAATCGGTTCAATACAATTATCAACAACAAAAAAAAACGACTCAATAGTATAGTACTATAGTTTATAATACTTCATTTCTAAAAGGATGCATTTTTAGTATTTTAAATGTTTTCGTGCAAAAGATACTTGAACTATATAGTCTATAGAGAGGGTATTTTCAATATTGCATCCAATTTAAAATTCTAAAAAGAAATCATTTTATGTCTGCGAAAAATTCCAAGACTTTTTAATGCAATGTTTGGTACCGGTAAAGAATAAAGGAAGTAAAAATATGTTGCAAACCCTCTTTTGAGTTCTTTTATTTTCAATCGTCCACTTGGAGACACAATCATTTCGTTGTAGAACGTACCACCACCATAACATTATATAAATAAATATAACCAAAAATAAAAATGCCGAATTTATTCATCTGTAAAGTTTTCTTTAATTATTGGAGTACAATTCTTTGTTGTATTGAAATTGTCTTAAAAAGTCGAAGATGGCAATGATTAAACAAAAAATTGGCATTGATATTGGGAATTGATTTTGAGTTTTTGACCAAAGACTTTTCGTATAATTAATCTCTCCACCGTCCCACTACCATAACTAAAGGGGCCGCTGACAATATAGATGCCAATTAATTTAGCTCAAGACGAAATTTTTAATACTACTAATTTATTTGTAGCAATAGTTTTACTCAATAGTCAATACCAGATTGTTTGTAACTTTGTATACTTTTCTTCTTTGTCAAACTTAAATTCTTTGTTTTGGATTCTAATTTAACAAATTACATGTTTAAAATATGTTTATGATATATGTTTTTTTTTTCAGTTACATGTATAATTTAATCGACACAATGATTTTGATATTTTTTTGAGGAATATGTATATATGCTCAACTACTAGCAATTTTAGAATAATTACTACATGAAATATGTGAAAGGGTTTTAAATAACTACTACGTTAGCTTACTACTAGAGATAGACATAACTGTAATATAACTTGACGAAATCTATCTAAATATAAACATAAGTTTGGTCTTATGAAACTTCTTGTTTTTATTGTCTGTATAACTAATTGACATAGAGGAATATTATTGATGTGTATCTGTATAGTCAAACCTACCTTTCAAAACACCCACAACCATAACTCTCAAAAAAGACTTAAGAATGATCACTCATATATAAACGGGACACAACTCATTTCTCTCCCAAACCCTAAAACTCTAATGATCGGCCATGAATAAATAGGTTAGGCAAATGCAGCCATCATGTGACCCTTATCTAATGTCCTTGTTGCTCTATATATCTCAATCATATAAAAACAGTTAAAATAAACTGTTTTTCTCTAAGAAGAAACGTTGTTCTCGGATCTATTGTTTTGGTAAAATCATATCCAGTTGTCAAAAAGGAACATTTTTATATTTTGTCAAAAGAAAATAAACAATTTTATGAATTATGAATATGACATTGCGGATTTTAGAATTCAAGTACTTGATATCTCAAATCGCCTATAAATCAGTACGTACATCTCGACGGGGTATACAGAATAGTTGATGTGAAATGAAAGCTCTCATCAAATCAACTGTATATAGTGTTACTTGAATATGAGGTATAAATGTACAATTATGATATATGAGACTAATCATAAGTCCTCACATGATATGTATTTATGAGGAATGGCGATATGAGACAAGAAAAAAAGAGGGATGGCGAAAAAGATAAGAGAAAAAACAATTTAGCAACATTTATTCTCGTATATAACACAAAAGGGTGGCTCAGCTTTTCCTCTCTTCTCAGTAAAACTTACCCCTTTCTCTCTATTAACTTCTGTTAAGATGCATAATATGAACACCTAATATGAAAAATAATACTAGCATAATAGAACCGGTAAGTAGAAAACATTAACCATCATATCTATCAACTTTAAACTGTCCGTCGTGCTTGGAAAATGGAAACATACTAGTTTCTATATACAAACATTTGTTTTTATTTTGATCATCCTTATAAACGACGTATTAACACAAAAAATTTCGCTTCTTGTTATACAAAACTTGGGGTTTTACCCATACTATTTGAAGAGTTGAGGATAGGTAAAAATATCATAGTACAGAAGGTGAGAAACAGTCACGAGTGTAGAACGCGAGAGAGAGAAAAAGAGGCAATAAATGATTCTGAAGGAATATTTAATAAGAGAGTTCTCTGGTTTTTGGCTTTGGCCTTTGCCCTTTGGGGTCAGTCAGACCCAAACAAACACAACACATAAAACAAAAGTAAATTCCTGTCCAAAGCCTTAAAAGAGAGAGAGTAAAGGCATAATTCTTTTTGCCCGTTTCCATATTCATTGCCTTTTGCCAGTCCCCTTGATAGCGAGACTTTTTTTACCTCCTTTAGTTTTGTTACAATAATATAATAACCAACACCAGCAAAAAATCATATAAGAAGAAGGGAAACGTTCAACTTCTTTATTGAATTTATATCAAAGCTGTACATCAATGACAATCAAAAGATGTAAAGATTAGCTCAGGAGGGATAGACAAGGTAGGAGAAGATGACTCGAACGAATTAGAGGTAGAGATAGATATCTATTCTATGTGGAGAAGAGATAGAATAGAATCTGTAAAATGAGAAAATACTGACACATTTAGAAAGGGATGGGGTCTTACAAGGTCAAGAAAAGGCCTTACAAGGTCAAGAAAAGAGAATAATGCAATGCATCATATGAATGAAACATAATAATTGGAAAAAAAATGGAGGGACTAAAAGCTCAGAGAGGATAACACCGGTTGATCAATGAAACTGGAGTTCAGAAGAAAAGCCCAATTTCTCAGCACAACCGATCCAATAATCCATATGCTTCACATGGTTTATGTTTCTCTTATTGCCTGCACAAGCACAAGAAAAAAGAACATGTTACTCTTTACAACAATAATCGTGTATATATGTGATTCCAAATCTTTAACTGTAAAGACTGCAAAAAGACATTTGACCATATCTTTTTTGTAAATATATTTGACCATATCTAAGAGCATCTATCTTCGTGTGTCAATAGTAGCGAAAGTGTATGGATACAAATATATGTTGGTATGCATGTACACATTAATAATGTCTATCAGTCTATATACCTACACTAGATATATAGATACCGAGAAACACATACGTATTAGATAGTTCAGTAACATATCATATACATATATCACCGATGAACAAGAAAATTGACTTCTTCGAACTGACAAAACCCTAACTCTTAGCATTGCATATATCAAGGTAGACATATCACCTTGAAGAACCTTTGGCCTTGACCTTTCCATCCATGGGAGCTCTTCTCTCCCTTCCATTTGAGAGAGAAAAATAAAATAAAAACAGAAAGAAAGATAGAGAGAGAGAGCCTTGAGAAACGGTGGGATGATGAAGAAGATATCAATTGAAGGAGAGATTTTAAGGCAAAGTATATAATAAAAAGAACAATAAAAAAAGAGATAAAATACAATATAGATGATAACCTTCGTGGGCCGGGGCCCAATTAGACCTTTGGAGGGATCATGACGCTGTCATTTGCCCGAAACGAGCTTTATATGTGAACTTGATGACGTCATCTTTGCGATATGGCATAGACAAATCTACCCGAACACCTGACCGTGCTGCCCGGAGGTGGTCCTCTTCCTGAGTTAGCAGTTTCTTTTGGTCGTAAGCGAAACCCAAAGTCAAATATTAAAACTCGAAACTGTGTCTCAAGTTTTTTTGGTCCTAACCATTTTCTTTTGTCAACAGTTTTCGATCGGTTTACTCATGTTGAATGTGTTTTTTCGAAGAACTCATGAACTGCTGATTTTAACCGAACGTTTTTGTTTTCCTAGTTCATAATGTAATCTAGCTGGACTACCAGGCATCCTAGCTAAACATAATTATTCACTAATTGGTGAAGAGACTGAGTTTGAGCAAATTAAGAGAATCTTGGTAAATGGAATTCCTCAATTCTAGGGAAAAACATGAAAGTTCAAATTTCAAAATAAATCATGTTTGCATTCATTAGTACTCCCTCCGTTCTAGTTTAACTGTCGTTTAAGGTTTTTGCACACAAATTAAGGAAACTATTAAATTTTATTTTTGTCATTTGTTAATATATTTTATAATTTTTTCATTGGTTGAAACTTTAAAACAACAGGGATAAGATTGGAATATTCATCAAATATCTGCATTGAAAATTTAAAACGACAACTAATATGAAACAAAAATTAAATCTTAGAACGACAGCTAAATTAGAACGGAGGGAGTATTAGTTTTCATAGTATAACTTAATATATAAATATATATATATTTTGTAATGAACGTGTTTTTGTTCCTAATATTTTCAAATTATAATCTTCCTAAAATCAAATTTCTACATTTGTTAAGAAGTTTCCTTTTCTCTTACTATTCAATAGCTCATCAGTTTCTTTAAAACGAAGTAAGTTGAAGAAGATCGAATCTCTTTTCACAAAAGAGGTAATTCTAAGTAATCAAAAAGTCTCAGATTTGTGGGGAATATAAACTTTGTGGGCGTGCGGGAGAATCACAGTCTCCTAAGAAATGAAATGGTCAAAATAATGCAAAAGTATAGTAATGTCAATTACTTAATATACTAACTATTAACATTATTTATATCAATTGATATAACGCCAAAAAGAATCATCTTGACCTGCGTTCCTATATTAATTTAATCTTTCGTGTTAGTTTAACTTACGCATTGGTGCTTTCAGTAAGACAATTTATTTACATACTGTATACTTATAATAATGTATAAAACTCTTTTTTGGTAAATACAAAAATAGGACAAGGCTCTTTAATTTCTCAAAAAAAGGGTCCCCTACAATAATGACGAGTAAAAAGAATAATAGTAATGATTTTTTGTATTGATTTTTTTTGTAGCCCATATCAATCCGTCCGTTTCTCTTCTGTCCCTTCTCTACGTACTATGTTTCAGAGATCTTTCGTTTTATGCCCAACATTTTTATCAATTTTAGTTTTGGTCCCATAACACAATATCAATAATTTAGTTTCACTGCTAGTGAAAAACTGTGAATGTACATGTTAAAAAGCTTTAATTACAATTTCCAAGAAATGCCCTGAATATTCATTAAAATAATTTGACTTTGGGAAAGTGGTACTGGTACCTTCTTGCTTCTTCTTCTTTTTTTCTCGCATCTGTCCTTCGAAAAGTCTTTGTAATTTAGAAAGTTCTAAGTATTATTATCAGCCCATTCAAAGTAACGTTTGATATCTAAACTTTCTGTTTATAGTTAGCCAATGCCTATTCTCGGCCCATATAGTTCTTACTCCGCTTCTCATTACCGGACCAAATAAAAATGTATCACAAAAACTTTATGACTGTATGATTTACACAACAAATATGAAAATGTCCTCATCATATGCATTATGAACAAGAGGCTAAGCCTCTTAGGAAGTTAGTTGTATAAATGGGGAATCTCATTATTGACTTTGCTTCCTAGCTAGGTAGTGTGAGTAAGGTAAATGACATGATATGTGTAGTGGAGTCAACACTTGGCATGTACATCATGGCCATCGAAGCAAACCTTCTAGAGAAACCGACTTCGAAATAAGGATTAAGCCTTGTTTTAAGTCTTTGTAATAAGAAACATATTTCTAATATCACTATTACTTTTTGTAATGCTTAAATTATGGTTGAACTTCCAAATTATTCATTTAGTTTCCAATCAAACTAAACAGAAAGAAAAAGAAAAAATAAATCATCCTATTATTTATACTAGTGATAGTACACAACTAAAACTATAAATCTATAATAAGTTCTCAAACGAATTGGTCACAACTCAGAAGTGTACTACATTCAGCTTCCATCCATTACGATCTTGACATAAAACAAAAATAAGAATTGTAAATTCTTATCCTTAATTTATGTGGCCACATATACTCTACTTTCCACAATCAACCAACATCCCCCAAAGGCAAATACACATTACTCTACTTCTATAAATACACATTGCATACGCTAGACAAAGGCAAATACCAAGGCAAACAAACAAACAAAATCTTGAGATGAATTTGACTCTTCCAATGAAAAAACAAAATTTTCTGCTGATCATCTCATTGTTGATATTATTATCATTACGTCATCAAGATTATCACATTGAAGCACAAAATTCAGACAAAGTAGTTAACCTTCCTGAACAACCATCGAGTCCAAAGGTCTCTCATTTCTCAGGTTATGTCAACGTCAATCAAGAAAATACACGTTCACTCTTCTTTTGGTTCTTCGAAGCCTTGTCTGAATCTCCTTCAACAAGACCGTTAGTTCTCTGGCTTAATGGAGGTAAGTAATCAATTCACTTAATTATATATGATTATAGTTTTTTTTAACCTATTTATATTGATGATCCTGCTGCAGGTCCAGGATGTTCATCTATTGGATATGGAGCAGCATCTGAATTAGGACCTTTTCGTGTTGTTGAAAATGGGACAAGCCTTAGTTTCAATCAATACTCTTGGGTCCAAGGTTTTTATCTAGTTCTCGTTACAAAATTTTAGCCGGATAAAATAAAATTTTAACAACAAATAATTAAGGTAGTTTTTTTGTATAACTTCACGAATTTTTTTGTTCACAAAAATGCAGAAGCGAATATGTTGTTTTTAGAATCACCAGTTGGAGTAGGGTTTTCGTACACGAACTCATCTTCCGATTTGGACAACCTCAACGACGCTTTCGTTGGTAAGTAAAAGTCCACAAGAAGGTTCTCAACTCCTCAAAATTTATTTAAATTAATAAAACATTGGTTATATGTACTCTAGTGTAAACGTAACTGTGAGAAATTACTTAGAGAAATTTTGTAACAGCGGAAGATGCATACAACTTCATGGTTGCTTGGTTTGCAAGGTATCCCCAATATAAGTCTCGTGATTTCTTCATAGCTGGTGAAAGCTATGCCGGTGAGCTTAATTAATTACTCTATATTATTCTTCTCGAACTGTTGATATTTCATTCTAAAAAATTTGTAATATCTGGATTGGAATATATCAACTATGATTAAGCAAAAAGTATAGGATCTTACAAGTACAAACTGAAGCATGAAAATTTATGGGTATGAAATAATATATGGTATGGTTAATGGTTTATTTACTCTATAATTTACAGGTCATTACGCACCTCAGCTAGCCGAGATTATATACGATCGGAACAAAATTAAGCCAAAGGACTCCTTCATTAATCTCAAAGGCTTCATAGTACGTATTTTACTATATTTGATTAGTCATCGTATAAATTTGCCATGACTATTAATACGTGCATGGTGAAAGTGTAACGTAAATCCAATGCGACCGACTTTTTCTTGGGAAAAAAGAACTCTTTCTTTGATTGTGGATCCCTTGTATTTAAGTAAATGAAAACTATGAAGATTTTTTTTTTTTTTTTTTTTTTTTTTAAAAAAAA
>NC_025699.1:8511906-8528273 GCF_000633955.1 Camelina sativa | reverse complement strand
AGAGTGAGATGGTACGAAGGATACGATCCTTGTTACTCTAATTACGCTGAAAAATATTTCAATAGGGTCGATGTTCAATCGTCTCTTCATGCCATTACACGAAATGTACCAAGATGGAAAGTTTGCAAGTAAGTTTAATGTTTAATGTAGAAATGTAGAATAGATCTGACTTTTCCTAATTATGTATATGAAAAAGGCTGATGAAATGTTAAGTTCAATATTTTTTCTTTTTACTGTGATTGACAGTGATTCAATATTGCAAACGTACCATTTTACAGTCTCCTCAATGTTGCCTACATACAGTAAGCTCATCAAAGCTGGCCTCAAGATATGGGTTTATAGGTACTCTACACTTTTATCGATAGAATTGGTGTTTATTTCAGAAATATAGAATGAAACAAATAACCTCTCAGTATACAACATCAATGTCAATGAACTTTTCCTAGCTGATTTATTCCTTTTGAAAATGGAAACATATCATTTGAGGAAATGTTTGCGAGGCTAATATAAACTAGTCAGTAGTCACCTATATTAATAACCGCTAATATAAACTAGTTACCCCTATATTAAATTATTGCTGAAACATAAACATATGCACGAGAGTCTTGAATGCACGAGAGATTTTTACATCAAACATACATATTTTATGGGATACTTTATACATATATAAACCACTTTTTACTTTCCTATCCAAAAATATCACAAGTATTTACAAAATTTTAGAACACCACACACAATACGTCAACATTTGGAGAAAAGGTATCTAAATGTTATCATAACCTTCTTAAAAACATTTTTGTGATGCTTTTTGAAAAACTTGAAATATATGGTCGCTTTGGAAACAAACCACTATAATAAATTTAAAAAATTCATAGTACATATACCACGAGATTCACGAGGTAACCCGCCGACGATGCTATGATCGATAAAATTATGATTCACCCACCAAAATGTTGTGCTATGTACATGTCTTTTGGATTTTGTCTCGTTACATATATATAAGCAAATCTTTGAATGATTAGTTAGCTGTCAAATGAATAACCTACTGATGTAAATGTACATTATTTTCGTATCTGACAGGTACTGTTTTTCATAATCTCTAATTAGTTTGGACGGTTCAGAACTCCGGAAAACCAATGCTAATTTAGTCTATTTGAAAAAAACACTTTAGTAGAAGATAACAATATCTGATTTTTCACAAACTATATCTTATATAGTGATAACAATACTTATCATCGTCTAACAGTGGAGATGCGGACGGGAGAGTGCCGGTGATCGGGAGTAGGTATTGTGTTGAAGCTTTAGGGCTTTCCGTTAAATCCGATTGGCGTTCTTGGTTCCACAATCATCAGGTTAATTAGGGGTTGTCATGAAATTATATATTAATGTGATACTTTAGCCAAATAAGTTTGTATTAGTATAGTTACAAGATATATTTTTTTTTTTTTGGTGTAATGTGAAAAGGTGGGAGGGAGGATAACGGAGTACGAAGGAGGGTTAACGTTCGTAACGGTAAGAGGAGCTGGACACTTGGTTCCTCTCAATAAACCTGAAGAAGCTCTCGCTCTTTTCCGGTCCTTCCTTAACGGCCAGGAACTTCCCTCACGCCCCTAGACAATATCGCTATACAGTATCATAATATTGTACTCTCTTTTTTTTTTTTTTAATAACCGATGAGTATAAAAAAAATACATTCATAAATAATAAATCCATGTCGCATAATGTATAACATGTTTCTTCTCACTGTGTCTACCAAGTACCAAATTACCATGTTACAAATTAACAATAATAAATGACTTACGCAATTAGCCTCGTTTACGGATTGTGTGAATGCCTTCGTCATAGAAGCAAGAGGGAAAACAACAACTTAAGTAATTATGTTCAAAGTTTAGTCCAAATCCAGTAAGATTAGTGTTAGATGCAAATACTTATCTTTTTTTTTTTTTTTTATGTTCAGAATTCTGTAATTAGTTTGACTCTCTGTGAATACAAAATAAATGGCCTAATTTAACAGTACGAAGTTTTACCGGGCAATTTTGTAAGTTATAAAACCTATAGGGGTCGAAGTGAAAATTATTATAAAAAGTTTTCTTATCCAAAAAACCCAAAATGTCACTTTGCTCTTCTTCTGCTAAAACCCCTCCCTTCTTCTTCTTTCTTCGTCTTCTTCACTCGTGCTTACTCCAATGGAGTCACTCCTGCACGCGTCTTCGTCTCTAGTGTCTCTCAGACCCAGAATCGACGGTCGAGATTCATTCATTAACCCGTCGCGCGTCGTGTGTCTTAACCCTAGTCTCGGCCGCAGAGGATCTAAACCTCTTTCTTTGGTGGTAGCGGCGAAGAAGAAGAAAAGCAAGAAAGATGACAATCATGGCTTTTCAGCTAAACCTGACGAAGCCACTGGTCCTTTCCCTGAATCTATTCTTCTCAAAGAGGTATCTTATTTCGATTTTTGTTCGAATTTTTTTGATGGAGTTTACTAATTAAATCTGAGAATTGATTGAATTTGATGTATATGATGAGGATAAAGTTAGTAACTTTGATTGTTATCCATTGTTTCTAAGTTCATCATTGATGCTAAAGTTGTGTAATTTTTTGTTATCGTGGAATTGATTTACAGAAGAAGATAGATGAAGAAGGTGCCTTACTTCCCGAGTTTGCTGATGCTGAAGAAAGTGAGTGATTATTTTATATGCTTAGTTGGTTTTTGTTTTCATTATGATTTTGATTGTTATAACTTATAATTGATTGTTTCTTCTATCATTAACACAGAGGAGCTATATGAGTTTTTGGATCTTCAGCTTCAGAGTGACTTGAATGAGGAAAGGAGTAAGTTTTTTATTTACCTTTACTGTCTCAAACGGTGAAATGTGTTGACGAGTTATCTAGTCGAAGCTGCATGGTTCCATGTTGACCAATTATGCCATAATCTAAACTCATTAGCTTAGCTTTTAACTTACGACAGGAATTTGGAATTATGCAATATGTTTTTCTCTAGATGGTCGGGAGCTTACCCTGGAATATGATTAGACCTTGATACATTACTTAGTTCAGAGTATTGGATTCTGTTAATTGATTTGAAATTACTCCGTTAATGATTTATAAGCTATGTGTGTGCAGTGAGGCACTATGAGGTGGTTTACTTGATCCATGAAAAACATGCTGAGGAGGTTGAAAGCATCAACCAAAAAGTCCAAGGTGAAAAGCTTTTTCCCTTCTTATGCTCTGTTGTTGTGCTCACTATATTTCAGTGCAAGACTGATGCCTTAGTTTTTTAAGTTATTGCGGTAGTGTTTAATTAAGTTTGTTGATTGGTATTCAGAATTTCTGAAGGAGAAGAAGGGGAAAGTTTGGAGGTTTAGTGATTGGGGAATGCGTAGACTGGCATACAAAATACAGAAGGCAGAGAATGCTCACTATATATTGATGAACTTTGAGATAGAGGCGAAATACTTGAACGAATTCAAGGGATTGTTAGATAGTGATGAGAGGGTGATTAGGCATCTCGTGATGAAACGTGATGAGGCCATCACCGAAGACTGTCCTCCACCTCCTGAGTTTCACTCTGTTCGTTCTGGTAATGAATTTTATGATGAAGATGATGAAGAGGAAGAGTTTGAAGAAGGTGAAGATGAAGGTGATGATGAAGTAGACGGGGAAGAAGATGGTGATAATATCGAGTACGAAGTAGATGATGATGGTAATGTTGTTATGGTTTTGTATGAAGATGAAGAAGGAGAGGAAGAAGAAGAAGGGGCTAGTGAACCAGAAGAAGGACAGGACAAGTCAAAAAACGGCAGAAGAGAAACCCGGAGAACAGTTAACGTAGGAGGATAGAGCTGTCTGTAATACTTTTGATTTGAGGGGTCATGTTTTGGATACTAGGGTCACATATAATTGAAGTTCTTTGTTTTACTCATAGCAGCATCATAAGTAAAGAAACCAAATTCTTCCAACGTTTATAAAGAAGCGTAGAACAACACTTAAACTTGTTTGAAGCTGTCTCAGGGAACATAAAGAAACAACAATCCATTAAGCTCTAAACAAACACTACCACTAAATTAAAAAAAAAAACTACATCAACCCAACAGATGAATCAAACACTCTGAATATTGAATCCATCTCCGACTTCTTCTTTCTTGGATTTTGAGGTCAGTTCGAAAGTTAAAAACTAACGTTTAGAAGGCCTAATGTCATCACCAGTCACATCTCCTAGCTCAACACTCTGGTCCTTAGCAACCCTCTTCCTCTTGGGCAGAGGCTCAGATTTGCCAGCACTCAAGCTGATGTCCTCATCAACATCATCTTCTTCAATCTCTTCATCAACGTCCTCTTCCACGACATTCTCCTCAGGCTCAAAATCACTTGCGTCATCCTCATCTTCAATCTCAACAACTGGCCTCACTAAGTACTCTGTCCCAAGATCCTCCTCCTCCTGCACAGTTTGAATGTAATATAAGTACTCAACATATTGGTCTATTATAAGATTTGGAACGAGCACCCAATAGAAGAAGCTGAAATGAACCAAAGTTATATTAGGTTTGACTTCAAAGGAGATAAGGTCAAAACTTAAATTTTGTTTTCTACTAAAACAAAGACTAAAAAAACCCTAAAATCTGATTCGGGATAAGTATAAACCCTACTGTACCTTGTACCACAGGACAATTTTAAAGCAATTGAGAAACATACGAAGAAGATTAAGAGTCTAATTAGACCGCAGAAAAACCCTAGATCTATAACCTTTTCTCGGAAATAGAGACGAAAGAGATTCATACCTCTTCTTCATCGTCATCGTCATCGTCGTCGTCTTCCTCATCATCATCGTCGTCATCATCATCGTCTTCGTCTTCAGCTTCATTGTCTTCATCGTCGTCTGCGGTTACTTTTTCACCTCCGTCTTTGGTTTCCTCCACTTCGCTGTCGTCGTTGTCGTCGCTCAGAACCTGAATCACAGGTTGCTCCGCCTTGTTTTCCTTATCATCTTTAACAGGCGCCATCTTCCCAACCAAACAAGCAGAGATTTTTTTTCCGTTCCAAAAGAGAGAGACTGAGAGAGAGCAGAAGAAGCAGAAGCTTCGAACCAGCATTTAGCAGTAGAAGTGTAGAACCTTCAAACTTCAATCGTAGCCGTTCAATCTGAAACACTACAAGGATTGATGAGATGGCATCACATCGAACGGTTCATACGCATGCGTGCGACATGTGCCAGTATTTCTTTGGGCCTTAAACACAGTTGTTTGGGTTCTACCTTAATGGGCTAGATGTGAGGCCCATTTATGTAACTATTTTTTGTCTAACTTTTAAAAATTGCATTTATCACCTCATATCTTGCTATAAATATTACTTTTCGTTATCAAATGTCTCAAATGGTGTTGAAACAATTATGGAAGAAGAGGTTAAATTAAATTGATTCTACGTATTAAAAAAAAAATTTGAGATCTTATAAAAAATTAAGGTAAGGAAGTAATTACGGAGACTTTGCATATTTGATAGAGATAGAAATACGGAAGCTAACAAAATTTTATTCCATTAATAAAGTATTTGAACTTTAAAACAATTTAATTAGTAGATATCGTTTTGATAATATCGGTAGTCATATCAGCGATATCATGGACGGCTTTGTTACGTCCGGTCAAAGGCGATTTCCCGGCGAACTGATCCTCACAATAACCCGGCTTCGACACAACTTCGTTCATTTGAGACATAGCTACAGAATATTTTTTTGCCTTTAGAGCAGCCACCACCGCAGGTAAAAACCTATCAATGGCTGCACCGTACTCCTCAATGCAAGTTCCGTATCTCTCAAAGTCTTCACGGAGACGGATTTTTCTTAGGACGGAGATAAGATATTGTTGCATTTCCTTGACTTTCTTTGTCGTCGCATCGACAGCAATCCCCGCAAATTCTTTTCATGTTTCAAAAAAATAAACAAATATAAGTGTTTTAGCTACAATAACATTGCAATATGTCACGTATGGGGATAATGACAAAAAAAAAAACTTAAAACAGGAATATCATTTTGTCATTTTTGAAGTTTTTCCTAAGATAGTATTAATCAAGTTTTTTTTTTTCTTTTAGATTATCGATAGAGAGTTTCACTATAAGAAAATAAAAAGCCATTACCTTGGACACTTGAGGTTTTGCTTCTAGGATCAAGACTTAGAGTAGAGATGCATAGTGCTTGATAACGGGTTTTTTTGCAGAGTTGCTGTGCAGCGATAGATACCGGATTAGACTGAATTGCTTGAGAGAAGGCTATTTGGATAAACACGAGAAAAATAGCAAAAAGTTTTGTGAAATTATTCATTTTTTAATTTGTTTTTTAGCGTGTTTTGATTGCTACAAACGAACTGTAAGTGAATCGTTTCTAGTTTCAAGGTTGGCTTCATGGGGTCAGAAGACATATATATTTTGTTTGAGCAGAAGAAAGTAAAGTTTTTTCGTCTTCACTCTTCAGACTACCATAAATAGATACGGAAATATTCTCTCTTCTGGTCAATAATATTAACCTTTTTTGTTGACGAAAAGGGCCACTGATTTCTTCTTATACCATTCATTCCTCCATCCTAAAATTGAATGTGTTTGACTTAGAAAATTAATAACAAAACTGAACCATTGCTTCTATGTGTAGCGTTACATTCTTATTATCATTTCATGTGTCCGACGACAAAATTACATTCTTACATTCTTTTTATTTCTGTAGATCTGAGGTCTTGCTCCTAGGGTCAAGATTGAGAGTAGTGCCACAGATGCTTGGGTAAGGATTAGTTTTGCAAATTACTTGTATGAGCTTAGAGGTCCCCTAAAAGACCGAATTCGTTGAGACAAGACTATTTTGGATTTGAACAAGAACCAAAAATTAGAGAATAATTTTATGGACTAATTCATTTTGTTATTTGATATCAATGATAGTAAAATTTAATAGAAACCCGTTGTAAATATACATCATTTTAAAATATATATATATATATATACATCATTTATACGGTTGCAGTTTTAATAGGATCAGAAGCTCTTTAGTTTTTTTTTTTTTTTTAATATAGACTATAGTATAAATATAATGTATGTCGTAAACTATAATAAAAAAATTGTTTACCCTATTTTAATTTTCTTTAAATGGACTAGTTCAGCTCTAATTTTAATCGAATCCTAATCAAAAATAATAATAACCTGAGTTCGGTTTAGTATCTTCCGTTGGGTTTATTTAGGCATGTCAATTAGGCCTAAAGTCTGCGGGCTAGCCAGGTCCGGCTCTGAAAAATACTGGACTCGGACTTAAATATATATGTCCAGAAAAAATCGGGCTTTCTGGGCTCATCCCGTTTGGTTATAGGGTTTTTTGGGCTTAGTCCGACCGGGCTCGGACCAGTCTGAAAAGTCCTTTAACAAATATATTTGTACTTTTGTGTAACATTTTTATTTGATTGCAATATTTGATTAATGATTTATTGTAAATAAAGTTTTAAACTCTAATCATAGTTTTCATATTTACTTAATAACCTTATTTAATACTTTAAAAAATTTTATCTATGATATTTTATATGAATTATATATTGTTTTATTTGGTTAAAGTATTAAAATTTTATTTAGTTTTAAACTTTTTCTTATAAATTAAGTCAGTTGTAATAAATATAGATGAGTTATTAAAATTTTGATTGATTTGTTTTATAGTGCACCTTTAAACACTGTTTTTTAAGGCTTATAAGTTTAAATTTTCGATCTCTAACATAGGCCCGGAAAAGCCCAAAAAGCCCTGTAGCCCTGTTAGGGCCGGGCTCGGACTTTGAAATATAGGCTCGGAAATATTTCGGATTGGACCAGGCCGGACTCAAACATATGCGGGCTTTACAGATTTCAGGCCGAGCCGGACTAGCCCGATTAACACTCCTAGGTTTATTGTCGCAGGTCTATCGCATACCATGTGATATCTTACTTATGACCATCTTCGCAAAGTCACAAACTATGTATGTCTATAGGCATGTCAATTAGGGTCAAAGCCCGCGGCTGGCCCGGTCCGGTTCTGAAAAATACTGGGCTCGGGCTTAAATATATATGTCCAGAAAAAATCGGCCCTTTTAGGTTCAGCCCGTTTGGGCTATAGGGTTTTTCGGGCTTAGCCCGACCGAGCTCGGGCCAGCCCGAAAAGCCCTTTAACAAATATATTTGTACCTTTTTGTTTGATTGTAATATTTGATTAACAATTTATTGTAAATAAAGTTTTAAACTCTAATCCTAGTTTTCATATTTACTTAATAACCATACTTAATACTTTAAAATTTTTGTTAATGATATTTTACATGAATTATATATTGGTTTATTTGGTTAAAGTATCGAAATTTTATTAAGTTTTAAACCTTTTCTATTAAATTAAGTTGGTTGTATTGAATATATATGAGTTATTAAAATTTTGATTGATTTATTTTATAGTGCACATATAAACAATGCTTTTTAAGGCTTAAAAGTTTAAATTTTTGATCGGTAAGATAAGCCCGAAAAAGCCCGAAAAGGCCTATAACCCTGTTAGGACCGTGCTCGAGCTTTGAAATATAGACTCGAAAATATTTTGGGCCGGGCCGGGTCGGACTCAAACATATGTGGGCTTTACGGGTTTCGGGTCGGGGCAGTCCGATTGACACCCCTATATGTCTAATGTATATATACTCTTAAATACAAAAAAAAAAAAAAAAAAAATTATTCAAATTGGCAACTACTTGATGCATATTCAAAACAAAGTACTTAAACTATATTTTAAAGATCTAATTCTATTTAATCTCGAAAAATTGAGTCGTACTATTCCAAAAAAGATGACAATGGTAATACATAATGGCGGATGGTAATTATGAACTACCGAAAAGAGAATTTGTTTATAACATGGAATATTAGGGGGTGTTATTGGAGAGGTAATTTATAAATCCATAAGGAATTGTAAATTCTAGAAATCAAAATACATGGATTTTGAAATAACATGTTTTATCCTTGGATTTGAATCCTTATATTTTACACTTTCAAATCCATTCAAATCCATTTAAAACATAATGTGGATTTTGAAATCCAAAAACAAATCATTGAATGAATAACATGGGATTTTAACAAGTATTTGTAAATCATGGAACCAATAACACATCATTTTGATAAGTATTCTAAAATCAATGATTGAATAACACATGATTTTTGTCTGGATTTCCAAATCCATTAAAATCATAGAACCAATAACCCCCTCTTAGATATTCTATATATATGACGAGGTTTTATAATTTATAATGTGGATTAAAGTTATATGGTTAAAGATTCTTTGTTGATAAAAATGGACGTACATTTTTATTGAACATTGATAATTCGCAAAAAGATACTAAAAATACTAAATTGAACAATACTAAAAATTTATTAATATTCAATAGTAAATTGAACAATACTAAAAGTTTATTAATAATTCGCAAAAAAATATTTGATGATGTCAGCAGTCATATCAGCGATATCATCGACGACTTTGTTACGTCCAGCCAACAGAGAGCTCCCGGCAAACTGCGCCTGACAATTATTTATTGCCAACACAACATTCTTCATATCAGATTTTGCAACAGAAAATTCTCCAGCCTTGAGGTCAGCCAATGACGCCGGTAAAAACCTACGAGCAGCCGAACCGTACTCATCAATACAAGTTTTGTATTTCTTCAAGTCTTCACTGTCTTTGATGTTTTTAGAGCTGTAGATGAGATAAACTAACATCTCCTGGACTTTTTTTGAAGTCGCATCCATGGATATGGAAGCAAGTCCTTTCATGTTTGAAAAAAAAGACAAGTGAATATAGTTTACTATTTCAGTACTTTAGCATACCTTTCATCATGACTAAATTTAATTTTACTTATTTTTACATCTTGGATTATTTATTGTTAAGTTAGCCAACAAAAAAAAATGTTACTAATAGACTATGTTTAGGGGAAAAGAAAAAATAATAATATTTGATCATCTCACCTCGTATATTTGAGTTTTTGCTTCTAGGGTCGAGATTGAGCGTAGATACGCAGAGGCTTGGATAAATGTTATTTTTGCAGAGTACTTGTACGTGCTGAGGTACCTTATCAGACCAAACTGGTTGAGACAAGGCTATTTGAATGTGAATAAACAAGAAAAAAAATATAGAAAAAAAATATAGAGAATGTTGTGAACAATATTATAAGTTTAGAGGTAACAAGTACTTTATTATGAGAATAATCAAAAGTAGAAGAGATCTAGAAGGTGAGTGTATAGATTTGAGAGATAAAACTAAAAAGAAGGTAAAGATAAACTTAGAACAATAGTAAGACTTCTCACTACTACATTGCTCTCTCCTACATGACTCATATTTATAGATAGAAGATACAAAGACAAAGATAGAGGTTGGTGACAAGTGGTTACAAGTGAACAAGTGTTACATGCATTGCATGAAGGGAGACACTTATTGTAAGGTTTGCATGAAAAATGATACTTGTGCAGGTGATGTATACTCACACTAATTCTATAATAGAGAAGAATTTCATGGAATTCTTCGTTTTGTGAATGGGAGTGTCTTGTATGCTAATAGAAAACCTTAGTGAATATATCGTTTTATGTTTTAAAGTTGGCTATTTATAAGGTCAGAAGCTATTTAGTTTATTATTGACAAGATTAAAAATATATATATATATATATATATATATATATATTTAGACTAGTACATATATAGAATGTAGTATGGAAACTTAAAAAATTATTAATTAGATTATACATTTTTCGTTTTGTGTACACATAATTTTTTTAGATATGTTTTAAAGACACATGATATATATTTAGGAAATTTTTTTATTATCATGAGTAAGTTTCAAGATAAATAAAAGCACACAAGCCATTAATCTCTTTTGGTCAAAATGTAGACCAGACCATTAGCATTTGAATATAGGCCCTAATTGGTAACGGTTGTTATTTGTGGCTGTAGAGACTATGACTTTAAAATTTTAGCTGTAGAGAATTTGGCTGTAAATGCTTTGACTGTAAAAACTTTTACTCTTAAAATCTGATTGTTTACCAACAACTTTTAAAGCTGTAGCTGTTATTTTTTTTATTAATAATAAATATAAATTATGTCAGAATATAATTCATAACAATTTAATAAAAAAAAGTAAAGTTTATTAATGATAAATTAAAATTTTTAAAATGTATGTCAATAAAATATGTGATTTTGTTTGAAATTTCTGTTTTTCTTTTGTTTTTGGTGATTGATTTTTAATTTTTTTGAATGTTTTTAATATTGAGTAGTTATATATATGACCAGCCAAAAATCAATTAAACACTAATCAATGTATTGTTTTGAATGTTACTCTCTTATTAATGATGAATTTCATAAACCCATTTACATTATTATTAATGATGATGATGAATAAATAAAAATTATTATTGAAATGGATCTTAAAAGAAAAAGAAAAAAATAAGAATATTTAATTTATAAAAATAAAATATGTAAATATATATATATATATTTTTTTTTGGAGAGATTTTATATATCATGGGAAGTGAAAAAAGAATGCTTTTAATATTTGTTGATTTTAAAGCGTCATTTTGAAGTTTTAAAAAGGAAGAGAAATAAAGAAGGAAAAAAATTAAAGTAGCTGTTGAAATTTAAAAAAAATAATAAAATCTTAAAAACCTGATTGGCAAATAAAATGCTTTTACAATTTTTAAATAATTTTAAAGACTTAAAAGTCTTCACCAATAAGGGCTATAATGTATAGTCTTTTTTTGATCGAATGTGTTTGACTGGAAAAACATAGGGTATGACTAGATGTAAAACAAATTATGTGACTTCTGTCTATATAACTTATCAACTTTGTATCATGTTTATAGATTGTTTCACATCCAGTGCTTATATCCTACATTGTAATCTTTTTAAAAGATTTTCATTATGACAAATATTGTATGATCGCTATTTATAGTGATTTCTTTAATTGTATTCCGAATTTGAAATCATACAGTCTGGTATAATGCATGTTGTCAGACAATACTTAAAATTTATATGCAAGAAATCTGTTTAGGGAAAAATCTTTACTATTCACATAGAGTTATGATTATAGTGATTTATTTATCACTATATAGGGCATCATATGCTACATTAATTTGTTTATCACCATAGATATATCCATAAAACGATTTCCCTTCCCCGTAACTTGAAAATAAGCAACCATTCAATGCATATCAGTCAGAGCAACTCGTAAATTGGTAATTTAGTCAGAGGGATTATCCCCGGACTTAGAGGTTAATGACCAAATTAAAGACCATGAATGTTTACAAACTTTTCAATAATTTTTTTTATTTTGGGGTTGTAGAGTGTATATAAGTAATGAATGAATGACTATTCTATCCTTTACTTATAGGGTATGTTTGTAGTTTTTTTTTTTTTTTTTAAGTCAAATTACAGTATAAAGAAAAAGAAAAATGAAAGATAGATTTTAGATTTTCATTAAAAATTGACAAAACCCATCAAAATGTAGATTTTCTATTTTTTAGGAAAATCACTTTTCTTAAAATCTTGATTGGCTATAAAGTAAATTTTTGGAAAAAAATTAAAATGAAAATCAACTTCAAATTAAATAACCATTCAAAGCCTAAAATCTATGTATAGAGATAACTACAGGCTGCCACGTCAATGAATGTGCATTTAGTAAGTTGTTAAATGTATCGATGCAACGAACAAAAAAGGAAAAGAAAACGTTTTATAGCATAATAGTTAATCACACCTATATAAATACACACGCCTAGGAAAGCATATTAGTCATCTTAATATATTCCGATTAGTCCTAATCGATAAAGAGAACAGATGAAAATGATTAAGATGATGATGATGATGATGATTATGGCTATGGTGGTGGGAGTTGCGTTGGGTAATATCGTAGATACGACATGCAAACAGACACCTGACTACACTCTCTGTCTCTCTCTCCTCCGCTCCGATCCACGTAGCTCCTCCGCCGACACCGTCGGTCTCGGTCTTATCCTCGTCGACAAAATCAAGGTAATATACCTCTCTCTTAATTATCATAATCTCAATTTTGAATAAGACATTAAAGTGTCTACTCACGGGGTTGGTTTTGTAACTTTTTAAAGTCAAAAGGCAATTTTGTCCCAATAAAAAAAAGTAAATCTTCTAGTATTAAAATGTAAATGCATTTTTTTGTTTTTGTTTTGGGAATCTACGTAGGCGCTTGGGACAGAAACGCTCGGGCAGATCAACGCGGCGTACAAAACCAAACCGATGCTTAAACGTGCATTGGACGAATGTAATCAGAGATACAAAACGATCGTAGACGTTGACGTCCACACTGCCATCACAGCTATCAAAGGAAACCCCAAGTTCGCCGAAGGTGCCGTTGTCGACGCTGGTGTTGAAGCCTCCGTATGCGAAGGAGGGTTTCCAAAAGGCCAATCCCCGTTAACCGGATTGACTCAGAGAATGGGCAAGATCTGCGATGTGACTAGAGCCATCATCCGAATGTTGCTCTAGTATTTACATCTAAAATTTAACATAATGTAAAATAATAATAAAAGCTCGTAATCATGCTTGGTTAATTGATTAATTCTAGTGAAACGATGCACCGTTACTAATGCTAAACCGGTACTAGCAAGCTATAAGAACCGGCTATACAAAATTATTTCGGCACGATGTTTCTAGAACCGAATCACGGGATATACAAAAACATTCACGAGTCAGATATCGACTGACGAGAGAAGACAGCCCCCACAATATTAATTATCTTAAGGTATTTTAAAATTGTTTGGTCGACGTTGGGTATAGTGTGGACTCATTATATAGTGGTATTTTTTTGTCGTATATGTGACCGACTACTAATGTACTCATACATCAAATTAAAACCACACATACCCTTCGTCTTTCTTTTGTTATAATGCCAACAACCACATATAACCAAAAGGATAAAGTGTAACAAACAAAAACTAAAAGACCATACACTATCCATGTACTCTATCATAAAAATTAGGTAGTATGATTCAATCAATATACCTACAATAATACTCAAATTGAAGTTTATGCTCTAAAATACGCAGAACAACTTATACATTGTAAGGCATATCTATCAAACCAGAATAAAAGTTTGTTGATCATCACGAAGCTTCGTTCACGGGTGGAATTATAATAACCACGTACACCTAATTAATCATTAACCTAGTTAACATCGATATATACCAAAATTCCTATGTGACGACACGTAAAAAACATCTTGTCTTGGTGATTAAAAGAACAAAACAAACATTCACTAACATGTAACAACTTTAAACAGCGACTACTATATATATAAGTCTACAAACAGAGCTAGCAGTAGTAGTATACTCACAAACAACACAAGTCTTTAATTTATTGCATATCAACTTCTCAAAAATTTCACTATCTCGCGATCATGAAAAGATCCTCCAGTACCGTCACATCATTACCGTGTCTCTCTCTCTTTCTCCTCCTGCTTCTGCCGTCAGTATACTCCGACGATCTTATCGACAAAATATGCCAAGCAACGCCGTTCTGCGACCTCTGTGAAGCCTCTCTCCGTCCACTATCTCCCTCACCTTCCGATCCCAAATCCTTAGCCGCAGCTATGGCCAGCGTCGTGCTCGGTAACATGACCGATACCCTAGGATACATCCAAACGCTGATCAGACATACTCACGATCCTGCGGCAGAGCGCGCGCTTGCTCAGTGCGCAGAGCTGTACCGGCCGGTGGTCAAGTTTAATATTCCTCAGGCGATGGAGGCAATGCGGCGCGGCAAGTTCGGATTGGCCATATATGTCCTCGGAGATACAGAGAAGCAGACTGATTCTTGCCAGAAAGGGATCACAAACGCCGGCGCCGACGACGAGAGCTCGGTGGCCCTTACGGCTAGAAACAAGCTGGTTAAGAATCTTTGTGACGTGGCGATGTCTGTGATTAAGTCTCTAATGAATGGTCTTTAAGAATCTTTGTTAGGTCATTATTATATATATACATATATATATTTGTAATTATTTACACGAACCACCAAATTTCTATTATAAATTCGGAAGAGTAATTAAACTATTGAATCACATACCTATCAACTACAAATTGATATTTGGGAAAGTTGAAAGCAAAGCAAGTTTAATTGTCAAGAGCATATATATTGATGAATGTGGTCCGTTCTCTCTTTGCCTAAATTCATCATTTTCTGAAAGCAGAATTGGTTTGGTATGACTATTGTTTTCCGGCTAGCCAAAAAGAAGAATAGTCTACAACTCACACATGTACAGTATCGAATTTAAACATAGAATAAGATATGAAAATAAGTAAATAACATTAGATGTTTTGTTGACGTTCAGTCTAACGATTTACAAATTACTATCCTTAGGTTAAAGTTTCACTTTAGTTCAGTTGAGGAGTAGTAATTAGAGTGAGTGAGACTAAACGGATTTAGGAATTAATGGGCCTTAATTAAAGGGCCCACGAAGCATCCGCAGACAGCAACGAAACAGATATAATAGACGTTTGAAATACACACACACACAAACACACGTGAAATCACATGTTCAATTAATTTTGGCACAGCATTAATAGTGGTGTCTCTCTACTATTACCTCAGTGGACTGTTTAGATACATCCACATGGATTCTGTTCCCAAATATATACATTTTGTTATTTGAATACTACTCTAATTGATTTCAAATTTTCAACTCCAACGCAACCATCGTTAACATGTGATCTACATTATTAAAAAAAAAAACTATACCAATAATGTTGAGCTCATATTTTTTTTATGATTTAATTTCGTCAAAATCTGGTTATACTATTTTGCAACAAATCTACTAAAATGATCTCAGTTTTGTGTATATAATAAGAGAGAATTGAATAACATAACACTGATTTTTATTATTATTAGTAACCTTTATAGTTCTCTCTCAGTTTATTGAAGAAAACGACGCAAAACTAATCTTACCCACATCGGATAATTACAGCCGCTGATAAAGCAGCCGATTCTGTTTTTTCCCCCAAAAAATTATCGGTATGATATATGAGTACATGGTTCACCGACAATCTAAACCGATAAATGGTTTGATCAAACCAGTATATGGGACTTTCCAATCCTAAAACCTTTTTTTGTTGCGGTTCACTGTGAACTCTTCTTTTCATTCTCCAAACCGGAAACCGGTTTTAGTAAACTACGAGGATATCTGTGTGCTAAAGCCGGTCCGGTATAACCTCCATCCGGTTCACTTGCCGATGGATTTCCCGCATATTGAACCGAAACAAACCCACCGTTGGCTTTTCCGGCGTCTACTAAGTGAGGCTTCCCGGCTGATCTCGGTGACAATCCTGAAAATTTCCAACAAAACATAAGG
>NC_025699.1:8506861-8511431 GCF_000633955.1 Camelina sativa | reverse complement strand
TGAATACTACTCTAATTGATTTCAAATTTTCAACTCCAACGCAACCATCGTTAACATGTGATCTACATTATTAAAAAAAAAAACTATACCAATAATGTTGAGCTCATATTTTTTTTATGATTTAATTTCGTCAAAATCTGGTTATACTATTTTGCAACAAATCTACTAAAATGATCTCAGTTTTGTGTATATAATAAGAGAGAATTGAATAACATAACACTGATTTTTATTATTATTAGTAACCTTTATAGTTCTCTCTCAGTTTATTGAAGAAAACGACGCAAAACTAATCTTACCCACATCGGATAATTACAGCCGCTGATAAAGCAGCCGATTCTGTTTTTTCCCCCAAAAAATTATCGGTATGATATATGAGTACATGGTTCACCGACAATCTAAACCGATAAATGGTTTGATCAAACCAGTATATGGGACTTTCCAATCCTAAAACCTTTTTTTGTTGCGGTTCACTGTGAACTCTTCTTTTCATTCTCCAAACCGGAAACCGGTTTTAGTAAACTACGAGGATATCTGTGTGCTAAAGCCGGTCCGGTATAACCTCCATCCGGTTCACTTGCCGATGGATTTCCCGCATATTGAACCGAAACAAACCCACCGTTGGCTTTTCCGGCGTCTACTAAGTGAGGCTTCCCGGCTGATCTCGGTGACAATCCTGAAAATTTCCAACAAAACATAAGGAAACCAAAATTGATAAATCCCAAAACGCAAACGCAATCGCGAAAATCGAATTATACCTTGGAAAACGAGTACGAAGAAGAAAATAGCGGTGAAAAGAGTGGCCAATACATTGCCGAGAGAAGAAGCCGCAGACGCAGCTTTAGCCGCTCTCGATTTCTTCAACGCTCTCATACGTTCGATCCTAGCGCGTTTCAGCATCGCCAATTCAGCGATCTCTCTGATAAGTTTCTGATCCGCTGCGTCAAGAGACGGTCCACGCGGCGGTCGCGGGGGCTTCGACGCGGATTTCTTGCGTTTCTCCTTGCGATCACTTCTCCCCCATCCCGGTTTACTAATCCCACATTGAACCGGACTTGCATCACTCTCTAACGAACCGATGACAGATTCTTCTCCGGTGTTAACCGGTTTGTTATCCGGAGACATGGGCTTCTCCGGTGCTTTTGTATAAACATTGTCGCAATCTACCATCCCTTTCTCGAGATCAACATCGAATTCGAGACTCATTCCCATTATCTCAACCAGATTAAGACAAGACTCCAAAACAAACCAAAGTATCTCACTTTAGATCAGACTGGAAGCTGAAGAAACAAAACCCTTAACCACTTCTCATCACCTAAGAGACGATCTTGGATGACATGAATCTGTAATCAAGATCTGTTCCCAACAGAGACGAAAGAACACACACAATATATACGCAAAAAGTGGTGTCTATATATGTGAGTTTACTTTAACTTTATGTGACGGCTTTTAATAGGCAAAGCAATGTATTACAGCTAACGCCTCCTCGTCTCCAGAGATAATGCAATCTCACAACAATAATACTAATAATCTGCAAAAAAAAACAAAAAAGATTTTTCAATAATCGATAAAAAAAAAAGATTAAAGACATAACTTTAATGGGTTAATCATATAAAGTGTAGTAGAAATATGGATAATTACCGAATCAAAAATCACGTGGTTGGGAATAAGAAAAAAGTAGAGAATGGGATTAAGATGATTTAATAGAGGAGAGTTTTGAAGTTTGGTTGGATGATGTTTCAATTCAGATACTGTCAAAAAGAGTAGGTAATTTTATAGTAATGCATTGATTCGATATATATATATATATATATATATATATTTTTCTATATAAAGAAATAAATAATTTATTGCTTAATCTCGGGCATGAAGCAAGGAACACAGCTGTGTTCTTCCTTTTTTCCAATGCCGTGACTTAGGGGGAAAAACATATTAAAAACTTTAAAAATAATAATGAATATTCTTAACGAATCGAATTCGAAAACCCAGAAATTAAAAATCTCAAAATGCTGAGTGATGATTGATGAGTATTCAAAGATTGATTTCAGAACAGAGTCAGATTAGAAACTCTGAACGAAATGAAATGGGTGTGAATAAAATAGGAAATATATTTGAACTTTTTAAGGCTTACCTTGAAACGAAAGCGAAGGGGAGACCCAGATCCGAGACTGAAGAGATGAGCAGAGAGACCGAGGAGAAAATGGCGGATTAATTTCTCCCACTTCAGACCGTTTCCAACTAAATCAAGAAGACAAATGTATACACACACACATTCGTCGAAGTTTCCAACTCTTTTCTTTTTATTCAGGAGAGATCGCGAAATATATATAGATAGGATTATTAATCTGAAATATTCTCTGGATTTTGAAAACGAATTAAATTAAATAAAATAAATTAATTAAAAAAAAAAGACAGAAGATTTGAATTCGAAACAGATATAGGAACTGTAATGTGTGTTCGGACATGTGTTGTTGTTCTAAATATACTAGCTGAGATAATACGCATGTGAGCTTCTTTTTGCTCCAGCAGCGAAGCTTCAACGTCACCGACGCATTGACATGGCCCACCAAATATTCTTTTATTCCAACTTTGATCCCCATTATTTTATTTTCTTTTACGTTTTGCACCCGTTTATTATTATTATTATATTCGTTCCCCTTCGAGGCTCGTTCTATAAAATATTTCGTTCATAAGATATTTATTTTTTGGTTTTTTTCATGAATATAAAACTAAATCTTTGTTAACTTATGTAGAAAATTATAAGAAAACAAAATAATCAAAGACTAGTCGAGAACAGATTTGAAATAGACGAAGACAAATACAAAGACGACATATATTGTCATAATTTGTAAGAAAAAAATTTGGACCCATTTTGATCGCTATAAATCTATCTGGCCCAGTTTACAAATATGTGAAAATGACGACTTCAACACAACAGGAGCGGTTCCCTCAACTGCCTCCTCCCACTTATATATTTCAATTTAAGTCCCTTAACTATTTAAAATTTTCGATTTAACCCCTATAAGATATCTGAGTACGAAGAACCACCCCCACCTAACAAAGTTGGTCAACATCTTTTCTCTTCTTTTTTTTGTTGTCTTTTCGCAGTCAAATTCAGCAACAACCTTTGTTTTGTCACACCTTTTAAATTTTTTTATAAATTCGTTCTAAATCCATATATCATTAGTTCACAAATTAGTACATGTTTTATTAGAGGATGTGAATGTGATACATTTTTTTATTTATTCTTGCGCAATTCCATTCCATTATATTCTCAGTAACAGTTTGAAGTTTCCCGATGAAATCAATAATCATAGAGAAATCATAAGGCATGGAGGTGTCTGATTGGTAGGGAGCTCTACACATCCCACTTACAGACAACATTAATTTCAATCGGTCCATTTCCTAAACAATACCGTGGCCCCATGAATCTGACTTGTTACACAAACGCACCCTTACCGTCTATTAACACGTTTATTATCCTTTCATTGTGATATATTTATCTCTCCTGCCGTCAACAATTCACACCAGTCATTTATATATATTTTTTTTTCTTTATACTTTACGGTTACCCATCATGAACCTTTTTGAAAACTAAATAAGTTTAAACAATTAGTACATATTGAGTTTGTGCCCAAATAAATCTTGAATCTTGAAACGTTTTCTCCTATTCCTATACAAGGAGAAACTATGTAAAAAGAGAGAGAGACACGTGGTGGTGATCTTTTGGTGACGAAGACCAGACCAGTCAGCCGTCAGGTTCTGTCTGCCACATAGCTAGTTGATTTCGGCGACTCCTAATAAGATTTAGGGCCCGTGCGTGGTCAATGAATATTAATCTCTTGGGCCGAAAAGCCTGTTTTCTACGTAAAGTTAGTAAAAAATATTCAACCAGCCTACTAACTTTGTACTTGGGTGGACAAGTACAACCACTAAATTTTATGTCTTGGTCTCAAAGTATCTATGATGTTTCTTTACTCTTTTGAACCATTCTTCAATCCGTGCATGTTATTTATCACTCGAGCTATCAGCTATGCCTATACTCTTTTCTCTTTTTGTGTTGTCCCAGTTTTATTAGACGTCTTCAAAATATTTTATAGTAAAAATGGAAGGAACCCATGAGTGGGAATAAACAAGGTACATATGATTAGTACAAAATGCTATTACATAAGAAAAGTAAATGGTGCATGGTACAATCTATTTGCCAATGCATATGATTTCTAATTATGGAAAGTGAAACTACATCGTCTCTCTTCAATATCAAAAGAAGAGTGATTTACACTGTATACAAGATGTATATGTGACGACAAAACGTCGATCACCTTATTGTTGTTGTATGTTCCTATATCATGTAAAAATAAGCAATAAGAATGATTTAGGGTGAGTCACCGTTACTATCGCCACCGTATCCGCTTCCATACCCTTCACCATATCCACTTCCATAGCCCGATCCATTTCCACGGCTACCACCACCTCCTCCTCCTCCACCGCCACCTCCACCACCGCCGCCACCTCCTCTGCCACCAGCGCCACTTCCATATCCCGAGCCGCTTCCATAACCTGACCCATATCC
>NC_025699.1:8494610-8506187 GCF_000633955.1 Camelina sativa | reverse complement strand
CCTCCACCGCCACCGCCACCACCCCCTCCTCCGCCACCGTTTCCTCCCCCGGAGCCTGAACCATACCCGGAACCTGAACCAGACCCTCTACCAAGAGCTTTTGGTGATCTAGCTGCTAAACAGACGTCAAAAACAACTAAAACCAAGAAGGTAGCTCCTAGGAACCTGAGGCTTCCCATATTCACAACTTCTTAATTATGAACTAAGCTATATCAGCCACTAATAAAAAGATCGTTTCTCTGTGAAAGTTTAGATATAGAATATAGAGAGCTAGTTAGAGAAGCCGTATGTGATGTATAACCGATTGATGGTCTATGTAGAGAATGTTGGTTTGTTTAGGTATTTATAAGGAATCGAGAAGAGTGGAAACGTAAGAGTCACGTAAGTTCTAGTAGCTTCCTTTTGACCAATATGTGTGAACAATGGCGAATGAAGTGGGCCTGCAACTTCTCAGTGCTCTTGTAGGTGAAGATACAGCAATCGCCACTCCTCCAATATCTTCCCAAATTATATTTTAATTATATGTAGATATAGTGATTGGAACATGTGTCGTCTTCCTTACGGCTCATCTCTCTAATTCTCAATAGTAATTATATAGGCTTAACAGACACGTATAAAATATTTCGAGTAGCACGATCCATCGACCAAAATTTCCATAAGTAGATGTCACGTATTATCATATTCGGAAAAAATTCACACACATCATAAAATATTCGCTAATGGCTTATGTATGTACAGTGTACATATTCAGGTACGTCAGTACGTGGCCTCTACCTTTTTTTCAACCAAGGGAGATAAAGAGAAATTTGATTTTGAATATGTATGTAGTGTAGTTATGAGTTGTGTGACATCAACGGGACCTCCCATCTTTTTGAATTCGCCTTCTTTACAGATACGCGTGAAGGAGGTCCATACTTGACTTTAGTGCATTCTTTGTTAGCTCTATTGGTTACTGTTATGAAACCCCACTAGCCCGTTTATAAATTTCAGGCCTGAATAAATTATTTGTTTGTTCGCTAACAAGTATTTTGGTTAAACTTTCAAAACTTAGGCCCAATGTTTCTTGTTATTAAAATATGAAAAAAAAAACTTTTTAAAATGGATAAAAACTGTTAAATGCATAAGCATAAGTAGTAAGATGATTATGCTATATTATCGTTGATTTGCTATTATTAGCTACGATTTAACATCACAATTTTAAGTAATACGAGCATAGGATTAGGAAGTACTGTAAACAATTGAAACAGCAGAGTCAATCAACTTGCTAGATCATGTGTGTGTTTTAAATGAATCTATACTCTAATCTAATAACTGATGCACGATCAAAGTCGTCTGACCACCATTCCGATCTCAGAATTGAGACGATATATGTTGTAAAGACATTACTTCTTTTGTTGGGATTTTTCGTGGTTTTATTGGGATTTTTTTTGTAGTTGTTGTTGTCATTGTTCTAGTAATAGTGTAATAGTCGTATTAATAAAGAATTTATTTTATCATAGTTATTAAAAATTGTTAATATTTTCGTGTTTTACGGCTTTTTGGAAAACTAGACAAGGCAGGGTCCTACCCACGTGCGTTTTAAAGAGCTGTAGACAAATGTTTTTCTCCTTTCTATATGTTGTAGACAAATTAACGAGTCTCTCTCTTCTTTTCTACTCTTTCCCAACTCAACTGAGACAATATATGTTGCAATGACATAACTGATTTCTATTCTCTTTCTTTGATTTAGTACTCGGTAATAATTAGGATTTAGGGTAAGCATATTTAGTTTATGAACGTATTTTAGTAAATGATTTGTGAAATATATATATGTCGTAACTGAAGGATGAGTGGTGGGAATGTCAAATTTCGAGTGTGAGAGTTATATAGTGTTAAAAGAGTATAGACGAATGTGAGAGTTATATATCAAGTTTTTTTAAAATATAGATTATGTAGATTAATATGAAACTTGACATAACATTCGTCCGGGAAAAAGGAAAAACAAGAAACAGATTATAATCGAGTTACATGACGACAGTTTTTTTTTTTTTTTGTTCAACTGATTATATTATATTAGTGATTATGATCCCCTGAGAAGATTTTACAAGACCTTTTTCCCCAAACATCCCTACTTTTCAACCCCAAAAAACAGGTTTCTCTTAATTAACCTACTTCTACCAACCCTACTTCCAGTTAGATAAACCTGGTTTATACAAAAGAATGGTTAAAACTAAAAACTATTTGGGCTGCTAGAAACGAGAACAGCTATAGAGAGGATTTAACTCTTTCATCTTCGAAAACACTATGAAGCCAAAAGTGATACCCGGATGCTACATACGAATGTAGCTGACCCTCACTTGTTACACTGAGCGCAATGAAATAAGCTCCTCTATTAGCTGAAGGTTTCTCTGCTACCACCCTCCACTGTTCAAAAAGTTCCAACATTCTTACCAGTTCTCCTGTTTCATACGAGAAAGAAGGCCATGCTTTTGGTCTCAAAACACTACTAACCCATAAAGCATTTTCCAAAGCAAAAACCACCTTCCCACATCTGTGACTGATCATGCTTTCCATCGCCCATCGTGTAGTTACATGACGACAGTTAAGAAAATCATTCGGTATTCGGTAAACTTATCTTTCTCAAGACAAGATATTAGTGTTGTTGATATATATTTATGTAACATATGAATTAGACATATATAGATGCATGATTGGTTGGAGTTTATTTATATTTATATTTAATGACGCTTTTGGCGAAAAACTTGGAAAATGATAAACTAGTAAAAAAGTGATGAAGAATTCGACACCTTGCTGGTGCATGTTTCTAGAAAGCTAGTTTATAACTAATCAAGGTTAGATTATGATTAGATTAGTACAACCTTAGTTAATGTTTAGGGATCTAATTGCCACCCAATAATTGATTTTTCAAAATGTGCCTTTTCTTTAAAGATAATTCTAGAGGACGAAGGAAAGAACAAACCAGTACTTGTATCGTTAGCTTGTGAACCTCGTGCCATATTGCTTTTTTAGGCCTTCATAGATAGATCAATGGCAACTTAAATTTTCGCCTAGCATTAATTACTTTCATGTACTATATTAATCACTAGTTCTGCGTCTCTACAGCTAAACTATATTAACAAAAACAAGTACTTCTACTACTACTACACCATATTGATTTAGATGTAGATGCATTATTGTAAGTGTACCCCACTTCTAATTTCATCTGATTAATTACTAGAAATCTTCATATTTAGACTTTGAGAGTCTGATTGGTTAGACTTTAGAGTCCTAATCTATCATATTGGCATCTATTTTCAGCATTGCATGGTTCATAATTGGCCGTCTAGGATTATAGGAAGATGAACTTTTGGCATTATCTTCCGATACTTTATTCACTTTTAGAGCGTTTTCATCGAGACATATGTTGTATTGACTAGTTTGTAGACGTTAAAACCCTCCAAAAAAAAAAATTATAGAGGTAAGAGATACAAATTATGACAATCGTTATTGTTGTTAAGAGAGTAATTGGTGAGAAAAATAGCGGTATTCGTGAAAAAATTTGGAAAAATACTGTTAGCTTGTAAAATTTATAAATTATGTAGTTTACAAAAATCAAGAGTAACAGTAGTAGACTAGATGTTTAATTACATTAGAAATCCAACTCTTTTATAAATAAGTACAAATAAAGTCTACCTTAAACAGCATTTTGGCAACTTATTTAAACGTAAAAAATTAATATTGACATACAAAAAATGTTAAAAAAAACAATAATAACAAAATTGATTTAAAAAGATTTGTATATTACTCCCTTGACAACCCAACAAACTTTGTCGTGGATTGAGATGAGACAGCAGAGAAATGCCCATCACTTGTTTCAATACAGCAACCAAGCGACGTACCATAATTCATATCTACATTTTCTGTTTAAATATTTGTTTTTGGTTGTTGTTACTTGTTTTGAATTTAACGTTTTGTTCTTGTCGTATACGTTAGGTTTGTAAAACCATATTTCTAAATATGTATTTATTTCGTGAAGTTATTTCTAGAAGTAATTATATCTATTTTCCTAAGAATATAGCATCCAATATTTGCACAAGTAAATACTGACATATTTTGAAAAAAAAAAAAACATTTAAACCAAAGCGTGCATTTAGTTACATTTTTTTGTTTTTGGACAAACTTGCATTTAGTTACATAATACTACAAAAATGCATATTCAACTGGACGTATCCTTTTCCCCCATTATGAATTTTAATTTATTAAAAAGAAGTAGATAATCTGAGAGCACACGTGTGGTCCAACATGTTATGCGCTCCACGTGCGAATAAGAATGGTCAGTGGCTTCACTTGTGTATGGTTTGGACAGTGGTATACTGGCATACGATAGACTGCGCATCATGGCGGCATTAATTAAAACAGCCACGACTATATATACGATTTACCATGAGATCCGCCACGATGTAGAAATCCTAAATGTTTGATTTTCTTTTTTACTAATCAATCATTTTTTCAAGTTTCATATAATGCAAAATAAACCAACGGAATGGTGAATTTTGTAAAATTTTCTTTGTTGAATAACATGCGCACACAATTGAACCAAATATTTCCATGCTTGGATCTCATGGTAAATTATAAAGCATGGATTCAGATATTTAGCTGTACTGATAAAGATGTCTTCTACATATACATATGATGTCTTATATATATAGAGTTTTTATTTGTTTTAGGGCTTAGAAAAGAAAATCAAACATTTAGGATTTTTTTTCTTCTTTCAAAGTTACTTATGGGTATTGTAATATCCCGTCCTAAACCTAAAAATATACAGGAAGGACGCGAACAAGACTATTCAACCAGCGAATGAAAGAAACCAAATGAGTGGAAGATTGGTTAAAAACCAAAGGAACAAAGATGAGTAAAGCTCAGTAGAAGGGATCCAGAGCACTTGTCCTGACAGATTATTTACTCAGAAAAATAATCTGAAGAGGAAAGACGCAGTAAGATAGCCGAACGACCTAGCTGAGAAAAAAATTATTGAAGAAGAGAATTTCTAAGAAAGACTAGAGTCAATCAATAGCCTAGAGGACTAACATCAAAAAGCTCTGCAAATATTATTTAAGGATCAACACTAAGTTCAACCGGAGCCGATAGCTATTTAACGAGAGGCGCTATTTTCGGTAATTAGTCCAGCAGCTAAGAATTAGTTGGGAAGGAAGAAAATGAAGAATTTAGTGGGCTAAGGCATATGATTAATTCCAAAAAAGGTTGAAAGGTTTTAGCCAAAAAGAATCAGTCAGTTTCCAAAGTTCCAGAGAATCGATCCGGAGGCTATTCAGAACAGCGCTAAGGAGCAGAACTGGAATTTTGTGCCAAGGACAAGCATGCAATAAATTAAGAGGACCTTGAGGAAGTTGAGGATGCTGTAACAAGAAGTAAAAACCAAGTTAAAGCTCAGAATAATTTTTTCTTACAAAATTAAGTCGCCAGAGACTCTTTTAGCCGATCACTGAAAGGAAAAGTGATACTGTTAATTTTATTTGAGCTTGAAAATTTTAGAGAGACTAAAGAAAGATAAAATAGGGAATTTCATCTTGAAAAATAAGAGTTTTCATGGAGGAATTATTTTTAGGGCAATGGCACATATAACTGGTCGAAACCGGATATTTCCAACGAGAAACGTTAACGGTTTGTGAGAGTTAGACTTAAAATCAGTTAGAAGAGTTTTCATTGGTCAAGAGGAGGCCAAGTGGCTCATTCTCAGCCAAGAGAACAGGAAATGGACGTTGGTGAGCTGTAATACCATGTGTTGGCATGAAAAATGGATAAGTATGGTCAAAATTAGAATGGCGAGTTGTGATTGGCTGAAAACTGAATGTGAGACACTTGTTTAGGTGACTAATCAACTTCAGCACCGACCCTAGAGGAGTATAAATACCCAGCCTTCGTTAAATAGCTTAAGTAGACCAAAAATCTACCTTAAACCTTAGTTAAAGTTCTTAGTTTGTTCTTGGAGATAAGGGAAGTCTCCAAGCAGCTCAAGGAAGATCCACAGAAGTTAGCAAGGTTGTTAGGTAAGTAGCGTAGTCTTAGTTCAGTTTCCTTTCTAACTTTTCCTTTTTGAATTCCAGCCTAAGCGGATCTTGATGATGCGAAATCCAGAGCTTTCGAGTTCACGCAGATCTAGCTAGTCGGAGACGTGAACCCAAGCCAAGTTCCAGCCAAGCCTTGTGAGTACCGAACACATATGAAGTATCACTTGTCTAGGTTTTATTTCTTTAGGGCACATGTGAAGTAACAAAAACATGTTGTTTTATTTCCATGTGCTACTTCACATGTGTTTAGTACTCACAAAGTTTGGCTAGAACTTGGCTTGGGTTCACGTCTCCGACTAGCTAGATCCGCGCGAACTCGAAAACTCTGGATTTCGCATCATCAAAATCCACTTAGGCTAGGATCTAAAAAGGAAAAGCTAGAAAGGAAACTGAACTAAGACTAAGCTACTTACCTAACAACCTTGCTAACTTCCTTGAATCTTCCTTGAGCTGCTTGGAGACTTCCCTTATCTCCAAGAACAAATTAAGAACTTTAACTAAGGTTTAAGGTGGATTTTTTGTCTACTTAAGCTAATTAACAAAGGCTGGGTATTTATACTCATCTAGGGCCGGTGCTGAGGTTGATTAGTCACCTAAACAAGTGTCTCACGTTCAGTTCTCAGCCAATCACAACTCGCCATTTTAATTTTTACCCATGTTTATCCACTTTTCATGCCAACAAATGGCATTACAGCTCACCAACGTTCTTATCCTGTTCTATTGGCTGAGAATGAGCCACTTGGTCTTCTCTTGACCAATCAAAACTCTCCTAACTGATTATAATTCTAACTCTCACAAACCCTTAACCGTTTCTTGCTGGAAATATCAAGTTTCAACCAGTTTTATGTGTCGTTGCCCTAAAAAAAATTCCTCCATGAAATCTCTGATTTTCAAGATGAAATTCTCTATTTTATCTTCTTTTAGCCTCCCTAAAATCTTCAAGCTCAAATAAAATTAACCGTATCACTTTTCTTTTCGGTGATCAGCTAAAAGAGTCTCTGGCGACTTGATTTTGTAAGAGAAGATTATTCTGAGCTTCAACTTGGTTTTTACTTCTTGTTACAACATCCACAACTTCCTCAAGGTCCTCTTAATTTATTTCATGCTTGTCCTTAGCACAAAATTCTGCTCCTTAGCGCTGTTATGAGTAGATTCTGGGTCGATTCTCTGGAACTCGGGAAACTGACTGATTCTTCTTGGCTAAAACCTTTCAAGCTTCTTTCTGATTTAATCATATGCCTTAGCCCACTGAATTTTTCATTTTCTTCTTTTCCAACTAATTCTTAGTCGCTGGACTAATTACCAAAAATAGCGTCTCTCGCTAAACGGCTATCGGTTTCTGTTGAACTTAGCGTTGATCCTTAAATAATATTTGCAGAGCTTTTTGATGCTAGTCCTCTTAGCTACTGATTAATTCTAGTCTTTCTTAGAAATTATATTCTTCAATGATTTCTTCTCAGCTATGTTGTTCGGCTATCTTACTGCGTCTTTCGTCTTCGGATTACTTTTTTGAGTAATAATCTGTCGGGACAAGTGCTCTGGATCCCTTCTACTTAGCTTTAATCAGCGTTGTTCCTTTTGTTTTTAACCAATCTTCCACTCATTTGGTTTATTTCCCTTGCTGGTTGAATAGTCTTGTTCGCGTCCTTTCCGTATACTTTTAGGTTTAGTATGGGGTATTACACTAAGGGTCGAGAAGCATTGCCTGGTGGGAAATCCGAATCGTAGAAGATCAAAGATCTTAAGGTGAAGTTTATTAGTATTGTACTTGTTTTAGCATATGAGTCGTTGTGCAGGTACTCTGTATTTGAGTGTTTTAGCTTCTTTAAGCATTTGTTTGATTGTGTGATTCTCTGATTTACTTAATGCATGTGTTGATTGCATTAGTTGCTTGTTTGTTGTTAGAGTCCAAGTTGGGATGTTGTTTAGAGGTTAGTTAGGCGGACTCACTCAATAATCTTAGATAACTCATGATGTTATCTTTTGTTTTTGCAGGCATTCCTTTTTAGGTAATCCCCCTAGCTGTCGCGGTGATCATAGGCTGGCCAGATTATATGATTTACAGCTTTTTGCTAAACCTCGATAATTTTATTATGTATACATTTTTCCATTGGCCCGGAAAACTATATTTGTTTTAGTAACGATTTTAAAGTACGATACTATAATATATAAGAATCGGTTTTATGTAAACCTGAAAACGTTCGAATGATATATTAGTCCTGTCCAGACTGACACAACACGCGACCAAGGTACGAGTTGAAAAGCCTTAGGCCATGATCGAGAGGTAAAGATATTCGAAATCGGTTGATTTGGGCAAACGGATGCTTTCCAGGAACTTTTGTCGACTGATTACGGACATTATACATGACGTCCTTACTCCGTTTTTGTTATAGAACGATTCGGGGGTGTTATTGGTATTATTTCTGTTTAATCAATGTATTAATGTTTATTGTTATATTATATAGAAAATCCTATTAGTTATTATTTGAAAACTACGTTTGTGAGAAATAGTTACGTAGAGTGTCGTTTTAATAAGTACTAGGATATATCCCGTGCTTAAAGCACGGATCAATATTTTTAAATAAATTTATAATACAATAATAAAAAAATTTGTTTTTTTTTTAAATTATTTTGTTTGAGATAATATTTATTTTTAATTGTTATGTAAATCTATTAGTCTATTTAAATACTAATTATTTTAGAATATTATAGTATTTTATTTTTGACGTATTATTATAGTATTATACTATTTATTTGTTGTATTTGCATCATATTTTTTGAAATATAAAATAGTAATTTTAATATTATAATTGTGAGTAAATAAAAATTATTAATTTATCATCTATATAAATTTAGTTTTACCAACCCGCCAATGTGAAAATTAAAACACACATTTTCATACATTGAGTAATATATCTTCGTTTAAAAAAATTCAAATCACAATATATGCAGAAAAAAATATGCATTTTATTAATTATAAGTATTATATGAAAGTTCTAAACAATTTGTAAATAAAATAAAATAAAGATGATAGGAGAATCATAATTTGAAATCTTAACAAAATCTTCGAATTTAGTTATTAAAAATAATTGTATTGTATACTTGAATATAAAATCTTAGTTTTTAAAATTCTGATTGGTTTATATGTTTTTTTTAAAAAATAATTAGTAATTTCGTCCATAGTTTATTAGAGAGAGAAAATATTTTTTTAGATTTTTTTAATATTTGATATGTGAGTGTTTTTTATTTTTAATTTAATTATATTTATTTAAATTTGGTAATTAAGCTTAATTATTTTTTATAATGGCAATTGAATGTAATTTTTTACACATTTTAAGGTTAGTTTCATATTTGTACTTCTCAGTTAATATAGTAGGATATATTAAGAATTTAGATCTATCCTTACCTTACGTGGATTAAAATTTGTGTTGTTGTGACCGTCGGAAATATTGGTATCGCATAGGTTCTCGTGGATGTTTCATACATGGTTAAAAATATATTGGTGCAGGTTATCTCAAAAGTAATTGACTTCAGAGTATATATTAATATCTATATATAGTAGGAGAGTGTAGGAGGACAATTAGACAAAGCAATACATTAATAGAATTGTATTTCGTTTACGTAAATACGAATATTGTATTGTTTATCTAAAGTAGATTCGTTTGTGAATTAGTTTTATGGATGTAGCCTGCAGGCTGAACCTCACGAAGAAGCTTTGTTTATGAACTTAGTTTTATGGATGTAGCTTGTAGTTAATTTTAACTCTCTTTCACAAAACATCATTTCGGACGTTGTATTAATAAGTGTTTCTTTGTTTTTGAGATGCTTCTTTTCAAAATTACACTTCCATCTAAATTTATAATCATGAAAATGTATACAGTGTATCTAAACCGACAACTGAGTGACTTAAATAGTTGACAAACAAAAGTGATTGGAATAAAACCAATAAATAGTCTTTATTGACAATCAAATTAAAGAGGCTAAACAAAAAGCAGCTTAAAGGTCATAGTGACATTATTTATACACACTAAAAGAGTACTCTACGACTACGCCAAAATCATTTAATCCATGTGCTCTCTCCTCTTTTTCATTTTCATTTTCATTTTCATTCTGTTAGTTCGACAAGTATTTACTTTGATGAACACATGGTTGTCTTTTCCATCGTATTACTACGACTAATTTTTACTATTACATCAATTTCAAGATTAAACTCAAAATTAGGTTTCAGTACTTACCTCGAGCTACGCAAACATTTTAGGGCTTAGTATACCACACACATTCCACGCGATTATTTCTTCTTCTTTAAATGTAGTCAAATTACACTGATACACAATTAACCCGAATGATCTACTACATATCTTCTGAAGCATATGATCTATTCAAAGATTTTTATTGTCTACCCAATTGAATGCACATCACATGTGCAACAAAAATATAAGTGTTGGGTGGGGTTTAAGGGTTTTGTACAAGTAGTATTGAGAAAAAGTTTGAGATAATGTAAAATCCCACATGACATGTGTCAGAAAACATTAATTTTCATGAATTTGCTTCTTATTTTTTTTGGCATTACTATTCATCCCTCCAAAAATACTAACAGTTTCACCAAAATCAGTGCCTTTTGGCCGACCAAAAACAAAGTTTAAGATTTTCGTGCCTTTTTTATTCAACTTTTATTTTCAATTTAGATTTCCGAGTAACATTTCTTAGGAGTATCAAAAAAAAAAAAAAAAAAAAAGTTGGCCAAAACTATAGAGTGATGCGATTTATCTCTCTATTTCAGTGTTCACCTTTTAAGGCTTTTTTAACAGAAGAAGAAAAGAAATATACCCCTCTGGCCTCTGCTCAGACTGGAGCATGTGAGTCACTCATCATCATGTTCATGTCTTTATGTCTTTCTCAACCATGTGATTGTGTTAAACTCTCTAGATTTTTTTTTTACCTTTTTCTGCATCTCCAAAATCTAACCACATTACCAAAATAAACCAAAATACCATATACAAAAGAAGAAACAAGCGTAATAATAAGCAGTGTTGGCATAACAAATCTTTTCAACAAAGAGAATTCAATCCCAATCAACCAAACCTAACTTACAAACATAACAAAACAAAAAAAACTAAATTATACTCTCTCCATTGTTGCATTTGGCCATATCATTAATTTCACCAAACACTTAAAAAACCATTAAGTCATTACGTCTAGTTATCTTAACCATAAAGTATTGTAATCACAGTTCACAAACTCAAATGTGCTTCCACGATTATCAAGAAACTGAAAAATTTATTACGATTATTATTACAGAAACCAATCACTGTCCTGTTCTTTTTTTCCGGCACTATTTTTGGTAAACATAGAGATTCAAGAAGAAAGAAAAGGATATACATAAATGATGAAAATAGTAAATAAAAAAGTTGAATAAAAGTAAAAATATTCAAACACCAAACAATACAGTGAGATGAGAAGAATAATAATATGAAGAAAACAAAACATTAAAAAAAAAAAAAAAAAAAAA
>NC_025699.1:8492467-8494068 GCF_000633955.1 Camelina sativa | reverse complement strand
ATGCTTCTTTTCAAAATTACACTTCCATCTAAATTTATAATCATGAAAATGTATACAGTGTATCTAAACCGACAACTGAGTGACTTAAATAGTTGACAAACAAAAGTGATTGGAATAAAACCAATAAATAGTCTTTATTGACAATCAAATTAAAGAGGCTAAACAAAAAGCAGCTTAAAGGTCATAGTGACATTATTTATACACACTAAAAGAGTACTCTACGACTACGCCAAAATCATTTAATCCATGTGCTCTCTCCTCTTTTTCATTTTCATTTTCATTTTCATTCTGTTAGTTCGACAAGTATTTACTTTGATGAACACATGGTTGTCTTTTCCATCGTATTACTACGACTAATTTTTACTATTACATCAATTTCAAGATTAAACTCAAAATTAGGTTTCAGTACTTACCTCGAGCTACGCAAACATTTTAGGGCTTAGTATACCACACACATTCCACGCGATTATTTCTTCTTCTTTAAATGTAGTCAAATTACACTGATACACAATTAACCCGAATGATCTACTACATATCTTCTGAAGCATATGATCTATTCAAAGATTTTTATTGTCTACCCAATTGAATGCACATCACATGTGCAACAAAAATATAAGTGTTGGGTGGGGTTTAAGGGTTTTGTACAAGTAGTATTGAGAAAAAGTTTGAGATAATGTAAAATCCCACATGACATGTGTCAGAAAACATTAATTTTCATGAATTTGCTTCTTATTTTTTTTGGCATTACTATTCATCCCTCCAAAAATACTAACAGTTTCACCAAAATCAGTGCCTTTTGGCCGACCAAAAACAAAGTTTAAGATTTTCGTGCCTTTTTTATTCAACTTTTATTTTCAATTTAGATTTCCGAGTAACATTTCTTAGGAGTATCAAAAAAAAAAAAAAAAAAAAAGTTGGCCAAAACTATAGAGTGATGCGATTTATCTCTCTATTTCAGTGTTCACCTTTTAAGGCTTTTTTAACAGAAGAAGAAAAGAAATATACCCCTCTGGCCTCTGCTCAGACTGGAGCATGTGAGTCACTCATCATCATGTTCATGTCTTTATGTCTTTCTCAACCATGTGATTGTGTTAACTCTCTAGATTTTTTTTTTTTTTACCTTTTTCTGCATCTCCAAAATCTAACCACATTACCAAAATAAACCAAAATACCATATACAAAAGAAGAAACAAGCGTAATAATAAGCAGTGTTGGCATAACAAATCTTTTCAACAAAGAGAATTCAATCCCAATCAACCAAACCTAACTTACAAACATAACAAAACAAAAAAAACTAAATTATACTCTCTCCATTGTTGCATTTGGCCATATCATTAATTTCACCAAACACTTAAAAAACCATTAAGTCATTACGTCTAGTTATCTTAACCATAAAGTATTGTAATCACAGTTCACAAACTCAAATGTGCTTCCACGATTATCAAGAAACTGAAAAATTTATTACGATTATTATTACAGAAACCAATCACTGTCCTGTTCTTTTTTTCCGGCACTATTTTTGGTAAACATAGAGATTCAAGAAGAAAGAAAAGGATATACATAAATGATGAAAATAGTAAATAAAAAAGTTGAATAAAAGT
>NC_025699.1:8491225-8492095 GCF_000633955.1 Camelina sativa | reverse complement strand
TCTAAAACCACCGGTAAGGTTTGTTTACGGCAACCGGGAACTAACCGGCTCAGAACTTTCACTTTCCTCTGTACAGCTGGCAATCCTTTTGCCTTTAGCCTCAAAACCGTCGCTCTCTGTTTCTTCGACCTGATACTCCCGGTCGTTAACAACGTCGTCCTCGTGTTCGTCGTCGTCGGGTTCGAGACTCTCTGCCGTTTCTGTTTCCTGAATTTGAGTTTAACGGCTTTCGATAATATCGCTCGACTCCAAAGTGTTTTACCTCTCGCCGCAACTGCTAAAGCTCTGTCCGCGACTTCGCGTACGGCTCTACCACCACCACCGCCACGTGGATTCGATGAAGACGACGACGGTTGTTGACTGATTCGTAGCTCTCTTAAAGCACGGACTAGTTTCGTTGAGTAGATCTGTTGCTGCTTCTCCGATCTCCATTTCTCCAACGATGTTGATTGAGACGACTGAGATGATGAATCAACCGTTGATGGTTGAGATTTCTTCCTCCGCTTACGACGGGAACGATCGGAAGTAGAGGTCGTTGTTGTTGTTGGTTGAGTAACTTGATTCGATACGGGAGATATAGACTCCATAAATCGCCTCGCCGATCAAATATTTCTGATCAGATCAGAATCAAGAAATCCGAAACTGTTGGATCAGAATCAGAGGATCTGTTAAATATTAAGAGATGAAGAAACGGGAAAGAGGATTAGAGAGAGAGAGATTAAGGGGATTAATAATTACCTGTTTTAGGGAGGAGAACGGAACGGGACGGAGAAGGTGGGAGAGAGAGAGAGAGATGATGATGAGGTGTCACGAAGGTTGTGGAAGGCAAAAGGAAGAGAAGACGATTCCTTTTTTTTTTTTTTTTTTTTT
>NC_025699.1:8481588-8490022 GCF_000633955.1 Camelina sativa | reverse complement strand
GGTTTTTAAACACCTTGTAAACGCTTTTAAAAGGTTGTTAAACACCTTGTAAATACTTTTACAAGGTTTTACAAGGTGTTTAAAAGGATTTACAATGTTTTTATAAGGTATAAATTTCAATTTTTTTGGCGGGAAAATTTTTCGATTTTGGCGGGAAAATTTTTTTTTGTGGCGGCAAATTTTTTTTTTTTACGAGAAAATTTTTGATTTTGGCGGAAAAATTTTTTTGGCGGAAAATTTTTTTATTTTTGGCGGGAAATTTTTTTTTGATTTTGGTGACTGTACATTCTTGTTGTCATTTAAAGAAAGGGTAATTTGATCATTTTGTTCAAAAAGAAGGGTAGTTTTAAAAATGGTCAACATGAAAGGGTATTTTTAAAAAAGGAATTGAAAAAAGGGTATTTTTGAGAATGCCCCTAAAATTAAAGTTACGAAATATCTGCCTGATTTTATAATTTTGATTTATGATGTAGTTGTAATACATTCTTTTAAAGAACTTTATTTTGATAATTTAGTTATTTTTTTCTTTCTGTATAGCTTAATTTAGATTTTGATGAGAAATAACAAAATTTTAGAATCATATATATATATATATATATATATATATCATTCATAATTATATAGTAGGGTTTAATATATATATAATTCGTTTTCTTTTTATGAATATGTGACTTAACACGGTAAATATGAATTTATCTAAAAAACATAACTTATTGCAATACAATATAGTTTAACATATATTATCTTATAAAACATAATTTGTATTCACATCCTTTGCTCTCAACCAATCAAAATTTTTTATCTAATATTTTATTTAAAAATATAAATAAAAATTAAATTTAAAAAGCAAAAAAAATTAATGAATCAAATTCTGTATATTTGTTTTAATCAAGGAAAGTTAAATATTGGTATGATTTAGATTTTAAAGTTAAACGAAGTTATACAGTAAAACTTCTATAAATTAATAATTTTGGGACCAAGACATTTTATTAATTTATAGTGATGCTAATTTATCTATAAAAATTAAAAATTATTATTTTATAGTGTAAATTAATAATTATTAATTAATAGATATATTTTTAATTTTTTAAATATTAAAAATTATGAATTGAGACAAGTTAGAAAAATAAGATTAGACTTTTTGTTTTTGTATTTTTTATGGTATTGAAACTGAATTTGTAATATATAGAAAACATTATTAACAATAAATTACAAATACAATAGAAAAATTTACTTATATACATGACATACATAAATTTAAATTTATGAATAATAATATCAATTGTTGTATTTTAATAGTTAATCAAACTATCAAAATTTAAATGATGGATATCTAGAAATTGATAACGTCAAAAGATTTAGCTATTTTTATGACATGTTAAAGAATATTTTGTATTATTATAGTTTGAAAATACGACATAACATTTGTTTTCTAGATATGAGATTTAGGGGAAAAAAACAATATTATATGAGCATATATATATATGTAAGTTTACATGATTATTAATATATGATATTATTGGGACCTTATTTTATATGGGTATTTCAAAAAATTATTATTTTATTACTTTATTGAATTTTGTTATTTTTACATTGGTCTGACTTGGGACTAGCAAAATTTATTAATTTATAGTGTTTATTAATTTATAGAGTATTAATTTATAGAACTTTTAATGTATATCGGTTTGAGTTTATAAATGAGAATTAGAGTGTAGATTTATAATTAAAACGAAATTAGGTTTGAGTTTCTAAATAAAGTGATTAAGGAGATTACACAATTAAAACGAAATTACAAGTAGGTTTGAGTTTACAAAAAAAAATAATACTTAGGTTCACTCCTATAGTGAACCTTCTATATATTATTTTATTTAAAAGAATAAATCAAAAGTAAATTAAAAAGCAAAACAGATTAGGGAAACTAATTCTGTATAAATTTTCTTAAGGAAAGTTAAATATTGGCTTGGTTTAGATTTTACAATTAGAATGAAATGATGTATCGGTTTGGGTTTACAAATAAAGTGATTAGGGTTTAGATTTTACAATTCAAACAAAATTATATGTCGGTTTGGATTTACAAGTGAAATGGTTAGAGTTTATATTTTACAATTAAAATGAAATTATATGTCGGTTTGGGTTTACAAATGAAGTGGTTAGGGTTTAGATTTTACAATTAAAACGAAATTATATGTCGGTTTGGGTTTGCAAATGAGATTATTAGAGTTTAGATTTTATAATTATAATAAAATTATATGTCGGTTTGGGTTTACAAATGAGATGGTTAGGGTTTAGATTTTACAATTAGAATGAAATTATATGTCGGTTTGGGTTTACAAATGAGATAGTTAGGGTTTAGATTTTACAATTAGAATGAAATTATATATCGGTGTGAGTTATAAATAAGCAGTTTAAGTTTTTAATTTTACAGATTTTGTTTCCTTACTTTATAAGAAGGTGAATGAATAGGCTCTTAAATGCATTATGACATGTCAGATTTTCATTGGTTAAAATAATGAGAAGTAAACAAAGGGGTTCACCTTAGGAGTGAACCTAAGAATTGTTCTACAAATAAAGTGGTTGGATTTAGATTTTACAATTACAACAAAGTTAAATATCGGTTTCGGTTTACAAATAAGGTGGCTAGAGTTTAAATTTTATAATTAAAACGAAATTATATATCAGTTTGCTTTATAAAAGAATAGTTTAGATTGTTTATTTCATAATGATGTATACAAATTTCGTTTTCTTATTTTATAAGGAGGTGAATAAAATGATTTGGCTGATGAACCCAAGTATTGGACTGTTGGACGTGTAGATGTTAGTAGTAGAGTCCAACAAGCTAAAATATGACACCTCATCAATCATCAATATTCACTAGTTTTGCATATAACTATAACAAAATTAGTATTTTGGCCCTGTTCGTTTGCCTGTCGCTGGATTTAGCGATCAGTGATAAGCGACAGATTCCAGCGACAACATATGTTGTTTGTTTGTCTATCACTAGTGACTGTAGCGACTGTTGCTAGAAACTGTTACTGAGTTGTTCGTTTGCCCGTCGCTGCGACTAATTACTATATATATATTTTAAATTAATAAAATTTAATTTTTTGATAATTTATATTTTTTTATAAGTATAAATTACAAATACACATGAAAATAAATTAAAAACATATTTACATATTTAAATAATTTATTTGAATTTTTATTTTAATATTTTTAAAGTTAATTTGTTTATAACTGATTTTTTTCATAATTTTATTTAAATATATCCAAATTAATTTGTTATTTTGTTTTATTAGATTTAGTTTAATTTTAATAACTATATATAGTTATATTTTTATCGCTGGCAACAGGCAAATGAACAGGCTTTTTTTTCCACCTTCACGCAGTGGATAAATATGACACCTAATATAGTATGTATATAGAAGTAACTTACTGGATATTAACTATTTTGGCATTTATATATTTAGTAGTTTATATGGAAAAATTGATCTGTATATTTTCTACCTATCAAGTTTATAAATTCTTCCTTCTTTGTCGATCTCTTTCTACGTAAAATAAAAAATTTTAAAAAATAGAGCAACTAATAATATGATACACAATGAATCTAAAGATTGATATAAATGAAATTTCCTAAATTTCTTTTATAGTATGGTATCTATTTTGATATGTATAGATTTGACTTTTAAAATTTGTATTCACTATATAATACGACAAAGTGAAACCCTTTTTATCACTCATCTAAAATTAGCTATTTGATAAACAAATACACATCTTTTGTATAAGAAAAAAAGACACACACACACACAAGTCATCATCATGGGTATTTTGAAAGGAACACAAAGGTTCATGCTCGTGGTGATATTTATAGCATTCGTGGTTATAAGTAACATAAATGTAGCAGTTGCAAAATATATTGGCTATCCAGCGATAGGGCGTGGCGATCCCCAACGAGGATGCAGTCATGGCAAATGTCCACCCGATCAGCAAACGAGTCCGTATCATCGGGGATGTGATAAGAAAAACAGATGTCGTCGTCCACCTTCACCACCACTACCACCAAGTCCTAAAAGAATATAGTAGTGAAAAGAAATCTGAAAAAAAAAATAAGAACAATGTCAAATTTTTAAAATGTAACGAAGCCCTTTTAATAAAAAATATTATTGGTTTTTGATTTTGTTTAACAAAATTATTGTAAATCAATTTGCCATTTTATATTATGACTCATAAAAGAAAATTTCACTCTTGTCTTTGTTTCATATATCATACAACAAACGTGATGATGTTATACCTTTATGTCTGATTCAGTTCTTGACTTCTTGTTCTTGTAATAGGTTCAAAACATGTTTCTTGTAAAGATCCATAATCTGTCAAATTTTATCTTCTGATTTCATTTTCAAAAGTTTTTAAATCAGAATGCTTATAAGAAAATTAGGAATGATTGTTTGAAAAAGAGACGGACCAAAAGATGATTTGCCAACTGGACATATATACAAAGGATATGGGTTTTTTTTATTCCTCTGAGACATGCTTATAATGAAATAAAAAGCCCATTATTCTACCATCAAGGCCCATTTTGTGAAATTTTTGCGGCCGGATAAAAAAAAAACCCTAAACCTAAAAATTCATATGTATAAATAACAACACTTCCGGCAAAACCTAAAAACAGTCTCGATCTCTCCTCTCGTCGCTAGTTTAGGTTTGGTGTGTTTGTGTTTTTCTATGTTTGTGATCTTAAAAATGTTTTTTTTTTTTAGAAAACTGATTGGATTCGCCTCTCAGATTGATTTTTCCTATAGAGTTTTCTGTATTTATGGGATGATTCTTTCATCCAATTGAGAGGCGATAGATTATATTGCAGGGGCGTTGAGTCGCTTCGCTTATGTTTTACCAGGCATAGCGAATAAGCTCGTGCTATATCTTTTAATCATCCTTTTTGATTCGTTTTTTTAAAAAAAGTTTTTGTTAGTAAAAAGGATCCTATGATGGCATGAAATCTTTGAGACCTGATTTTATTATTGATGAAACGCTATAAGCATTTTTTACTCTGAGGATCCTAATAATATTTTTGTCTGTTCTTTTTTTTTTTGTGTATCAAAATTTGGTTTTTGAGTAATCTTTATTAATGTAATGTGGGGAAAGATGATGATTATGCACTGGGCTCTGAGGAGTTGATTGACATTCGACTTCTTTTTGATGGATAATGCAGCCTTGAAAGCTTTATCTGATTTCTCTTATTACCTTATTCTTTTTCTTTTGATATCTAGTTCGCAATAGTTTTGACAATATTGAAAACTTGAATTCTTATTTCTCAGTTATATCATCTAGAATCAAGTCGTGTAAGGCGCATATCTAAGACATGAGCTCTCCAAGTCATAGCTTGTTGATATTTGACTGAGTTAATTTGAAAACGATAATAACCAACTTTACTGACGAGCAATCACAGTTGCCTACCGAAATGTGAAGTTAGCAATTCTGATTAGGTACTTGATTTACAAAAACTAAAAGAATAAAAAAACTTGATGTTACATTCGAGAATGGTATTGTTACTTATATAACACGACTATGTTACACAGTACAGACTTACAGTTACAGGTGTGATAAAAGAGATGAAAAACCAGAAAATACGGCATGTAGTCTTTTTTGACGAAAGGCTTGGTTGGTGGTGACTCATCAGGACAGAACTATGCAAAGACTTGAAGAGAAACAACACCACAGTCAAACATTGCCGCTTAATACAAGAGAACTCATTACAATGTTTTCCAATTTTCCTTTTTGTTTTTTAGATGTTGCCCAGTTTTCTTTTATTGCGTTCTAGGCAAAAAAGTCATATAACCCAAGTAAGAAGAAACATTGTTGTAAAATGTTTTTTGCTTTTCAGTGTTCAAGAGCACTCCGTATAGAGACTTGCGAGTCTTGTGTTGTTGAGTTGTAGTGACCTCTGGATATGAGGTCATGATTCAAGAACACCACTATAACCGTGATGTCATCGTGAAAATGGCGCCTCACTTTCTTGTCAATCTTCCTTAGATCTGAATATCTCATCTCACGTTTCCTCGCTGCCTCGTGAAGAGCCGCCTTTATCAGTCTCTTTGCGCTTCCCTGAAGAGACACATTGCAACAAATCAATCATAAAACTTATCAGCTCAAGACATGATCTTTTACTTGTAATAATCAGGGGATGTGTCTAAAACTAAACTCTCACTTGCACGGTAATCTAAAACTTATCCAGAACAAAAAAGCCATACGGATGTTTAATGAGGGGAGGAATATAACCAACACTAAGTACAAACTACTAATCATGGCAAGTCATCTGAGGGAGAAATCAAATCAGAAACTTACAGCGCGGGGATGGTTATGAACAATCTCAACTGCTTTTTCGTTTGTCAAATGTTCCCAAAGACCATCAGATGCAAAAATGAGAAACGANCGACAGATTGCAACAAATCAATCATAAAACTTATCAGCTCAAGACATGATCTTTTACTTGTAATAATCAGGGATTCTAATGACTTAACTCTCACTTGCACGGTAATCTAAAACTTATCCAGACCAAAAAAGCCATACGGATGTTTAATGAGGGGAAGAATATAACAAACACTAAGTGCAAACTACTAATCATGGCAAGTCATCTAAAGGAGATATTTAAATTAGAAACTTACAGCACGGGGATGGTTATGAACAATCTCAACTGCTTTTTCGTTTGTCAAATGTTCCCAAAGACCATCAGATGCAAAAATGAGAAACGAATCATTAGGGTGCAGAGGATGAGCGAGTATAGTCGGTGTTGCAGACATCAATGGTCTCTTCATTGGCTCTGCAATTCTGAACTTCTGACTGATTGGCTCCTTGTTAAATTCGGGTCGCTTCATGTACATGTCTCCTATAGACCTCGAAACCTATATATAAACATTAAATCAATGCTGATCACTAAAACCGGGACACAAAATCCGAAGAGCTGTTTGGTTAAGCTGACTAATTATTGGTTACTAGACATCACCAAGATTAGCTTTTTTCAGTGGGTATGTATGGGAATGGAACTATGGAAGTTCATCATAAACCCTGCTCATAAACTACTTCACTACTTCATCATAAGGATTTGGACTTCTTAGATCCCTAATGGACTTTTTCTATAGCTTATATAAAAACGGGACAAGCCACTCAATTACTAAGAAAGAAAAATTAACCAGTTTATCTCTTCCCAAAAGAGCATGAGAAGCCAGAGGTACCACCAATAAAAATTCAAAGAAAAACCAGAAACAAGCTCTAACCAAAAGTATGACTGTATGGAAAAATAAAAGCACAACAACATGATTCCATGGCAGAGTGTCAGAGAAAGGAGGAAGTAAAACCAATGCAACACACTGAATTCTGCTATTCTGCAACCTAATTATCCCTAAATTTGCGTTCTGTTTTTGAGAAACTAACAGAAAGAGAATGAGAAACTACCTGAATAATGCCTTTAACTCTCCAAACTCCATGCCTAAACACAACAATCTGCTGGTCATCAGGATGTAAGTCCTTAAGTTCCCAACGAATATCCTCATTGTTGGCATTGTGTTCAGTAGACAGCTGGATAGCAGAGAGTCCGCCACCGTTACCTTTCTTTCCAAGAACAACCCTTGAATCTCCAAGGCTTGCCACGAAAAGAGTATTTTGATATATCACTCCAACTAAACAACAAGTGCCAACAGTTGCCAAATTCGGTATCTCTTGCCACAGCTCTGATACAATGGAAGCAAATCCTTCTTCAGTCGCATGAAAGGCTCTTTGTATAGTCTCTCTAGTCACAACTCCTTGCGTCTCCGCTGATATTTCTGCATAATCGTAAAGCCTGAGCAATCCCAACATAAGAGAGGCTCAACCTCCTTTTCATAAAATGTAACAGTACACTCCTAGGGACACACTCCACTATCAAAACCCTTAACTAAAAGCTAATGACAACAAAGCAAAGCACAGCAAAGAACAATAAACACAGGGATGATGAAGTTGTAAAAGTAAAAGACTAAAATGGGCTAAAGACTGTAGCTTTAAACTTGTGTTGAGCTTCAATGGGAAACCTAATTATATCCCTCAAAAGAGATTAAAAAGAAAGTCAAAGTACCTAACTTTGTTGACCAATCACAATCTTCATCACCACAAGACTTGAACCCAAAAAAAAAAAGCTTGAGAATTTAAGTCAACGGATTCATCTAAAATTTATATGTAAATTCCCACAAAAAGACCCAAAAGCTCTAAAATGTCAAAAAAAAAATCAAGGGATCATCACAGTGGGAACTCACGTCGGAAATGGTTAAAGAGATGATCGCAGACGTAACGAGCAGCTTCAGGACCACCATGACCATCGTAAACACCAACGAAAGTACCGAAATTACCGGATTCGATCTGGCTCTGATCTTCAAGAACCTGATTGGCTTGAATCACAGCCATGGAGAAT
>NC_025699.1:8476623-8481058 GCF_000633955.1 Camelina sativa | reverse complement strand
AAAACCCCCCCCCCCCCTAAACTCCTCTCAGAACCGTAAATATTCAAATTGGGGTTTTTTTTTTAAAGGGTTTCGATTCAAAATTGGAAGGGTAAAGGATTTGGATATAGATCGGGGGAGGGAGAGAGGGAGGGAGAATGATGATGGGAGAGAAAGAGAGAGAGAAAAGAGAGAAAACCCTAGGTCTTAATGGAAGGGAAGATGCGTAGGATAAGATGTGAAGCGTAGGATAAGAAGGGAGGCGTATGTTAGAAGAAGAAGAAGACGACGGACGTGTCTTGTCCGGTCGTAGAGGAACAAAGAAATTCTCGCTTGTAATTTTTTGTCTGATGACGAGAGAGAGCGATCTTTCTTAGCTGTCCCGACCATTTCCTTAACCCCCTATTTACTATTTACAACTGTTACTGTTACTATTACCTTATCCCCTCCAAACAAAATAATTAAAACTATAGCTTATAAAAAGTTTCATAAGATAATTTACGTACTACAATGTGTGTATTCTTCTATGTCTAATAAGAGTATTTTATTTTTGACCAATATTGCAAGTAAAAAATCTTCGCCATTCTCATATTTACAAGTATATGGTTTCACTTCCACTACTCGATATAAAAGCCTTCCCATGCGGGGGGGACTAGTTTATTCCCATTCACCCAAGATGCGTTTTAACTATGACATTGCTTCTTTCGACATTGGACTATTTTTTTAAAGCCTATGGAATGTACGTGTTATATCATTTTTTATTATTATTAATATTAAGATTGAATAGATGGGGTGTTTGTCTATATGGGCCTTTGTGCAGCCAAAACTTTTAAATTGGGTAGTTTTACCTGTACTTATAGGATTAGGCTTTTCTGATGGGCAAAATAACGAGTATACCCTCCTTGTCGAGGACAACCGTGATCCAATCTGATTTTCTGAGCTTTTCTGAACTTTTTGTTTTGTTTTGTTCATACGGTGATACAATCTGATTTTCCGGCGACAATTCTTAATTTTTAATAAAGAAAACTAAACCCTAATAGGATACTATCTAGTGAACCCAAAGGTACCAATTAAAACTTCCAATTCATCTTCACATCTAAACCAAATTAAAAAATTACATGTATACAATTAATAAAGAGAATGGCTACAAGAACTATATAGGTTGGATCCGAAGAAGATGATTGAAGCGTTTAACAGCGATGAAGTCACCATTATCAAGGCGAGGCTCACAATCGTCATCGCCGCTGTTCATAAAGTCGAGATTGAAATTTAGTCATTCTGTAAATTAAGATCTTAGCACCAATTTCTACTACTTTCTTCTCACCACCGGTCCATCACACAAACCGCCGTTATCACTGGATCTCATCATCACCACCGTCTCATTTTCAACGTCAGTCTTTTCGTATCTCTCCTTGTCGTCACCGGATCTCACCATCATCACCGGATTTTACCATCGTTAATGATCTTATGATCGTTACTACTTTCGGGTTCACTTGATTTCATCATCCTCACATTCACCAGATTCCATCATCTCCACAAATTGTTGTTGATATCACATAGTATAAGTTTTGTTTAGGTTGAACAATCGAAGAAAGAAAATTGAGGACAAAATTGTCTTTGTACAATCTAAAAAAACTTAAATCTATAAGTATGGATAGAAAATCCTTATCCTACAATACTCATGAAAAAAATGCCAATCTCATAATTAACTCTTGAATAGATCCTCCGAAATATATTTTAAAGAAATGTTTGCCTTATATTGTAGTACGTAAATGTATCTTCGTACTGATTTAATTGAATTACATCTTAATGTATATAGCACAACTGGTGTCGTCGTGTCGAATATAGTACAATGAGTCCTGAGTTGAGTGAGTTCAGTCTCCAATATCGATTAAACTGATGTTGTCATTTTTTTTATGTGGCCATAGTAAATTAGTGTGTACGATTCATTTGATCAATTAATTTGTTCTCTACCATTTTGTTTTGTTTTTCTTTTCATCAATGAATCGACAAGGCCTGATTCATAGCCAAACCATTCGTACGCGACTTAGTGGAATCAATTCATACACGATTTAGTGGAGTCAAACTCCGGTAGGATCGGTCGCAAAGATGGTGCTGTAACCACTTAATTAAATACACTTTCCTCTATTCCTTTTTTATATTAAAGTTTCCTACTACTCTATATAACAATTTTTATATGATAAAAAGATATGTAAATGTAATTATGAAAGAAATAAGCTCGTTTCACTTTACAATATTATTAATATATTTTTTAATATTTTGCTCCAAAATTTTTTGATATCCTAATGTTCCAAGGAAAACAAAAATCATAGATGATGACCGTCTTGTTAACTAGCTTGCAAGGTCCGCTCTTCTGTATTTTCTATTGGCATCTTTTGCATCCAAATTGTTTGAATTTTTTATTTCTACTCTGTTTGTAGATATCAAAATAATGACTTTCGTTATCTCAACTAAACTTACAGAAAAACAAAGTCCGACCAAATATATTCAGTTTAAATCTAAACGACCATGATCTACCTGGTGCTAAACTCCGGTATCCAAGATCATCATCCTTTTATTTGCAATGGTATTGTAGCGTCGTCGAACCACCTCCAAGATCATTACGAATCACCACTGTCGTCGTTTTTTGGGCTTGAGATATAGTTGCACTTATGAAGATAATCATTACAAAGAACGCTAAGAATGTTTTCATACCACCACCCATGATGATGATGATTCGTCCAATTTTTTGTTTGTTTGTCAATATCGAAGTTTATGTTGATGATGACTAACTTCAATCAAACTTATAATTTAGTATTGATACTGTAATAATCTTTCGTTATATTTCCGTAACATGTTAAATCAACACTTTACTCTTTTGACCATACACTTTCTTTCCCAAATTAAATTCTATGCATAGTTTTTTTGTTTACCATAAATTTTCTAATTTGACTATAAAACTTCTAATTTTTTTATATTTTTTTATATTCATATTTCTTTTATATTTTATTTTATTCATACTTCTCGAACACACATTACTCTTGACTCTTGAATGTTCTGTTCTTTCTTTGGTTTTTTTTATTTTTCTTTTTAATACTTTTGTTGTTATTGACAAAAATCATTTACACAATTGTTCCAAGAAGATAAACAATTGTTGGCCACAGAAAGATTAAATAAAGTTTTCACTTCCACTTAGTCCGGTAATAAACGGCAAAAGCCTTCCCACGCGGGGACTAGTTTATTTCCATTCACCTAGCATGCGGATGCGGTTAACTTTGATATTGGTTGTTATGTCCGAATCTATTACCGCTAGATTCTGCACTACGTTTTGACTCACTCAGTTTTGGGCTCATGAAATTGTACTCTAATCGATATGCGTTTGTTGTTAACTAAGACACATATGTGTAATATGTCTACAATATGGAATGGGACTCTAATTTTTTAAAGCCTATGAATTCATCTGACACGTCATTGGTGGAAAACATTACAAAGACCCGAGTGTTCGTATTATAGTGGCCACACTATACACATCACATACATATGTTTTCTCGACATTACGATTGTATAGACCTCAGAATGATTTGAACAAATCTTTGCCTTATATTATATTATACGTGATTTAATGTGTCCACGTACTGATTTAATTGCAATATATACATCTAAACGTATATTATAGCACAACCGATGCCCGAAGAAATAAGCTTATATACAATGCGAGTCCTGATCAGTTCAGTCCGAACGGAGATCGATTAAATTGATGTTTACATTTTTTTTTCTGTTGCAAAATTAGAAAAAAGTGTGTGCACCATTCATTCGATCAATAACTTGTTCTCTGTTTATAATTTTTTTTTTCATAGCTGAACTTTAGTCCTATAGTATATGACAGATAAAAAACGGTATGTGAATTGTAAGTATGAAAAAAAAAACTCGTTGTAGCTCAGACTACTACAATGTTCTTCATACGTTACAATTAATGTTTGTTATTCTGCTCTAAAAAAATTTGGAAATATTTATGTCCAATGAAAGCAAAGATCAAAGGGCGCCTTGTTTATTACCTTGCAAGGTCCATTCTTCCGTATTTTCCATTCGCATCTTCTGCATCCAAACTCTTTATACTCTTTGTCTCTACTCTGTTTGTAGATATCAAAATAATGACTTCCATTTCCCCAACTAAAGTTACAGAAATACAAAGTCCGGCCGAATATATGCGGTTTAAATCCAAACGACCACGATCCACCTGGTGCTAAACTCCCGAATCCAACCTCATCATCCCCTGATTTGCAACGGTACCATAACGTCAAACCACCTCCAAGATCATTACGAATTACCACTGTCGTCGTTTTCTGGGCTCGAGATATAGTTGCACTTATGAGCATAGTCATAACAAAGAACGCTATGAATGTTTTCATACCACCCATGATGATTCTTCCAACTTTTTTTTTTTTTTTTTTTTTTT
>NC_025699.1:8476004-8476613 GCF_000633955.1 Camelina sativa | reverse complement strand
TTTTTTTTTTTTTTTTTTTTTGTTGTTGTCAATATCGAAGTTTATGGTTGATGACTACTTCAATCAAACTTATTATTTAATATTGTAATAATCTTTCATTTTTTTTTGGTAAGAATCTTTCATTAATATGTTAAATCAACACTTGTTGACCAAAAAAAAAAAATGTTAAATCAACACTTTACTCATTTGACCATTCACTTTCCAAATTAAAATGGGTGAGTTACTAGAATATTGCATAAAAGCTTCTTTATTACAAAAGTAACATACAATTGTTCGTAATTACTAAACTAACACATTGTACCTATACTACCCCTGAAACTAGTGTTGAGAAAAAACGTAATTACGGCTAATGCCATTAGAAAAAAAAAACATTTGAAGTTGGGACTAAGTCTACCGATCCTTTGATGGTAGATTTATACACGTGGACTGATTAAAGGTGTACGTCAGATATTTTTGGTACACTTAGTTGTAGTCTTGGTACACTTATCGGTCACTGTAGATGGTACACTTAGTTGTAGTGTTGGTACACTTATCGGTGGACGTACATGAAATCGATTCGGTAGATTAAGTTGGTAGAGGAATTTCCCTTTGATGATAGACTTTTGTTTT
>NC_025699.1:8467106-8474405 GCF_000633955.1 Camelina sativa | reverse complement strand
GGGAAAATGATCCTTCTTTCAGATTGATCTTCCTCCAAATTGATTTCATCTCCTTCCCAATCTGTTACCTGAGAAGATAGAGACTCGTTCTCTCAATAAACTTTAAAAAGAGATCATGATCATTAGACTTAGGGCTTTGTTAGATTCCTAGGCAAGCTCTATCTTGTTATTTGCCGATTTTTAAGAACTCTTTATTGATGAAATGATATGGTAACAAGAATGGCTTCGAGACACAGTGTATAAAGATTTCACCAACCTTTCCTCCGGCTTCATGAACACATATCATCCCAACAGCATGATCCCAAGACTACATGTTTTCAAGACAATCTCTTAAGAGAAAGAGAGATAAATAATACTCGATACAACAACATAAGAAAGAGATTTTGCTGTGCGTAGATCCGGATCAAACAATCTGAGTACCTTTATTGTTCGCTGAGTTTTGGTTCGGAGAAGGAAAAGCGATGCTCTGCCTGAAGCTACCACCATATACTTGCCCAAACTGTACACACAAATAGGGAAAGTTAACTGAGTGGGAAATGTTAAAAATTTGCATACAAGCAACTCATAGATAGTTTCAGCTCTAAAGAGGTAAAATTGTTCATTACTATTTTTTTTTGTATGAAGAACTTTAATGTGTGTTTTAGTAGATAGAAAATTAGTAGATACCTTCCACAACATGTGGGCACCAAAATGATATCTTCATGCTGTAAGTCATATGAAGCTATATTTGCAGCGAAGAAACCAGAGAGAGGAATTGATTCCCAGGTTTGGCTTTCTTGTATACAATACCTTGCTTTGTTCACTAAATCACAGGAATCAACAAAACACCTTGTCCAATCACCGCTTACTTTGCCAGAGATATTTTGTAACCCCTTGGTCCACGTTCCACAGCCAATATGCGAGATCATTAGAGTTCCGGTGGATTGATCTGATAAATCTCCTGGCCAGTTTGGACATCCCATAACTCCTAGCACAATTTCATTATCTACAACAAGGGCCAATCCTACCTGAGATTTATGCATATAAAATTTATGACGAAGAAGAGATATCAGAAACAGAACAAAACAACATGAAACCTCATATCCAACTCATATATATGCATAAGAGAAATATATATCTTGTTCATTGCTCAGCCGTGCTTTTGCAAAAAGAAAGTAAGTAAAGCTAAGCAAGAAAGTTTTTTGAGGATATATCAAATTATCAATCCCAAAAGATGGTTTCTGTAACTCTCACACGGAACTTTTTTAAGACTCTGAAAGGAAATGAAAAGCACAGAGGTATGTCATACGAGAGATACCACATATAAAGCTTCATCTCCTTTAAGAAACCCCCTTGTGCCATCAATTGGATCCAAAGCCTACAGAAAATCAATGGAAGTGAGTTGCAGACAGTATGGAAAATTATCGTATCATCTAGGCACAAAAGATATATGTGCATCATTTTCCATTCTTCGACTTCGCAAAGACACATAAATCGAGTATTACACATTTCTTAGTTCAAGTCTAACATTCCAAGATTTACAAACTTCAAAATGACAATCAACTGTGGATGGTAAATATCTAATCTACTGAGATTACCTTTGACAAAAAAAGCTAATGGCGGAAGATGATATGGTCTTATCTTTTGAAGATATTATGTAAGACCACAACATATGAAACTTAGAGAAACCTTCAAACTATGCTACGTATAACATACCCAATAAGTAGCTGGTTTGTTGCAAAACGCATAGGCATCTTTGCCACCTCTGTCAATTGCTTCTAGTACATCAGCATCAGACAAATCACTGTCTCCAATGCTTGTTTTTGATTTGACTTCACTTACCACAGAGCTTACGAGGTTATTAGCATCAATAGACGGTTTGACGACGTCGGCTGCTCATTCTTGCTCACAGACTCAGTTTGTGACGATGCCGGCTGCTCCGGTTTAGCTGCAGGGGGTTCCGGTTTAGGTTTCGGTTTAGTCTTCCCAGCACGGCCAGGTGCGAATCTACGGGTTTTAGCAACCTCCTTTGGCTTGGGTTCATCATCAAAGTCCATATTTTTTAGCTTTTTGCTTCCTGTGAAAATTGCAATTAAGGGTTTTAATTCATCAAACGAAACAAAGACTGATCAAACCCAATACGTAATCATAACAAAGATTCAAACTTTGTCTAAATCACTATTTTAAAAACCAATACTTTCAGAAATCTTAATCGATAAATCTTGAACTGTTACGAACTGAGATAGAAACGAAAAGTGTGCACAAGAAAGAAAGAAGGTAAAAACCTGTAAATCAAGAACAGAACAGAAGAGAAGATATAGTCACACTCCTCCGGTCAAAAGAGAAACGTCGGCGAAGAAAGTGAAAGACTGAAAAAAAAAAATTGAAACCTTTAAGGTTGAAATCTCTCCTCTGATTGACATCTCCCAAAGAAAAGAGAGAGAGGAAACCCTAAAAGAAAAAAAATTGAAACTTTATTTGGTGGAGAAGTGAAGCTTCTTTTCTTGCATCCGGGAATTTATCAGAGTAAAGGAGGATTTGACAAAAAATCAAACAAACATCGATTCAAAAAGAAACAAAAACAGGGAAACAAGAGCAAGAGCATAAGATCTCAAGTTTTTTTTTAAAACAAATTTAATTATAAATGACATAAATCGTAATAAAACACACAATTCAGATATAAAAGTAATTTGCAAACTTTTATGTGTTATTCTAGTAAAACAGAAATCTCAACGTGTTAGTCTAGTAATAAACCTACTTTTATGCAATATTCTAGGTAATTTCCCAATTAAAACATATGCATAGTCTTTGTTACCATAAAGTTTATAATTTGATCCATATTATCTGGACAGAGATATATGAATTCCTTGTTCAGCAGCTTTGTCGATCCATATATTCATTCATTTACTTGTTCTTTTTTATTTTTAGTTTAAATAATTTTGTTGTTATTGAAAAAAATTATTTACACAATTGCTCCAAGAAGATAGACTAATTATTGGCCACGAAACGATTGAGGGCCCATAAGTTGATCGTTGAATCAGTGTTGTCTGTTTTGAACTGTTGTCGCATCTTTTATGCAAAAATTTAAAATTGGGCTTTTGTCTTGTATGAACTTCGTGCCATTTCAAGCAAAGAGTGCAAGCTTTCAAGCACATTTGCTTCTCTTTTTTTGTTTTTTGTTTTAATAATTAAAATTAAACAGTTGACGCCTTGACGGTTAACCTTTTTGGTAACCGGTTTGCGCTAAGTCCTGTTGTGTGATGAATATTGCAAAAACGTTTCAGTAGGTTTAATTTAATATTTGATACTATGCTTTAAACCATCTAAGTTTGTTACGGATTGTATAATAATTTTGTCATTTAACATTTGATAATTATAATATAGATCAATCTATTTTGTCACACACGCTTCTAACTACTCCTTCATTCCCGGTTAACACTTTGTAAGACGACAATTTTACAAACGCAGAAGAGAAGGCGTTGAAGAAACGGTCTTGATCAGCCACAAACGCTTCAGCAAACGGACGTGTGCGTGGGTCAGCTCCAATCTCCGAATCAATCCTGAGATTGCCACGTCCCGCGATGGCTTCATCGTAGTAAGCTGTATCAAACACCACCGCAGTTTGATCGTTGGGAACAAATGTGGCTTCCGCGGCTTGTGAGGTTGGAGAAAGCTCTGGACAAGCAACACGAAGAAACGTTTGGAAACGTGGATCCATGTTCTCGCTCGTCGCGTTTGCGTTATCACCGAAACGTGATAGTACGTTGTTGCAGTGTGTCACTCCTATTGTATGTGAACCTATACGAGAGAGCAAGTCTTATTATATGAATTTTGTATGCACATAAAAATAAAAAAAATTAAGAATATACCCATGATGGCCACGGACTCTTCGACGGTCATGCCTCTGCTGGCAAAGAGACTTAAGGTGGTGTCCACGTCAGCAGTGGAAGGAGGGAGCTCAGAGTCTGCCACGTGTTTGCTGTAAGTGGAGAGAGAGTCTTTTCTTCCTAGTGGCACTGCGATGAGTGGGCCTCCCGAGAGAGCCACGGCTTCTCTGGCGGCGAGGATGATTACATCAGAGCATGAGACTTGCTTGGGACACTCCGTCTCTAGTGAGGTTTTGATTGAGCCAATAAGGTCTCTCTTTCTAATTCCGAAGTTCTTGACTGAATCAATCTCCGTGAACTGTTGGTCCCCGCTTGGCTCGAGTAGGATCGATGCGTCACAGCCCTATATAAGCCACATGTTTTTGTTCCCCACAATTAATGATGATGGATGAATTGAAATAAATACGAAGAACAATGATCTATTCGAGTTTTTCTCCATCTCTTGCAAATATTTTAGATACGAAAAATTGTGACTTTTTTCAACAACTTTTAATTTTTCTATTAATTAAGAAAATATAAAAAAATTGTGACTTATATAATAGAAAACACTGGATTTTCATGCATGTACATTATTTTTCGTAAAATTATTCCTAAATTGTATCAATTCCGAGTCTCAGACTGACGTATGTATCCAAATCCGATAAATGAAAATAGTTTTTGCTTTTATTTTGTTGGTAACACACAAGCTTTTTTACTCACGACACTATGTCGTCGTAAGTGATCACGATGCGCACTGATATGGAAAAATACGTCATTCTTCCTACATATAGTCCACACACTGGACCGTGACATGTTTAACTAATTAAAGTGGTCGTCTACTCGTCTTAGCAAATTTTTCGTGTACTGTTGTCTTCTAAATTTATTTATTTATTTTCTAAATTTATCGATCACATGCATTATATATATTACATAGTTAGCAAAAGCATATATATGTGTGTTTGGCTTGTATATTAATATATAAACAAATTAAAAGAAAAATAAAACGAAAGCTCAGATACGTGTTAGAAAAAAATCATTATAAACTAGATATCATGTACGAACGTCCACTTTTGGCAATTTTTAAGTCTGAAATGATCATATTAAACATAATTAATAACGATCAGATTCATGACATGCTGATATGTTTATTCACGTAAAATATATAAATCCGAATCCTTGACATAATTGAGAAAACACTTGTTAAACCAAACCCTATGTATCAAAATTTTTTTTTTCTTTTGGTTTTTTTGTTAAAGCAGAACCTTTTTTTTGGTCAACGTTAAAGCAGAACCCATTAAGTTGAAAACATATTTTTTTTTTTTCAGTAAGTTGAAAACATATATTGAGAAATTTTCGTAGAACGAGAAAGAGAGAATGATTTAGCTAGAGATAGAGAACCTGAACTTGGCAGTCATGAAACATAAGCCTTAGCAAGGCTGCAGGAGAAGTAGGATCAAGAATAAACATTGACGAAAGTGAAGATCTCACGATCTCTTCGACTCTGGGACAAGTCTTCTCGTAGTAACTATAAGATAACGCCCCTTCGTAATTAGTCTCCATTTGATCACCATTAATACAGGTACATAACAAGCTCATGATGACAAGAACACATGATGCAGCTGCAGCTTCTGCAACTTTGCTCTTTGGTTTCATCACCTTTTTTTTGGGGGGGTACAGAATTCGAGGTAATTAATATCGATAGCTAATGAGAAGATGACTTGTTATTTTCACTTGGAAGTGTATGTATAAATAGGAAGTTGAAGAAAGCAAGTGTCCGTGATATTAATAATATTTTGGTAGATCAATTTAAAAAGAAAGTGACTGAGGAACGTGATTTATCATTTTTTTTGCTGAAGTGTAACGCCCGAAAATTGGCAGTATTGATTAAAGTTAATAATATTTTCCGGTTAAGTCTGGGTAAAAGTTTCAAAACCGAATATATCAATATTAATGTGATGTTAAATAAAGTATATATATATATATACATTTTTTTTTTGATTGTATAGAAATAGTTCGTAAGCCAACCACATCGCATTTTTTCGTGATTTTTGTTTGGTTTTGGTGGTACCTGACTATCTGGGAATTGAAATCACGCATTTGCTTTACAGAAAGTAGAGCGAACCAAAAGAAGATAAAAAGTAGCGAACCGGTTTGATTCAATAAATGGTTATAGGTAACAGTTGATTGAGACAAGACATAGAAATGGGTAAAAAGAACATGTATGAATAATGTGAACTGTTAGGTAAATTTTCACGTAATTATAAGCGTTTATAGTATCTTTTAATCCACTATAGTCTATAACTCTATATACACACATGTAAGGTTAGTAGAAAAAGTCGAGTAGATTAGGGTTAGTAGTAAACGACGAGCTAGTAGATTCTAGAGACACCCAAGACAGATGGTAATATGGTGGAACTCGTTAATATGAATTTGCGGTGAAATTAATGTCCATATTAGCTGTTTTCCTAAAGTAGGATCAACACTGTGACTTCACTATATCCCCCTTCGTCATATATCCTTAAACTCTTCTAGTATTACTTTTTTCTTCTCTGTAATTATCTCGCAAAACATTGGTTATTAATACAAATTAGGTCCACAAGTGTATGAGAGTATTCATTAATAGTAGTTGTGGTGATTTAGAAAACGTAAATGCTTCTGTGAAACTCTATCTATATATGACACTGTAATTAACTATCTACTGAGAAAGAAATTACTTCAATTTAATTTATTGTCGACTAGAGTCATGTAGTAAACTTTCACAAGTAGCATCAAAGCTATAGATTCCTTATCCTATGTCCCCGCTTCCCATTCCTCATCAAGTTTGAGGTTTCTGGATTCGTCGAGGACAAAAAAATATATCCTATAGATACGAGATGAGGCATTTTATATCACAGCTATATGCCTATACAAATACATATATTTTGCCACTTTAAAATATTGCATCATACGTTGGAATCCACTAATACGTACATCGGGTGTGAACCATGCAGTACATTTTAAGATTATTGATTAATCGAACACATTTGCAAAAGATCAGACTCCTTAATTCAAGACGTACGGAACGCTAGATACTACGTTGGCTTTTTCGGACTATTCCTTTTATTTATTTAAAAATGATTTTCCATATGTACCAAAGTCTCATAAAAAGTCGGCAGAACTCATTTTCTATGTCATTTTTTTTTTACCATTAATCTATATATAATAGCAAACCCACTTTTTTGTGTCAACTTTTAATCCAACGGATGAAATTAGTTACAGTTTTAATCCAACAGTTTAAAATTATTAATCGTGTCTTTTCGTTGCACTCCCATCTTTGAAAAGTCACACATCTTAGTCTTTGCATCTCTTTGTTGTACCTCTTGGTTTCAAAAATCACATCCATTATTTTTTACACCTTTTAAATCACACCTCTTAGTCTTTGCATCTCTTTGTTGTACCTCCTGGTTTCAAAAAT
>NC_025699.1:8432305-8465104 GCF_000633955.1 Camelina sativa | reverse complement strand
AATCAGTTTGATAAGGTGAGTGCGTGACCATGAGCTTATCTAAGCGATTGGGTTGTATAACTTGTTTTGTGTGAAGTTGTGTAGGTGTGATGAAGGTGTTATTGGATGTTCTCTTCAATGTCTGGTTTGTTATGTTTTATTTGTGGTTGTACTCTTGATTTGCTTGTGTTTATAGCTCGTAGATGGGAGGATCGTCTCACTGGGTATTTCTGGTAATACTCACGCATCTCATTATGTTTGTGGTGTAGGTATTGTGTAGTGTGGCGATGAGGAGGAGGATGATCTAGGGTCTCGGTTGTGTGTTGTTGGACTTGGTTATATTGTTTATGTTGGAACCTTGGATAGAGTTATGCTAGGTTGATGGATAGAATGCTTAGGAATGTTATTGCATTGATGATGTGTTGGTTCTGTATGTTGGTATGTTTCCGCTGTGCATATTGGTTGTTATCGGTTTAATGAGGAATTGTGGTTTGGGTGGTTTAATTAAGTAGTATGAGATGCTTAATTATGTATTGTACTTATTTAAAAAAAAAACGGGTCCGGTTGTTTTAATTTCGTGAGACACGTTTTCTCAGACGCGAGTTGGAACCATCGGGGATTGTAACTGAGATCGTGGTCTCGTCTGGTGAGAGAATATGGCTAAGGTCAATTGGTGACAGCTTGTCTTGTGGGAAGATTGTTAAAGGGTGGGGACCAGGGTTCGAGGAACGCCTGGCGCACCAATAACCTACTGTGGATTTGGATGAATAGTTCCATTTGCCCGGTGAAGGGTTATGATCGATGCCCTGCAGGGCCAGCTTGGAGTCTGTTGGGCCGGCTAGCAGTGGGCTAGCAGGGTCAACAGACGGTCCGTTGGGGCAGCTAGCGGTGGGCTAGTGGGGTCCGCAGGACGGGTTGTCACAGAGTGATATGGAATCTGCCAAAAAAAAGAAAATGCAAGAAATTTATAAAATTAGTGTTTAGCCTAAAGAAGAGAACATCAAAAGGTGAGATATTATTATCACCTGTTTCACCACATCGACTTTGTTTTCGCTGTCGTTTATTGAAGAACATGATGGTACCGATTCATAGACATAAGTGGGAAATCAAATAGAGGGGGATGCAGCCTGGATGGAGAGCAGTCGACACGGTGGAATGGGATGGATTGGGAGAGACCAACATAAAATCCTATGTTCTATATTTTATTAATTTTCTGACTTTTTTAGTTTAATTGAATTACTTTGATTGAATAGCTGATGAGTGTACAAGTTTTTGTCTATATGCATTCTTAGTCTGTTACGTCTTGGATTTTTTTTCTTTTCCAAAGAGGAATATGTGATTTGAAGCAAATATTACAAATCCATGTATCAAATGTGTTAGTAGGAAATAAGGCAATCAAGATTAACCCATTAAAAGGGAGGAAAGAAGGGGGTCTTTTGAGGGAAAACGTGAGACCAATATGCATGTAACTGTGGAAAGCATTATAGCCAAATATATATCTCTAAAAGTTGTAGCTGAAGAATGTGAGTTACTCTATACTAACCAATTAGGTTTGATTGGTCCGTCATATAAAACTCGGTTTTGTACATATCTAAAAGTGAGAGAAAAAAACATCCACAAGCATAAGTGAAATTTTATATATGGTTAAAAGTAATGTTCATAGTAAATCATTTGTATACAAACTCCACTTGCTTACAACATCGAAATATTGATTGTGATTTGTGAATCAGTAATCTATGGAAAGAGAAATCGCGTATCAGAGTGAAGGGGAAACGAAACTCAATCCAGCCATCTACTCTGATCTCAATCTTCGACCTTCCTTCGACAAGTGGCATTTAGTATTTTCTCGATATAGTAAATAAACCAAGAGAGAAGCAGCCTCATATGTATTTTGATTGATAATGATCAACAACAAAGACAATTTCTAATAGCGAATTAAGAAAGGATACCAATATATAGCACCATATGGTCGGAGACAAACATAAGTAAAATTTTATATATGGTTAAAAGTAATGTTCATAGTAAATCAAACTCTAAAAAAGGCTCACTTTTGTGTGTGACAACATAAAATATAATAACATTGAAATGAACCTTTGGCTTTTTAATCAGCAGAAAGCAATAGTAAGAAGTGAAAATGATCAAATTGATTGAGAAAAGAAAGAATTTAAAATGAATTACAAGTGTTAAATTTCAATTTAGGATTTCACCTCCCCGTGCGACAACGCACGGTCGCTTTCCTAGTATCTTGTAATGCCAAATATAAATTCAGTTGGATGTTTTGTAGGGTATAAGCAATGAGGACCGTTTCTCTTGAGATTTTAATGGCTCCTGAGTCCTGAGTGAGGTACTTCTTTTGATTACGTTAATGAATGAGCGGTTTATACAGTGTATCATCATTACACACAACAATCACAATCTTCCTTCATTCTAAATACCAAAGATAGAAATATACTTCAAAGTATTTATCGTCCATTAATCAATAATAAATGTCTAAAAATAAAAACAAAACATTCTAAGTAAAAACCAATTTCTTCCTCCAAAATCCCTTACCTCCCAAAACTAAACAAACACAACGAACAAACCTAAATTTAAAAACTTGTTTTCTTAAATTAAACCTCTTCTTTCACCCATATAATATCTTTCTCACATCTCCATTCTAAAAAGAAAATTAGAAACCCCAAGAAAAACGACAAAAAAGAAAAAAGAAAATATGGATCATCGAATAGCAATGATCCTTGTCCTAACCCTAGTTGTAATGTATGTATGGGGTTCGGACGCATCAGCAATGCAAATGACTAAATTCGATGCGCCACTTCTAACTGAAAAAATCGCAACAAACAGATCGATAATTGTCGATATTGAAGGCAAAGGAGACTACACTTCGGTTCAAAAGGCTATTGATGATGTCCCTGTTGGTAACTCCAATTGGATTATCGTCCATGTCCGTAAAGGAATCTACAAGTATGTATATATATCTACTTTTAAGAGGTTTAACCATTTAAAAGTTTTTGATATGCCCAAAAACTTGCTATATATGCATATATATGACCAAGTCAGAGAAATCCAATATATACTAACTAATAGAACATTTCTGATTTCGTATTTTTTTTTTGGGAAAAAGGGAGAGAGTGCACATTCCGGAGAACAAGCCCTTCATATTCATGAGGGGTAATGGAAAAGGCAAAACGGTGATCGAATCTTCGCAAAGTTCGAACGACAATGTTGCTTCAGCCACTTTCAAAGTTGAAGCTAATCACTTTGTCGCTTTTGGTATCAGCATCAGAGTACGTATAACAATTGTAGATATTTGAAATTTGTTTTTCTTTTCAATTACGTCAAATAATAACATTCGTGCATGTTATGAATGTATAGAATGATGCACCCGTCGGAATGGCATTCACGTCTGAGAACCAATCGGTTGCAGCGTTTGTGGCTGCTGACAAAGTAGCGTTTTACCATTGTGCGTTCTACAGCTTGCACAACACTTTGTTTGATAACAAAGGTAGACATTACTACCATCAGTGTTACATCCAAGGCTCCATCGACTTCATCTTTGGTCGTGCAACTTCCATTTTCAACGTATGTTTCTCCTCACTATACATATTATCTAAATCATAGCGTATCTAATAGAAAATTAATTTCTGATATCGTTACAGAATTGTGAGATATTTGTGATATCGGACAAGAGGGTGAAACCGTACGGGTCAATCACAGCTCACCATAGGGAAAGCGCAGATGAACATACGGGTTATGTGTTCATAAGAGGCAAAGTGTATGGAATTGATGAGGTTTACTTGGGCCGGGCTAAAGGACCTTATTCTCGAGTCATCTTTGCCAAAACTTACTTGTCCAAGACCGTTGTCCCTCATGGTTGGACCAACTGGAGTTACGACGGCTCTACCGAGTTAGTCTTTCGATTAATTAACTTTTTACCTAATTTCGACGAGTACAATATTTAGTTAATGTATTAATATTCTTGAGATTTATCAGGAATCTATACCATGGAGAGTATAAGTGTCATGGACCAGGAGCTGAGAGTCAACAAAGATCTGATTGGGCCAAAGAGCTTACAAAACAAGAAGTTGAGTCTTTCTTGTCCATTGATTTTATTGATGGAACTTCTTGGCTCCCTGTTTGGCTTCAGCACAAGTCTTAGAGTTCATTATGCTGTCCCATTTGGCTTCTGGCGTATCGCATTTTGGTGTGGCTTGGAAAACAAAAACAAAACAAACATATATGAAGAAAGAAGACTTCATCTTTAATTTCTTCGACGGTATTTTATACGAGACAGTTTTCTCTCTTTTTTTGTTTTTTTTTTCTTTTCTTTTTCTGTTCTACTCTAAAATGTTGTAGAGTTATCGGAAACTCTTGTGTTATTTGCACACATTAATATATAAGATAGTTTCCATTTTAATAATTTATGTAACCTAAAATTAAAACAAATAATTCCAAATTGAAATATTTTAATGGTTGTAGATTAACTTTTTTCAAAAGAAACTGAATATTAGAAAATGATTTTAACTTTTTTTTCATTAGTGAGCAGAGCAGACCATGTCATGACCTCTTTGTTTTGGTCTTATCTAAGACGAGATATGATTGGATGACTACGAACTTAATCATGTACTTGACCGCACCAGAGTGTATAGGTTCTCTCTGGCTAAGAATCTCCCTCACAGCTTCAACCCAATAATATGTGACCACGTGTCACTGAAATCCAGTTCAGCTAAAGCCATCCAAAACTTTAGTAAACGTGGCCGGATATTGCACAGTAGTATCTTCCAAACAATGCCCGAATCACCCTTAATGTAACAATGCAAGATACACGAAAGCTTATGTTACTTTAGGGGTAGCTTCGTCATTTAAAGAATCATCTTCTTCTTCCCCGAGCCCGCCTTAGCTTCCTTCTCCGTCTGAGTCTCTCCTCCATGAAAGCTCGCGCAAACGGTTTTATCGGTTAAAAGCTTTTTTAAAACAATGCACTTCTTCTTCGTCCCGACTTCATCGTCCTCATCACCTTCTCAAGCGAATACTTCTTCGTTCTCTCTCTTGTTTCTCGCTCCTTCTCAAATTCCCGAGAATCTCTGTAAATTACCGGCAAAGATCCATATCGGAACCCATGGAATCTCCGGTCAATCGTTTCTCACGCATCCTCCGTACTCATCTAAGAACACGTCTCTGTGTGCAGTCGTCGACAGGTCTTCTTCAGGTGTATCATCATCGCAACAAAAGGAATTTGCGAACGGCGAGGGAGAGGGAGATGAATCTAACACGGAGGGAGTGTTGGTAGTTCGACGGCCGTTGTTGGAGAATTCCGATAAGGAATCTAGTGACGAAGAGGGAAAAAAGTATCCAGCGAGGATCGATGCTGGTCTGAGTAATATAGCGAAGAAGATGCCCATGTTTGAGCCGGAGAGATCGGAGTCGTCGTCTTCATCTTCAGCCGCGGCTGCTGCTAGGGCTCAAGAGAAGCCACTTGCGGTGAATTTGGACTTATCTCTGTACAGAGCAAAGGTTCTGGCTAGGAATTTCAGATACAGAGACGCTGAGAAGATACTGGAGAAGGTAACATCGCTTTATCATTCAATTCTGGTTCTCGAGTTTAGTGACTCTTTGTATAGTTTAGAGAGGTTTAATGTAAGGAGTAAGACGTCTACTAAAACTAATCCTGTGTTGTTGGGTTTTAAGTGCATAGCTTACTGGCCGGAGGATGGGAGACCATACGTGGCGTTAGGGAAGATACTGAGCAAACAATCCAAGTTAGCGGAAGCTCGGATCGTGTATGAGAAAGGGTGTCAATCTACACAAGGAGAGAATGCATACATTTGGCAGGTGCTACATGGTTTTAAAGCAGTTTGCTTATAAGACTTGAAGGCAGCTTTCTGTTTCTCATGCATATCATATACCTTTTTCTTTTGGAACAGTGTTGGGCTGTCCTGGAAAAAAAGTTGGGAAATGTAAGAAGAGCGAGAGAATTGTTTGATGCAGCTACGGTGGCTGACAAGAAGCATGTAGCAGCTTGGCATGGATGGGCAAATCTAGAGATAAAACAAGGAAATATCAGTAAAGCTAGGAATTTGTTAGCCAAAGGCCTCAAGTTTTGTGGCCGAAACGAGTATATCTACCAAACACTTGCCTTGTTGGAAGCCAAAGCTGGTCGGTATGAACAGGCAAGGTACCTGTTCAAGCAGGCCACTATATGCAATTCGAAGAGCTGTGCCAGTTGGTTGGTAAGTGTTTTGCATCATCAGATGACTGTGATAAGAGCTGATAGGACAATGCCATTCGAATAAGTTTCACCCTAGGATTAATCCTCTTTGATAATTGTGTAAAAAGAGAATGCTACTGTGCTAGTGCCATATTCATGACACCTAATTCTGGCCTCCCCTGTCTTCTCCTTATCAGTCACATGATTTAGTTTCAAAAGGTTGCTTGTATCTAGATGTTAACAATGAATGAGCTTCTCTTTTCTCACTAATGTTCATTCTTATGAACAGGCATGGGCTCAATTGGAGATACAGCAGGAAAGATACCCAGCTGCTAGAAAGCTTTTTGAGGTAACTGCTACATCGTTTTTTTTATATATCCCATTCACAATGAGGTCAAAGCAGCAAAGGCTGTATATTTATCCAGGAATGACTTACTACATGTGAAAGCTTCAGGCTCTAATCACACTTTTTTCCCATAGAGAGCTGTCCAGGCAAGCCCCAAGAATAGATTTGCGTGGCACGTGTGGGGGGTGTTTGAAGCTGGAGTAGGTAATGTTGAGCGTGGAAGAAAGCTCCTGAAGATAGGTCATGCGCTCAATCCTAGAGACCCTGTTCTCCTTCAGTCTCTTGGCTTACTGGAGTACAAACACTCATCTGCTAATCTTGCCCGGGCTTTACTAAGAAGAGCATCAGAGCTCGATCCTAGACATCAACCTGTTTGGATTGTAAGTGTACAAGATTCAGCTTGATTGCTCTTTACATGATCGATCTGCTCAAATAGTTTTGGTCAATAGGTTTTCCTTCTATTGGTTTTTAAGTTGTAAATAAAACTTAAACCATTTACTTAGTAGACATTGGTTTTACCCAGTTCTATCTGGCTAGCGAATTCAAGAGTCTTTATAATTGTGTATGGAAGGGGAAATGATTGGTGAAAGTGTATTCCGGTTTAGGCTTGGGGTTGGATGGAATGGAAAGAAGGAAACACAACAACAGCTAGAGAACTTTACCAAAGAGCTCTCTCCATTGATGCAAATACCGAAAGTGCTTCTCGTTGTCTACAGGTATAACTAATAAAATATTTCATTTGTAACTTTATGTGTCCTCTCAGCGAATGAACGTAAGCATTGAAAAAACGAGGCAATATGGCAAGTTTGCTAAAACATTAGCATGTTATTGGAGGATGCTGAAACAAATTCGTTGTCTCTACAGGCTTGGGGAGTTCTTGAACAGAGAGCAGGAAACTTATCAGCAGCAAGAAGATTATTCAGATCTTCACTGAACATTAACTCACAAAGTTACGTTACATGGATGACATGGGCACAACTTGAGGAGGATCAAGGAGACTCAGAACGTGCTGAAGAAATCCGTAACCTCTACTTCCAACAAGTAAGCTCTTGTACACATATTCTTGAATTATAGCAGAATCTTCCTTTAGACTTTATATTCACTTGTTCTTCATTGCAAAACAGCGGACAGAGGTTGTTGATGATGCCTCGTGGGTCACAGGATTCTTAGATATCATCGACCCGGCTTTAGACACCGTTAAAAGGCTCTTGAACTTTGGTCAGAACAATGACAACACCAGGTTAACTACTACTCTTAGAAACATGGGCGGAACCAAAGATAGCCAATCTAATCAGCAAACCGAGAGCTCTGTGGGACGCGAGGACACTGAAACTGGGAGTGGGTTTAACCTTGATGCGTTTTTACGCGAGAAGCTGTCTTTGGATCCTTCGAAGCTGGACGTTAATCTTGATTCTAAGAGGTTAGAGAGATTCACTAGAGGGAGAGAATAAATGGTGCTTGAGAAAATATGAGGGACATTTATTGGGGCGGTGTAAAGATAAAGGATCGAATGTGTAATTTTGAGAAGAATGATAATATAGCAATTGTCTCATTCTCCGGTTTCAAAACTATCAAAGATAAAAATATAGTGGTGAAATGTGTAAAGAGTTTAAAAGTAGGACTTTTTTGGTTAAAAAAACAAAATTAAATTTATGACATATAAGATTAACCTGATTTCGGAAATTACCGGCGAATTGATTTTTTTTTTTAGTTTTAAATTAATTTCCCCGCGAAAGTATAACAAGTGGTGTTCTGAATCCCTGGAAGACCCGGGCAATTTCAGTAACGGCAAATCTAGGGTTTTGAATTGGAACCGGAGCTCCGATGGGGGATACAAACGGAGCATCGTTCATTGAAATCGATGGCCAGGAAGAAGTCGTAGATCCATTTCTGGCGTTCATCGACTACGCCAGAACGGTGATTTCATCGGAAGAAGACGACGATGAGGAAAGTGAGAGCAAGAAGGATCCTAGTAAAGCCACGGCTGAGGTTAGCGGTCCGGGTTGGGGCTGGGTTGCCTCGCGTATTCTGAAAACCTGTACCGCTTATTCGAGCGGTGTCACTGCCGCGATTCTCTTGTCCGATCTCTCTCAGGTGCTGCTAATCTCTCTCATACTTCGATTTTGATTTATTCTTTTCGATTGGGGGTTTGTGGTAGGGGGAAGCTTAGGTTTGATAAGGTTGTGTGATTGTAAACATTGTAACGTTTTTGTCTGTTTTTTTTTTTTTTTTGAGAAATCGTTTCGCAGCTTGGCCAATGAGATTGAACAGTGTAATATGACTATATGAGATATAGCTTTGACTTTTGATTCTGGATGTAGTGTTATTGAGCCTTGTTATGTAGTGTGATTCGGTAGTTGATTCTGGATGTTTATCCGTTTAATTCTCGAGTGTTTTCTTTTGTAGGCATGGCAGGAGCAAAACAAACCAGGAATGTCAAAGAAGAAGCCGGAACTCATTGTTCAGTTGAAGAAGAGTCACAGAAGAAGAAGACTAGCTAACACTGTGACTATAGACTCTATTTATGAGTAGAATTTTTTGTCCATGAACAGCGTATTGGAAGCTGTTATTATTAATGCCGATGTTCTTCCTGGTATCTATCAAATCCTGGCAGCATTTTCATTTCCTCTGCCCCAATAAGTGGTTTATCAATCTAAATAGAAATTCTATTTCAGGTACAAACATATTCATGCTTACACTAGGGGATTTTTGGAGCTCCAACACCATTGATTTATATCTACATCGCAGGTATGCTTATTCGGTAGAGATAATTTATCATCATATCGGATTGAGATGAGTTTGACTGTTTGTTTCTGATGCATGTATAGAGATTCTTATAAGCATCTAATGCCTCTTGTATAGGTATTATGAGTTGGTGGAAACACCAAATGGGATTCTTGGGAAAGGCAGAGAGGTTTTGCTCACTGGGTGCTACCTTCGTACCGCGAGAGAAGGGTTTGGCACTCCACGGTTACTTCCAACAGAGTATCTTGTCATTTTGCTAGATGAGGTTTGGTTTCTGCTAACACATCACAGTTTCTGTATGAAATTTTATACAGAAAAGAATGGTTTAGTCTTTACCTGACTTTCAAATACTGCAGGACCAAGATGATGATGCAATCCTCATAGCAGCTCAATTTTGTTCCGATTCTTTCTCATCTGTTTCTCTTGAAGCTTTCAACAATGGAACTTCATACTCTTTGTATGCTAGGTAAGAGAGTATATGCGTGTGATATCACTGAATACTGATTTTTGTAAAAGTAACGTACTTAGTTGCAAACAGTTTCCAGAAACTGTAAACACTATTACAGTAATTAGATTTATCAGATGAAAACCTTTTGGAAGTAATAACGAGTATCACTGATATCAGTAAAATTGTTAAAAGACGCATAAAGTACCTCTTAAAAAAGGATGTACAGTGTACAAAGTATGTGTTTTAAGAGATTGAGTGAACTTAACTTCTATTGGCTGTTTATTCTAAAGTAATATTGCATTTTCCTCTCTTGGTTTGGGAGCAGGATTGAATCAATAGGTCCTCTGGAATCTGAACTCAAGTTCAGTACTGCACATAGAAGGCAAATTGAACTTGTAGATGGTGACGGTGATAGGTTAAAATTTGTCTTGTGGGGAGATCAGGTCATTTTGGCAAACCTTCTGAGGTAAGCTCATGGCTGGTTGCTTCTACCTTATTTTTTTCTACCAACCCCTTCTTACAGATTCGTTTTCAGTGTGGGAAGTTTGCTTGGGCTTGAGAGACCTTATATTTCTAGTCTCGAAGAGAGTGCAGTGGACGGAAAGGATGAGTTTTGCCTTGAATATGGTAGTGCAACACATCTTTATCTAGTGCCGTTAACCTTACAAGAGGAACGGGTGGGTGAACTTTTTTTTTTTGTCACTCCTCTTTTTCTGGGTCAGATATTTACGTTGAAATTTTATGTCACCAATGAGTGAGTATTTTTCTTCTTCTTCAGGTTTGTGTAGCATTTACCCAAAATCAGTGTCAAGGATCTAAACTGCCAGGTTCAGGCGGAGTTTCGCAGGTGACATTGCCTCGTGATGCCGAGGGGTCTACAGACTATAGTAACTATCCTTTTCAGGTGAGTAGAAGTTGAGATACCATTATATTCAAGCATGCTATCAACAGATGGTTTATAGATCTAGAGGCTTAACTTCATGGGTGTATGGTAATAGGTTTTTGTAAAGTTTTCAAAATCCCATGCGGTGATTGGAATGTTTTATATTGAAAGTGTGGCAGTATCTTTTTAGATATATATCAATCAATCCTGTGTCTAATTGGTGGCTTATTTTTCTGTGCACATTCTGTTTAGAAATCATGTAACAGGGTAGGTTATTCCACAATTCCATGGTTCACAACTTCACACTGAATCTAAGTCCATATCGCTACAAATCCTATTCTTTGCATGTCATTTACTGGTTTTCGTTCCAACATCAAACTTCATTCATAACGTTTACATTTTTGCTTGTCTTTTACTTGTGTGCACAGTATGATCTCTGTTAGGAATTCACTGCTTCTTAGGCCTAGTAACATAAGGAAAGAACCAATGGTCGAAGAGACTATATGTTTTTAGATCATACGTAAAGCCTGCTCTGGCCATTATTTTTGATTCTATTGCTTAGCTGCATCTGCTAATATTACTCTCCTTGGTTGAAGTTCTGCAGACGATTATAACGGACATTCGCGACAAAACCACTGGCATCAGTCTCTATGGTGTCGTAACAGATATCTTATGTTATGATCCAAATACCACAGGAGTGGTGTTTTCTTTGAAAATTGAGGACACGACTGGTGCAATATNCTATGGTGTCGTAACAGATATATTATGTTATGATCCAAATACCACAGGAGTGGTGTTTTCTTTGAAAATTGAGGACACGACTGGTGCAATATGGGCAAAGCTCCATTTTACTAGTTACTGGTATCAAACTGTTCTGTGAATTCCAAAATTTCAGCTGGACAGCAATTTGGAGCCTCGAATATTCTGTTTAATGAGCTGTTTATTTTTATGGTTTCCAGGTCATTGGGAAGGTTAGGGGTTGGTCATGTCGTGTACGTGTCTGGGTTATCCTGCAAAGTCACAAAAGAGAATGGGTACGAGTCTCTCTTGCTTTGAAAGTGAGAGCTATCCATCACTATTGACAAACTGATTTATCTCAAACCTGAATGGAATACTCGTCAATAAGTTTCAGTATGTATTGGTTTTATTGATTTAGCTTAAACATTAAAGGAATTCTTGTTTGGTTGAGCAGCCTTGAGTTGTTATGGCATGAGAAAGACGAGAAAGCTGCATTCGTCAACCTTAGCTGCTTGCCTGCATTTCTGACCTCTTCTTGTCTTCGCAAAATCTCTACGCTCTCCCAAATTTCAAAACAGAGAAAACCTGCAATAAACGTACGTCTCACTTTCTAAATGGTTCACAACAGAGCTCTTATATGTGTTTCCTTTTGAACATGTCACTCATATGTTTTTTTTTTTGGGGGGACAGATTTGTCGGGTTAAGCTGAAAGAGATGGACCAATGCCATAACATCAACACCAGATTATGGCATAGCGTTTGTGGGCATTTCATAGATGAAGAATCATCAGCATCATCGCATGGAGGGAATCTGCGATGTAGCTTCTGCGGAGTAAGCTGCAACAGTAACGCAGGATCGGAAGTAGTGAGAACATTCCACATAACGATAACACTTGCAGACGAGGAAACCAAACTATACGCATGGTGTACGGGTCAATCAGCATCAGCTATACTTCAGATATCTGCTGATGAATTCTATGACCTCCCAGAGGTAACAAGACAATTCCTTTTCCTTATGTTTGTGTATATTTTAAAATTGTTAATCTATGGCGGTAAGATAAAAGCAATGTAAAACTTGTCTCAGGATTATCAGCTAATGTATCCGTCATTGGAGAATGAGTGGTTCCTAGTGACATTAGCAAGCAGCGGTAATCGGAACTCGGTCTCCGGCCTTCGGTTGTCTCATGACACGGACGCGATTTGCTGGGAAATCACGCGCGCTCTCAAGATTTAAAAGCTCTACCTATTTTTGTAACATCTATTTAAAAAAAAAAAAAAAAATTATTATCATGATTAGTTGTTAAAACAAGACCGTGTTTAAACGAGTGGGAGAGATTTGTTTTAAGTTAAGAAGGTGACTTAGATTGAGTGTTGTTAGTTTACTTTTGGTTTGCTTTGGACCGTTGTTTTGAAAAGATGGTGGGCCCAGACTCCACCATTGTTTTGTCCGTTACAGTTTTTTGCTTCCGTGAAGATATTTTTCTATTCACCCACTGTTTATGTGAGCTGTTTTAATCCTATGGCCGCGATCGGTCGTGGACTCCAACCAACGGTCAGGATGTATCCAGATCGTTGGACAGCATTACAGCGAATAATTATAATTATTAAATCGTTGATTTTTCAATATTACTTTAGTGTAGTTCCATCTTCTTCCTCTTCATAACTCATTTTTGTCTTCGAGTGAGAGAGAGAGAATCAAATCAGCTTTCACAGAAAAAGGTATACAGAGAGAGAGAGAGAGACTATGGCGGAGAGTGGTGGACGGAGGATCGGAGTAGCAGTGGATTTCTCGGATTGTAGCAAGAAGGCTTTGAGCTGGGCGATCGATAACGTGGTTCGTGATGGCGATCATCTCATCCTCATCACCATAGCTCACGATATGCATTACGAGGAAGGCGAGATGCAGCTCTGGGAGACCGTTGGATCACGTACGTACCTTCTCAATCTCTCTCAATTTCCTTTTTCCCCCTTTTAGTGTTGCTTCCTGGACATGATAGAAATCGTGATCGATGATGATTAACTTATGATTTTTTTTTTTTTTTTTTGGTTTTAAGGTATACGATATGACACTTGTTTAGATCCTTTTCTGATGATCTTGTTTGTTAATTTGTGTTGACAGAACCTGACCTGAGCTTTACTCCATGCATCATTTGATTTACAATTGGTTTATGTGTGATTTTGCATGTTTAAATTTGGAAAAGACTCTGTTTCATTAGAAGTTGATCGTGAATTCATGTTGTATGAACCCTTTCTTCACATCTCTGTATTCAATCTTGTTGTTGTTTTGACTCTGGTATTTGTGTTTGTAACTTTTTCAGCTTATATTCCGCTGAGTGAATTCTCTGATGCTGCTGTGATGAAGAAGTATGCTGTGAAGCCAGATGCTCAAACCCTTGACATTCTCAACACTGCCTCTAGGGAGAAATCTGTAAGCTCCTTCTTCTTCTTTCAAAAGAACAGTCCATGAACCCTATCTGCAGCTTGAAACTCTTTTATCCTTTCAAACTTGTAGTTTGTTTGCTAATGTTGACATAACAAGACCTGAACTTAAAGAGTAACGATAACTTGGAAGAAACAGTTTATATCCTTGATGTTCTGTACTAATCAATCTGACTTCTATTACTCTTCTTATACGTATGATTTGAGGAGTGGTTAGGTCTATACCGTATTGAATAACCTGCAACTGTGCTGGCATATAATATGTTACACCTATCATAGTATTGTTCAAAAGTTCTTTGAAAGCTTTTTGTTGCCTTGTAAAATTTGGAAAAACTGCATTCCAATCCATATGAATGTCTTTACAACAAGTGTTAGTTTCCTGTTAAACTAAGATCCAACTTTTATGAAACATGGACAGATTACAGTAGTGATGAAGATATACTGGGGAGATCCTCGTGAGAAGATTTGTGCAGCAGCTGAACAGATTCCCCTCTCAAGTCTTGTCATGGGTAACCGAGGCCTTGGTGGCCTTAAGAGGATGATCATGGGAAGCGTGAGCAACCATGTGGTGAACAATGTTGCATGCCCTGTGACCGTTGTGAAGGGTCACATCTGAGTTTGGTCGGAGAACTCTTCTAAATAACCACCGTATATTTGTGTTCATGGTCGGAATTTGTATTGTTAACTGTTGTGTGACTGGTGTATTGTTCATCTGTATGGGTAAAAAACATTTCATCTTCTAATAAATACAGACTCTTTTGAGTTTTGAACCAGATTCAATCATGTCAAATGTGTTTTTCTCATTATAATGAATTAATGATTTCTGTTTTTGTAAGAGAAACGAATCACACTTGACCAGTGACAACCTTAGTTTACAAATTACAACAACACACTTTGTTAAATTTGTTAAAGACAAAGCATGCCTTCACTTGTCTCTGCTGAAGGAAACGATTGAAGCATAAAGATTGATATAGATTTGCATAATAATCCTAAGAATTCATCACATCGTAGTTCAACATAAATTATAAGCTAAAGAGTACTCTCAAGGAAACAACAAACACACAAAGCAGAACAGAATAAGCTTAACCGTCATAAATACATAAAAGTGATCTAACAGTCTCCATAGATAAGAAAGCAAAAGACACTTAAAAAACATTCATTCCTCAAATGATCATGCAGTGAGTGGTCTCCTCTCTAGTCTTCTTGGGGATATCTAGCACAAACTCGAAGGTGTCGATGAGCTTGAAGTTGCATTTGTCACCAACCGATATAGGGAACTCCCTAGCCAGTTTCGAGTATCCACCTGAGAAGATTGTCCGAACCTCCCTCACCAAACAAAGCACCTTCCATGACTTCCCATTTGGGTGACGAATCGTGAACATCTTAGACTTCTGTGGGAGATGATCATCCACAAACTGTTTTGGGATTGCCTGAAATAAAAATCAGAGATTCACATATCAATACATAAAACTGTGTGGTATAGTATTGTTCATTCAAGTCTTTTGTTTTTAAAATCTTACCAGGAACTTGAGGTATGATTTCTTAATGGTGATTTCGAATTCTGGAACACCATCAATGACCTTTTTGTTGCTCTTGCTCTTTCTCTTCTTCTTAGTCTTTGATGATATGGAAGCCTCACCTTTCTTCTTCATAGCTTTAAGCTCAACTCCTCTCGAAGACTCACCTCTTTCCGTACCATTCTTCACTTTCTTATTCAACATCTTCTTCTTGGATGTTTTGGTCTCTTCAGTTTTCTTCTTACTTATCTTGATCTCAACTCGTCCAGGAGATTCATCCATTTCCTCATTTTCCTTCTTCACATCTTTGTAGCTGCGTTGTCCTTCTCCACCTGTTTTCATCAACAAAGCAAAAAGATTTAGTCTTCTTCTTCTTCTTCTTCTTGAACTTCTCTGTTTCATAAAGCAGTGATTTACAAAGCACAAAAGCTTACTAGAAGAGTCCATTGACAGGAGATTTCGAGGTATGAGGATCTCCATGCAGTTCTGCTCGTAGATGTAGACATTAAAGATCATCTTCCCTTTGTGAATGAAAGTAATAAACTCGTTTCTTCCCAAAGAGTTGTCACTCACAAACTGATCCCATCCACGCTTCTCGATGTAGTAGTATCTCGTGTTCTTGGAGACTACTACATTCCAAGACTTTCCCCACTGCGCTCTTATCACCATCTTGTAAGAGAAGTCTTTCTTAGAGATTTTGCTCATGAAGTTGTATGGAAACGCTCTCTGTTTTGACCATACAACGAAGAATGTTACTAACAGTTCAATCCTTTTGTCAAATTACATAAACAATTTAAGAGGCCAAAGTTTCACTCTTTCAGTCTTATCATAAAACAATCTTTGCATAGAGAAAAGCAAAGAAGATAGATCTGAGCATACAGACAGAGAAGCAACAAGGTTTATGTTTTTGAGTGAAGAGGTGAACAAGAGAAACTTACTTAACGTGAAAAGCTAGTGAAAATATCCAAAAAGATAACAAGATTCAACTTTTCAAGCAGTAAAGATTTAACGTTAAGAACCATTAAACAAGCAGAAAACCAACAGATTCAACGTTTTAAACAAAGAGAGCCCAAAGATTCTACCAACCTAAAACAAGATTTAACTTTACAAACACAGAACATGAAGATTTAAACATTAAACACCAAAGAACCAACAGATTCAACGTTTCAAACTCAGTAAGTGTAAAGATCCAGAGATCCAGAGATCCAGAGGATAAACAGACTTAAAACCTTTTAAAGAAAAGAGAAAACCAAAAGACTAAAACCGTGGAAACCCCATTAAACACAACGAACAAAAACATTCCACCCTTCAGAAAAAAGAAAGCTATCAAGAACAACGTTAAAAGCATGATATGAGGTTGAGAACAAAGTTACCATGTACTCAGATGACAAATCTGCACTCTGAAAGATCTTGAAGAAACCCAAGTTCTTCCTTTCTTGTTTAATCAGATCAAAACCAGTGTTCCAACCCATCTCTCTTATCTCTTCTCCTTCTATCTCGCTCAAAACCTCCTCACTTTCGACTTCTTTCTCTCTCTCTCAAAACCTCTTCACTTTCTAACTTCTTTCTATCTCTCTCTCTTTCTCTCACTCACTTAGATATTAGGAATGGTCAAAGTCAGTAATATATGTATAGTTTGCCTTGTTTTCATTTACTACAAAACAAAGGTGTTGATGATGAAAAAAGCATTCATGTATTACCCCCAAGTGATTATTTCTGTTATATTTTGTTAAAAGGGTAATAAGATAGAAGAGACAAGAGAGCTGTTTTAAAACTGTCTTCACAGACACGCAAAAGCAGTGTTTTTGCTGGTTTTAGTACCTGAGAATCTCTGGGGAGAAAGGACGTAGACTTCAAACTTACTACTTTTGTGTGTTGTTTTTGCCACAGTAGTACTGTCACAGTACCTATGATGATATCTATATTGTTAATTTCTATTTGATTTTTTGTTTTACGAACATTTATTTACATTCAACCTTCGGTAACTTATTTTTTATTACACAGTCAAAGGTCAAAAGTTAAAGCTTTTTCTAAACAGAAAAGTGAATACTACGGTACATGATGAGATCACTCTATCAATCACACCACCGTATCCTTCTGTAACTTATAATGTAAAAAATACACACAATAGACTGACTACATTAAATAATTCAGATTTCAAATAACAAAAAGCTTGCTGTATAATTTAAAGTAGTTGGTGTCCAAATCGAAAATACATATTGTTGTTAACTTTGTCACAACTTGTGACTCACAAGTTAATAATCGAATCTATCAACTAAATTGCAAGACGATTTTCACACATATATACCCAATTTTATGCACTTTTAAATCATATTTATACATTAAACACCACCGGTACCTTTTCCCAAAAGCAGGATTAACTTTTCATGTTTTCATCCATCGATCAACTTTGACTTTTACCTTTAGATCGACGATGTTCATTATAGAGTTCAGGACTGATCTATAAACCCAGCACCGTAACCACTTGATCGTATGAACTTCTTCAGGAGAAGAACCACGATTGCGATTGTGAGCCCAACCGCAGCCCACGTGAATAGTCTGTCATCGACTGGCTTCTGAGCTGCTCTTCTGGTTACCGTTGTTTGCTCACCACTTACAGAAGCTCTGTCTGCAACTTCAACCGCTGTTAATGCTGCTGCAGCAGGAACCACATTAGCTGCTGCAGTGACTGCTTCAGGTGTCTCTTCTATGATTTGATCAGCAACTATGGTGTCTGTTGTAGCGATGGATAGCTCTTCCACTACCGTTATGGCTTCCTGTGGCTCAGTTTGGGACTGAGCTACTGTATCAGTAGACGGTGTTTGGTTACATTCAAGAGGAATGGCTTTTGGAACCACGGTTGCTTTGCTAAGGATGTAGTGATGAATCTGCGATTATTAAAAAGGACATGATTAGTTCAGTTGTTTCTAAAACTGAAGATGGACTTTAGGATGGAAACTTAAGTCATATCAAAATACATGAAGAAAGGGTCAAGAGCTTAAACCAAAAGGAGTTAGCTAACACTATCTTTGTCTAAAACCAATAGTAGTCTGTAAAATGGTGCTACTTGTTTAGTTAAGTAGAATCGCACCACATTTTATTGTATGCAGACAATAGCAGCTGTGATGCGGTAAAAACTAAGCAGATACTCTTTGAGCAAACATTAGACCTTAACCGCTAGAGATATGCAAGCCTAAATTTTGACCAACAGTTATGCCTAAGGTTTACAATGGGGAAACAGTAACATATAGCCAAATTCATATAATTTCACCAGAATATTAAGCATAAGCACAAGACTTAAAAGGGTGTTCGAGTGGGGATTGAGTAACTATACCTCATCAATAATTTTTTGCCGTTCAGGAGAGCCATACTTGGGAGGTGCCTCACGTGATTTAATGGCTAGTGTACGCCTCTCCTCCTTTGGATAATCTACAGAGCCCAGTGCTCCATTGGGACTTGTGGGCATGAATGCAATAAGAGCCACCAAAGCAGTACGAACTGCAAAGAAAAAAAAAAGCTAAATCATAAGAGCAAAGAGATGATATACAGTTCAACATGGTGTAAATTACAAGTGTTATGTAGTCTTGTATAAAAAAAAAACATAACAGTTAAGATATAAGTTATCTTGTGACATGGTGTTGGTGTAAGGATCAATGAAAAATATAAAAAGTCCATGACTTTACCACTCCATGAAGGTTGCCAATGCTCGGGGTGGTAATTTGAAATGCTCAAACAAATCTTGGTATTGGTTTCAAAGCGACCATTAGGCTGAAAAACAAAAGTAAAGAGATTCATTAGATAAAGACTCTCCCTTTACCCTTGCAACATGTGTGTGTTTATGAGTAAAAGAAAGAGTAAAAAGATCCTTACAGTCAATAACATGAATGAAGGAGGTTTGAAAGGGTAATCTGCAGGCAGCTGAATCCTCCCATGATAAATCCCGCCCTCAAATTCAGTATCACCAGGACCACGGATAGCGAATTGCCATTCAAAGATATTCTCCTGAGGTTAGAACAGAAAAATGAATCATGTAAAAACTATTTGGTATAACACAAAAACTTGTAAATAAAAGCTATAACATTTGCACACACAATCTATATCGATCACAGAACTAGCATGACAGCTGCAACAGAACAACATCACTCTCGAGTCTTGACAGATACACAATGATACGATACAAAACAGCACAAACACACCATACCTAGATCTATAGAAACACAAATCCAAGTACGAAAGCGAAACATTAATTAATGAGGCTTAACAAGTTAATCAAGCTTCAGAGCAGATTTACAAATTTCTAATTCCAGTTAACCTAATCTCGAATTAGAAACACAAACGAAACTGAATCAAGAGAGGGGGATCTTCTCTCCAGAAGAAAAAAATAAAAATCTCCGATCTCAAAAAATTCTCGAACCGGAGATAAGGTGAGTATAAGAAAACGTTGTTTACCTCAAGAGGGAGAGACATAAAATCATCAGAAGGATTTGCTTGCATCTCCTTAACCTCCTGCAAAATTCTCTTCACAGCCGGATTCTTCCGGTTATACCTCTCATCCGCCATCTTATCTCGCCCAACAGATCTCGCCGGAAAAGTGCAAATCCGTCGCTCGGCCCAATTCGTCTTTACAGATAAAAATAATAAATACACGAAGTTAAGAATTCGGACACAGCTTCGAGGAGGTGAGAGATTGATTTACAATAAAACAGAAGTATATAATTAGAAAAATAATATTATCCACGTCACACACTCTTTAACTATAGGATAAGTGACGTGACCATTGCTGTCTGCTGAATAGTAAACTTATTAGTCATCCCAAGCATCTTAACGGTTCAGATTTTCTCACGTCATCTACGAATAGGCCAGCGTGTCTTTAATCACCGTTGATTTAGAAGAAATCATTAACTTATCGTTGTGGGAGACTTTAATAGGCCTTGGGCCATTTCTTTAAAGCCCATTAAAACGTGCACGTTACAGACTACAATAAAAAGTCAAAACGTTGACAAAAGATGACCGATGACTTTAAAGATTCTTGTAAGAAGTGAGAAGAAGAAGAAGCAATTGCAAATGGAGAAGAGAGGGGTGATCGACACGTGGATTGATAAGCACCGTTCGATTTACACGGCGGCTACACGTCATGCCTTCGTCGTCTCGATCCGCGACGGATCCGTTGATCTCTCGTCCTTCAGAACTTGGCTGGTACTGTTATTACTGTAGTTAGTAATTTACTGATGAAAACAAAGCAAGAATCTGAAGACTTTGAATTGAAACGACGTTGTTTTGTGTGTGTGTGTGTGTGTTGCAGGGGCAAGATTATCTGTTCGTGAGAGGATTCGTGCCGTTTGTAGCGAGTGTGTTGATCAGAGCCGGTAAAGAATCCGGCGAGAGTTCCGATATGGAAGTGGTTCTTGGTGGTATGGCATCGTTGAACGGTGAAATCGAATGGTTTAAAACAGAAGCATCGAAATGGGATGTTGACTTCTCGACCGTTGTGCCTCAAAAGGCTAATCAAGAATATCTCAGGTACTGAATTTTATATTGTTGCCTGAGTTGAAATTGAAATCAGAGACTAGTAAGTTTCGCTTTGTTTATTCAAGGTTTCTGGAAGCTCTGATGAGTAATGAGGTGAAGTATTCAGTGATGATGACAGCTTTCTGGGCAACTGAAGCAGTGTATCAAGAGAGCTTTGCTCACTGTTTAGAAGACGGGAACAAAACCCCTGTGGAGCTTACAGGTGCTTGTCATCGGTGGGGCAATGATGGGTTTAAACAGTATTGTTCTTCTGTCAAGAGCATTGCTGAACGGTGTCTGGAGAATGCCTCTGGTGAAGCTCTGGCTGAAGCTGAAGATGTGCTTGTACGTGTTCTTGAATACGAGGTCGCGTTCTGGGAGATGAGCCGTGGAGGAGATTAGCTAATGTTTTGGGTTCAGTTTTTTTTCTCGTTTGTTTTTAGTTCCCAAAGAGAAACAAGTTTCAATCTTTATGTTTGGTGTGACACGAGTTGGGATTATGATTTCATAACACGACTAAGTAGCGCTGTTCCCATCATTCCACATCTTACACTTACTGGTAACTACTTTTAACATCAATATCCTAAACTCATAAGAACTTATCAAAGCATAGGTGGATGATTGAACAATTGAAGCTATAAAAGCTATCTACTCTCTCCAGCGATGACCACAATTCGGGTTGCAGCAGACAAAGAACAATGTCATTCCTTCTTCCCCTCTAGCCGTAGCCTGCACATTCAATGATAGCTATGTTAAAATTCTCGGGCGGTAGACAAAATTTGAGAATACGTTTTGGGGAACAAACAGAGAAGATGTAGCATATAACCAATAGTTATCGAAATAAGATAGTTATACCTGGAAGAAGACGGCCTCGCTATGCTGACACTTGGCACAACGCACAGCCTTGGTTCTGGGAAGAGTAGGGTCAGAAGCCACATCCGTTAGGATCTGAGTTCGTTCACTTACAGAGTGATGAACCTCGTTTCTGTACACACAGCTATTATCAGCTACTTCCTGCAAGCCAGTGCCCCCAAAAAAGTATAAATTATGATCGTTGAGGACAATTCCAATCTAATAATTTGTAACAACAAGATGACAAAATGCAGCTTAAATAAATGTCAATAACTACACGCATGCAGTTTGTGTTATCATCAATAAGCTAATCCTTTCCACAAGCTAAAGAGTCCCTTCAAAGTATTCATACAGAACACAACACTAGAAAGCTAAAACCATAAGAACGAACTTGCTTGATAAGCCTTAATTAAAGGAGTAAGATAAATAGAGAAGTTGGTGAAAACTAAGGAATCCCAAATCACTAAAGTTTCTTAATTGTGCAATAAGTCCCACTCACATTATGTGCACTTCATTGAATGCTAAAAAACCCTAATTTTTCCACACACACAAAAAAAAAGCTTTATAAACCTGGTGATCACAATTACGGCAAGCGTAGAGGAGGATCTTCTGCTCCTTGTCCTCCTTAGGATACAGAATGTTATTACTGAACGAAAAAATCAAAACAGAAAACAACAATCAAAGACGACCCCATAAACAAAATTCGAACAAAGGTTAGAGCTTTTAAGGCGAAATCAACAACCATGGACGGTTCGATAGAGGAAGCAAAAACATCATAACAAAAACTTCAATAAATGCACAAAAACAACCTAAGTAAGGTACGGTGCAATTCCAAAAAAAACTACATTAACGAGATGAGAGCCGAGTGCTTTTTTCTTTTTTACCATTCGCGGCAAAACTTCATAGTACTCATCTTCGCTGAATCAGTCGAGAAAAATTTAGGTCGAGAAGTGAATCAGAGGAGGCTCAAAGAAAAATATCTGGCGGGCTCGTTTGGGAAAAGAAAAAGATGAGATCGTCGTTCTCGTATAACAACAACAGAGTATGTACTATAGTAGTGATCTCCCGACGGGACGGTAGTTCTCAATTAAGCTTATTGGGCCTGACTTATTAGGCTTTATTGCTATGAGAAATATATTTACACAGAAAGATTATACTTTTGACTATATATTTTTCATCTATTATAAAAGATAACCATCATAACATCTATATATACATTTTTGGAGACATTTATAAAATAAATCATGAAGTTTATACCTATTTACAAGCATGCCATTGACATTAATTATTAATTTGTTTTTCATTTAATTAATTAATATTAAATTTCAATTTTGGAAAACAAGATTTTCCATCTTAATAAAATTTCCAAAACAATAGGAGCCACTCCCTTTAATATTAAGTATTAAGTTTATGATTAATTTAATTAATATTAAGTTTCCAATTTTACAAACAATAGAAATTAATTCTATAAACACACACAGTATTTTCCTTCTATAAATCACAACTTATTTAATTGTATGTTATAGTTCCTATAATATAAAACAATAAACCTCAAACAAAATACTTTCTACACTAACTAATATATATATATATATTTGTAAGGTTGTACATTTTAAAAAATACAAATTAAATATTAGTTATATATATATAGTTAATCTATAAAACAAATAACATTTTATTTTTATTTAAAAAATAGCCCTTCGGTGTATGTACCGCCGGTGAATATCTAGTTTCATTATTAAATTTGATTTGATCACAGACCACATACTAATATTCTTCTCCGTTATCAGGTCGGTGATGATGTTCTTCTTTACGCCAGCAAAGACCAACCAACATTTCACAATCTCTCAGGTCTGTACTCTAAATTTTTACAGTTACAGATGTGAGCTTTTGGTTATCTGAATTTCGTTTTCCAATTGCATGAAGCTCTCTTGGCTTTTTGTTGTTTCTGATTCAAACTAAAAACATTCCCGAGCTAGGATTTATAATAATTGGAATGTGAATTGAGACAAATACACATCCCAGCAGATTAATTGAAGGTCAATGGTGAATCATGTGTTAATCCAATTTCAGTCAAATGTAATTTAGATTTCGGAAATCTTAAGTTTATGGTTCTCTTAACTTGATTCTTATACATCACATAAATGAAAAAAATGTTAGTAGCGATCATAATTATCAAAGCTAACATATTAAACTTGAAGATTTAGCTAAAAACTGATTATATTGACTATTGAGTCACTAAATCAATGTAAATATGTTTAGAAAATATTGATCTTGATATATAAAGAAGACAATTATAATCACAGAAATCTATTTCGAGAGATGCATGGATCGAACAATCTAAGGTAGAAAAAAAAAAAACACAAACGATATTAGTGAAGAAAGTATAAGTAATTTTTTTTTTGGTTCAAAAATACAGATAAAATTAAAGTAGAAGTAATATTATTAAGCTATGAAAGGATGAAAAGAAAGTGAGTGTGTAGAGATAATTAGAAAGAAATCCAATTAAGTAACTAATTAGAAAGAAAATCACTATAATCTGTTTTTTCTTGGAATATGCAGATATGCTAGGAATTTGATTATCTTTTGGCGTTTAAATTTGTTTCTTTAATTTGAATTTTTAACATATATTGTAGGAGGAAAGTAATTTGAAATCAACGTGTTGCGATGGAAAATATCGGCTGAGATCTTCCTCCGGAAATCTGACTAAAAGAATTTTAATATTAATTAAATTAATTATAATTTTAATATTTAATATCAATGGCTGTGGTTGTAAATAACTACACACTCCAAGGTTTTTTTCCAAATGTACTTGAAAAATTGTATATATAAGTGAATATTGAGTGAAAGAGTAGTCATCCACATTCATATACAATTCTTTTTCATATTACAAAGAAAAAAAAATGGGTTCTCTACTAGAATTTGCTGCTCTCTTAATCATCACGAATATTTGTGTTAATGTAGTATTGATATATGGCGCTCAAAATACTAGGGTTCCTACAACTGGTTTCGACAACCCAAAAACAACAGTGTTTATACATAATGATCTTGGTGGTCCTTTGTTGTGGTATCATTGTAAATCAAAAAACGATGATTTTGGAGTCTCGACTATGCCACCAAATGGAATGTGGTCGTTTGATTTCAAACCCAGTATTTTTGGAGGCACTTTATTTTTTTGCAGTTTTGGATGGGAACATGAGATGCATTATTTCGATATCTACAAACAGAGCAGAGACAGAGAATTCGCCAAATTTGGATGTAAAAATTGTCATTGGAAGATCCACAAAAATGGAGCTTGCAAATTAAACAAAGACACTAATTTGTATGATGTTTGTCATCCTTGGAATTCTTAGTTGCTTTGATAACAGTTTAACAATGTCGTCTTCTTGTAGTTCTCTCATAGACAACAATCAATAAAAGTATTTCGTTTTTTTCTTTTTTTCTTTTTCCTTCTAATTTCATTGATATCAAATCAAAATTACAAAGTCATACAGAAACTTTGAAAACAAATTATTACATAAGCAGATATATGTACCATATAGTAAGAAAGATACACAAAAGAAGTGAATTTCCTCCTTTATTCTTGATCTCGCTCTGATGCTAATAGGGTGAGTGGATAGCTTTTTTGGCTTGATCTCCAAATTACACACAGCATGATTAAACCTATTGCTTCCATCACAAGTTCTGAAACTATTACTATCGGATACCAAGACTTCCGTAACCGAGTCTTTCAATGGGCATTTGACTTAGACTTCATTTTCTTTGAAACCAACATTTGATATCGTTTCCGTTTTTTTTTTGGGATATTTGTGTTTTTAGTACGTTTTTGGGAAGTAATAAAGAAATTAGTATGTTTTCTATTCACAATTATAAAAATAGTCGGTCTCTCACTGTAGCAATGCGAGACTTTAAGTTTTTTTTTTTTTTTTTTTTAATGGCATACCCCTTATGTTTAATTACTCAAATACTTGATTATATAAATTTTTTTTTCTAATTTTTTTTCAGATACAAAAAATCTATACTTTTTTCTTTATAATTTGATATGCATTTTGTTTGATGATTTTATTTGATAATATTTAATATTTTTTACAAATTTTATATCCGTACAGCCTATTAACTGTACAGATATCTAAAAACCTAAAAAATAAACAAATTACATCTGTACACTTAATAATTTGTGTAAATATTTATACACAACCATTACATATATCACTTGATATGAAAATATATTTGATAATGTTAAATACAACAAATTTTGTATCTGTACAGCTTATTAACTCTACACATATCTGTACAGATATCTAAAACCTAAAAATAAACAAATTACATCTTAATAATATGTACATATGATTGTACAGAACCACATTGTATATATCATTATTGATATGAAAATATATTTGAAATTACTAAAACAAAATGTGTATAAGCATCTGTACAAACATCTACAGTTAATAATGTGTACAGAGTACAAAACCATTGCATATATTAGTTTTAGTATAAAATATATTTAAAATAAAATATTAAAAAAAAATAATTTTTGTCTCACAACACACACGCTCGCTCTCACACTCTTTCACTCTCTCACACTCACACACGCACTCACACTCTCTCTAACTGTTTCTCACCATCTCACCACACTCACACAAACACTCACGTTCACACACTCTCTCACAATCTCACACCACCCACTTTCCCTATTATAAATAGTATACGTACTAAAAAACAGATTACTTTATAAAAACGTACTAAAACTAGAAGACACCCTTTTTTTTCCAATGAAAACACTGTTATTTTTTGTTTTATTTTTACGAACACTTATTAGCCGTGATGAGGTTTCCTTTAATATAACATCATATATTTCATATATTGAAACAAATCATAAACGATATTAGACATGGCTCTAATGTATATCCAAGTACAATAAAACCTCTATAAATTAATAAAGTTGGGACCATGAAATTTTATTAATTTATATAGGTTTTAATTTATCGATAATTAATAATTATTAATTTATAGAAAGACTTTCCTAATTTGGTAAAAATTATTAAAAATAAGATTTAATCTTTATAACTAATATTTTTATAAAATCAATTACAATGAAAATAACAATTATCATGTTTTGAAAATAGCACTCAAAAAATTTTATATAGTAAAAATATTAAAAATAAACTTCAATAAAAATTAATGTGTAGATATATACATATATTTAGATAATTTTATATAATTATTAACATATATTATTGATAGGACAATATATTTATAAAGGAGTTTCAAAAAAAATATTATTTTATTATATTATCGAATAGTATCCAAAATTACACTAGTTCCAACTTGGGACCGGAAAAATTTATTAATTTATAAAGATTATTAATTTACCGAATATTAATTTATAGAGATTCTACTGTATTATTAACCATGATGAAGTTTCCTTTTATATATTAGTTTTACTTTGACTCATATTATCCAAAACACTAAATTGCATTCATTTTTTTTTAAAAAGTCAACAAAAAAAACTTACTACGGAAATATAATTAATAAAATTTGGTAATAAATACACAAATGTATTGAGTGAAAGAGTCATCCATATCCCATACACAATACTTTCACATTGCAACGAAAAAAAAAAAACACAAAACAATATGGGTTCTCTAAAAGAACTTGTAGCCTTCATAATCATTATGTGTGCAACAAGTGTAACGATGACCCTCGCTCAAAACACCATGGCTCCGGCTCCGGCTCCACCAAGTTCTGACAACCCAAATACAACAGTGGTGTTACATAACGGAGGTTCAGTGCCAATGGTGTTCCATTGTATGTCACTAGACGTTGATTTTAAAAGTCGGATAATGATGCCAGGTGGAACGTGGTCGTTCGAATTCTTACCAAGTGTTTCTGGAGATACAAAGTACGCTTGCAGTTTTACCTGGAGACTCGAGTACCATTTATTCCGTATCTACTGGCAAAGCAGAGACCAAGTATCTGGAGATCATGGTTGCAAAAGATGCGAATGGAGGTTACGCCCAGAAGGACCTTGCCAAATCAACGAAAAGACTGGAAAAATTGATCATTGTCCCCCTTGGGATTCTCAATTGTTTTGAAACAATTACTAAAACATTTGCTATGTATTTGTCTACCTCTCCGTTTATCTATCAATAAATTAACAAAGCAAAACTATTTACTATGGCCTTTTGATTCGGTTAAAATATGTCTTAAAAGTTAAAATCAGGTTTGACAAAAGTGAAAAAATGAAAAGCAAAGTCGTAAATGCCACGTGTACAAAAAAAATGTGGTTAAACAAACAAAACAAACGAAGGCGCTTTGAAAACTCCGCCTCCGTTGTTAGCTATTACACTCACTCTGTCTCCGCCGAGTTTAATTCTGTCATCTGCGTCTTCCTCTGTTAGATCTCTCTCTCTGTCTCTTACAATACAATCAGCTATGACGCTTTCGTTCTCACAGACGTCGTCGTTTACAAGACCGAACCACGTGCTCGGATCAACTGCTTCCGTTTTCTCTACGCCCAAGAATCTCCGTTTCTGCGGACTCCGGCGTGAAGCGTTTGGTTTCTCTCCGTCGAATCAGTTGTCTTTGCGCAGTAACCGAACTCAGAGTAGCGGATTCCAAGTCTCTGCTTCTGCTTCAAGTAATGGTAATGGTAACGGTGCCTCTCCCAAATCTTTCGATTACGATTTGATCATCATCGGAGCTGGAGTTGGCGGCCATGGTGCTGCTTTGCACGCTGTTGAAATTTCTTATTACTAAAACAACTAAAAAGGCCTATACTTTAAGTTAAGCATCCTGTGAAATTGCTATAACATGATAGTTTCATTTTGAAAAAGAAAAGATTTTGCTCTGCTTATGGAAACATTGGCTTTTATTAAGGGACTTAAAACTGCTATCATTGAAGGAGATGTTGCTTTGATAACAATTTAACAATGTCGTCTACTTGTATTTCTCTAATAAACAATAATCAATAAAAATATTTCGTATTTTCTTTTAATGAAAACACTGTTACTTTTCTTTTATTATTTAATATATAACTAGGAGATATCCCGTGCTTTAAGCACGGATCAAAATTTTTTTAAAAAATTATAATATAATAATAAAAGTTATTGTTATATATTTTTTAAAAAGTTATTTTATTTGAGATAATATTTATTTTTAATTTTTCTGTAAATCTATTAGTCTATTTGAATACTAAGTATTTTGGAATATTATAGTATTTTATTTTTGCCGTATATTACAGTTTTATATTGTTTGTTTGTTGTATTTGCATCATTATTTTGTGAAATATAAAGTAGTAATTTTAATTTTATAATTGAGAGTAAATAAAAATTATTAATTTATCATCTATATAAATTTAGTTTTACCAACCCGCGAATGTGGAAATTAAAACATATATTTTTTATAGATTGATTAATATATCTTCGTTTTTAAAAATTCAAATCACAACATATGCATAAAAAATTCTGTACTTTATTAATCATACGTATTAAATGAAAATTCCAAACAATTTGTAAATAAAATAAAATAAAGATGATAGGAGAATCATAATTTGAAATCTTAACAAAATTTTCGAAATTTAGTTATTAAAAATAATTATATTGTAAATTTGGATATAAAATCTTAGTTTTTAAAATTCTGATTAGTTTATATATTTTTTAAAAAAAAAATATTTAGTAATTTCGTCCATAATTTATTAGAGAGAGAAAATATTTTTTTTCTAGATTTTTTGTTATATTTGATCTGTGAGTTTTTATTTTATTTTTTAATTAATTATATTTATTTAAATTAATTAATTAAGCTTAATTAAAATTTTCTAATGACAATTGAATGTAATTTTGTACACATTTTAAGATTAGTTTCATATTTGTATTTCCCAATTAATATAGTAGGATGTCTATTGACTACATCATATATTTCATATATTGAAATAAATCATAATCGATACCAGAAATGGCTCTAATGTATATCCAAGTATTACTAACCATGATAAAGTTTCCTTTTATACATAAGTTTTACTTTTACTCATATTATACAAAACACTAAATTGCATTAATTTTTTTTTTAAAGAACAAAAAAAAACGCTTACTACGGAAATATCTTACTAAATTGAATTGAAGGTCAAATGGTGAATCATGTGTTAATCCAATTTTTTTTTTTTGTCAAAGGTGTTAATCCAATTTCAGTCTAATGTAAATTTAGATTTCGGAAATCTTAAGAGGGGTTATTAAATATTATTATCTTATAACAAATAAATTAATGTTTCATGTAATCACAATTTTTTGACACTTTTTACAAAATAATTAATTATATAAAAAACTATATTAATAATATTAGTATTTTAGAGGTAAATGTTTGACAAATGCTTCAAATGACATATGAGAGCATCTGTAGCTTCTAAATGCTCTCTTATATGCTCTTTTAATAAATGTTGATTGGATGATAACATTAAAAAAAATATCCTTCATATGCATTTTCAATCAAGGTCATAGTGAAAGAGTCATCCATATACAATAAAGGGAAATCTGATTAAGAGAAAGGGATCTTGTTTTGATATTAATTATCTACTTAATATTTAATGTTAATGGCAGTGGTTGAAAATAACCACAAACTCCAACATTAAAATAAAATAAAATAATACTATATTATAAAGTTATATCTACATTTATATTTTAATATTAATATTTTTAATGTATTAAATAAATTATTATATTATTTTAAATAATAACATTAATAAGTTACTGATAAATATTATCTTATCACAAATAAATTAATGTTTTATGAAATCACAATTTTTTGACACTTTTACAAAATAAATTAATTATATAAAACTATTTTAATAATATTAGTATTTTAAAGGTAAATGTTTGGCAAATATTTCAAATGACATATGATAGCATCTCTTCTAAATGCTCTCTTATATGCTCTTTTAATAAATGTTGATTGGATGATAAAACTAAAAAAAAAACTCCTTCATATGCATTTTCAATCATGGCCATAGTGAAAGAGTCATCCATATACAATAAAGGGAAATCTGTTTAAGAAAAAAGGGATCTTGTTTTGATATTAATTATAGACTTAATATTTAATGTCAATGGCATTGGTTGAAAATAACTACAAACTCCAAGGTTTTTTTTTCCCAATGTACTTGAAAAATGTATATATAAGTGAATATTGAGTGAAAGAGTAGTTATCCATATATAATACTTTTCATATTACAAAAAAAAAAAAATGGGTTCTCTACTAGAACTTGCGGCTCTCTTAATCATTACGACTATGTGTGTTAATGTAGTATTGATATGTGACGCTCAAAATGCTAGGATTCCTACAACCGGTTTCGACAACCCAAGGACAACAGTGTTTATACACAATGATCTTGGTGGTTCTTTGCTGTTGTGGTATCATTGTAAATCAAAAAGCGATGATTTTGGAGTCTCGGTTATGCCACCAAATGAAACATGGTCGTTTAAATTCAAACCCAGTATTTTTGGGGGCACTTTGTTTTTTTGCAGGTTTGGATGGGAACATGAGATGCATTACTTCGATATCTACAAACAGAGCAGAGACAGAGAATTCGCCAAGTTTGGATGTAGGAATTGCCATTGGAAGATCCAAAAAAATGGAGCTTGCAAATTAAACAAAGAAACTAACATGTATGATGTTTGTCAACCTTGGAATTCTTAGTTGCTTTGATAACATTTTAACAATGTCGTGTACTTGTATTTCACTAATATACAATATAATCAATAAAAGTATTTCATATTATTTTTTAATGAAAACACTCTTATTTTTATTTTATTTTTACCAACACACAACCGTGATGAAGTTTTCTTTAATATATAACTAGGTAATACTCCGTGCTACAACACAGGATGACATATATTGTAATTAATTTATGTATATTTTGAATGCATAAAATGTTTTGGTTTATTTAAGTTTTTATAATTTTAAATAGTGTTGAGTAGTATATTAAGTTTACTTACATGGTGTTAAAATTAGATGAGTATGTTGTTTAGACATCGTTAATCCTTTGAATGGTAACATTATGCTTAAAGGTGTTCAATTCAAATATCAGATATTAATTTGGTTTTAGTATGGAGTATTGCAAGTATATAACCTACACGCAACTATTTTAGAATGACAAAGATATTTCGTCCCATCCCGTCTTGTCATGTCCCGTCCTGTTTCATCTCATCCCTACCCGTAAAAATTTTTATGTCCCATAAATGTTCTCTTTTAAATAATTAACTTGTCTAATTTTTATTGTCCAAAATTTTTGGATAAGAACATAACTAAATTTTATGCTTTTTCACATTTTTGGACTTATAATTTATTTCTTTCTGAAGAAGAAAATTTGTTCATAGTAAAAAAATTAAAAAGCTACTTATTAATATTTAATTTTGCATAAATATATAGTAACACAATATAGTCAACTAATTGTAATTATAGAATTTTAGAGTTTTAAATACTTATTTTAGGGTAATTACTATTTAGAAATACAAATATAAATTGAAATTTTTTTACTTCTTTTTTTTTGTTTTTAAAAAATGTGTTTTTGATAATTTTTCTTAAACAACAAACGTAATTCATGAAATAGTTTATTTTCATAAATATATATTATTTTTATTTATGATTACAAAATATATTTACATAAATCTTTTTAAAGATATTTTCTTGCATATCTTGTGTTTAGAGAGTATTTACAAATAAGTTGATTTTAGATATATTTTATATATCTATTAAAATAAATTTGAATTGATGATGACTATGAAGGCTACAAGTTCTTTTAAAACTAGGATAATGATGCCAGGTGGAACGTGGTCGTTCGAATTCTTACCAAGTGTCTCTAGAGATACCAAGTACGCTTGCAGTTTTGAATCTGGAGATTGTGGTTGCAAAAGATGCGAATGGAAGTTACGCCCAGAAGGACCTTGCCAAATCAACGAAAAGACTGGAAAAATTGATCATTGTCCCCCTTGGGATTCTCAATTGTTTTGAAACAATTACTAAAACATTTGCTATGTATTTGTCTACCTCTCCGTTTATCTAACAATAAATTAATACAGCAAAACTATTTACTGTGGTCATTTGATTCGGTTAAAATGTCTTTTTTTTTTTTTTTTTTTTTTTTTTTTTT
>NC_025699.1:8424737-8431976 GCF_000633955.1 Camelina sativa | reverse complement strand
TTTTTTTTTTTTGTCAAACAAGTTTTCATTAAAACTTAAATCCTCAAAGAGGAGAGTTCATACAAAGAGAAGCAAATAAAGTTACAAAGCTTAACAAGGTTACAAAGCATATAGAGATATTGGTTCCATGAGTTATCCAAGAAGATGCAAGTCTTTGGGAGGCTAGCAAAGCTTGAAAGATTTGTTGGGACCATGGTGGAAGCGCTTTTGAAGACAAGCTCCGCGACATCCTCGATCAACAAGTGATCAACAATAGCTCTTGCAATATATGCAGTGGAGCGTTTACAAAGGTGGTACATAGGTGAAGCAATGGATGGTGCTCTAGCCAATGAGAGGAGGTTCAAGACAAATTGATCAAAGTGTAAAACATTTTTCTGGCTCAATTCTCATAGCATGGGACGAAGCTATATCTAGGACTCTAAAAAGATATGTGCAATATCGTAACAAAGCAGGTGGGTCCTCCCTCTCATGAAACCAATGGCCATGGAGGTTAAGGAGTCCAACACAAAGCTTGTAGCCGATATTGCAATGCGATATTAAGACATACCCGAGTTTCCACCCTAATGATAGTTGGAGGAGAATGAAGGATAGGATTTTTATAAGGTTGAACCTAGGGAGAGACAAACAAGGTCGTAACAGAGCAGGTAGATCCTCCCTCACATGAAGCTCATAGTCATGGAGGTTAAGGGTTCCCACACAAAGCTTGTTGTCTGCTTTGCTGTGATGCACTAAGATATACACTAGGTTGGAGCCGAGATGAGAGTGGTAATGATACAGGCTAAGGGGTTCGGTGGGTGTTTGGTATATACTTTCCAACTGATCTTGACAAAGGGATTTATCTAACCATTCTAGAGAGGCAATTACACAGCTATATGATTGTTTGCGGCCAACAAAAATAGAGGCAGAGTGACCTATCCGAGTTGGGTTCGATAATCTTCTATAGGGTCTAAAGGGCTTCAGGATCAGACATATAACCAATACTAGTCTAAGTACTCTATCTACTAGGGTTTGCGGATAAGAGTTGGGCTCAAATCTGGGTCGTGAGGACAGAGGAGGAGTTTGTAGGGCGCTGCAATGAAAGCGTGAGTCGTCAAAGTTCCGTCCAGTAACAGGATCAGCATAAAGCAGAATGGTCTTGTTTGTGAGGCAAATCTTTATTGGATAAAGCGGCAGATCAGAGGAGAGCATAGCCAAGACACAAACTAAAGAGACCAAAGATACAGGAGGGGGATACAAGGTCACCATGATTGACGCTTTTATCAACCAGGCATCGTGCAGTTCCGGCATCAAAACAGAGCTTGCTTCTAGCATCGGCCAAATAGAACACTTGGTGATGGGGTAAGAACCCAAGGAGGAAGGAGATGATGGGATTGACTTCAAGGGGAACCGGTAAGAGAGGTGAAGAGCAGAACACACATGGAGCCTAGAAATCTCAGATTTATCATCGAATGGCTGGAGTCTCGGGAGAATCACCTCGTTGAGACGAACCACCGGTTGAGCAGAGGGGTAAGAAAGGAGTTGAAGCTTACGCATGGCCGAAGTAGCGTGACCGATCGAAAAACCTCCGGTGGATTCGAAATCGATCCAGAAGCAGTGTTGATACAAGAGGAGAGAGCCGCAGTGAACGGAAAGCAGCCCAACGGCGCCAATTTGAGACGACGCCGCCGGGAGAAGAGAACTCGGGAGTTGTGCCGGGGGAGAGAAGCGGCTATCGGTTAAAAATTAAAATGTTTTAAAAGTTAAAAATCAGGTTTGAAAAAAGTGAAAAAATGATAAGCAAAGTCGTAATGCCACGTGTACAAAAAAGAAGTGGTTAAACAAACAAAACAAACGAAGGCGCTTTGAAAACTCCGCCTCCGTTGTTAGCTATTACACTCACTCTGTCTCCGCCGAGTTTAATTCTGTCATCTGCGTCTTCCTCTGTTAGATCTCTCTCTCTGTCTCTTACAATACAATCAGCTATGACGCTTTCGTTCTCACAGACGTCGTCGTTTACAAGACCCAACCACGTGGTCGGATCAACTGCTTCCGTTTTCTCTACGCCTAAGAATCTCCGGTTTTGCGGACTCCGCCGGGAAGCGTTTGGTTTCTCTCCGTCGAATCAGTTGTCTTTGCGCAGTAACCGAACTCAGAGTAGTGGATTCCAAGTCTCTGCTTCTGCTTCGAGTAATGGTAATGGTAACGGTGCTCCTCCCAAATCTTTCGATTATGATTTGATCATCATCGGAGCTGGAGTTGGTGGCCACGGAGCTGCTTTGCACGCTGTTGAAAAGGTTTGAACTTTCTGCTTATGTGACACAATGGGTTGATGAATCATGCTGTGTTTTTTTTATGATTGTTATGATCTTTATGTTTATGGAAACATTGGCTTTTATTAGGGACTTAAAACTGCCATCATTGAAGGAGATGTTGTTGGAGGGACTTGTGTTAACAGAGGGTGTGTACCTTCTAAAGCTCTTCTTGCTGTTAGTGGTAGAATGCGGGAACTTCAGAACGAACATCACATGAAGTCCTTTGGTCTACAGGTAAGTCATCAACTCTCATGTTCTCTGATTTATAAAGTTGCTAGGTTTTGTCTTTGGCGTGAAATGGTTGTAGATGGTTCAAGTATGCTGCTAATGAGCTATTGTTTTTGGTTTAAACTTGGAAAACAGGTTTCAGCTGCTGGGTATGATCGTCAGGGTGTGGCTGACCATGCTAATAACCTGGCTACCAAAATTCGAAACAATCTGACCAATTCTATGAAGGCACTTGGTGTTGATATATTGACAGGATTTGGCAGTGTTCTGGTCAGTACGTGTTTTTTCTTTCACGTTGACTTGCTTGACATTAACAGGATACATTTTTGTTGAACGATGATCCTAACTCTTTGTATTTCTTCTGCAGGGGCCACAAAAGGTTAAATATGGGAAGGACAATATTATCACTGCCAAGGATATAATCATTGCCACTGGATCTGTGCCGTTTGTTCCTAAAGGAATTGAAGTTGATGGTACGTTTCTTATTTGAACGTAGAGTTGTTTAAGGAGAAGCCTGCAAATATTCATTCTCTATTCTTTTGAGTGCAAAAAGCAAGCAGACTTTGATTCCTTGAATGTTTATATTTTGGTGCTGCAGGAAAGACTGTAATCACCAGTGACCATGCCTTGAAATTGGAGTCTGTCCCTGATTGGATTGCAATTGTTGGAAGTGGTTATATTGGTCTTGAGTTCAGTGATGTTTACACCGCACTTGGAAGTGAGGTAACATGATGTTTCTCTACTAATGGTATTACTTTTGATGTTGTGTCCTTGTAGTTGAGATTGTAATATCTGCAACTTAGGAATGTTCTCCAATTTTCTAGTCTTTGTTAGGTCTCATACTGTATTGAGTTTGCTGTTGTAAAATAGTAGTAAACTAGGTTCTAAGCTACCAAGTCTATTGGTTGCTCGATCTAAATTGAATATGTGTCGTTTCTATTTTATGTTTCGTTAGGTTTGCTCGACCTTTATAATTAGTGATCGAAAAACGGGAACCTTTTGTGCAGGTAACTTTTATTGAAGCTCTGGATCAGCTAATGCCTGGATTTGATCCTGAGATCAGTAAGCTAGCACAGAGGGTTTTGATTAATCCAAGAAAGATTGACTATCATACTGGAGTCTTTGCGAGCAAAGTGAGCCTGTTGAAATCATGCATTGCAAATACTGCTTTTCTTTCTCTATACAGTGTGCCCATGTTGTATTCATCTTTTAAACTTAAATCTATTCCTTATCCAGATTACTCCAGCAAAGGATGGGAAACCAGTTTTGATTGAGCTTATTGATGCCAAAACAAAGGAACCTAAGGATACTTTGGAGGTAACCATCAGAGCTCTCTATATTTTATATGACAATGAGAATATTTAACAGATACTTAGTATTCATGCCTGAATTGGGAATATATGTGCCGTTGGTAGACTAGTGGGTCCTTAGAAGTCTTGTTTTTCCACTATTTTTGCTTTTCGCTGCATTAACCACATTGTTACTCTTCCCACAGAAATATAAGTATACATTGTGAATGAGAAGCTACTGTTATGCCTTTTTCTTCCAAAAAAAAGAAAAGATATAGTCATGTCTTTTGGTTTCATTTTCTTTACCATGTGAATTTCTGCGCTGAAAGTGTGAGTTTGTTGTCCTTCTCCAGGTAGATGCTGCTCTTATTGCTACTGGAAGAGCTCCATTCACCAATGGACTTGGCTTGGAAAATGTATGATTTGACACTAAATCCCACCAACTAGTATTGTCATTTTGGTTACCAGAAAATATTTGTTCGTCAGAAAATTAACTTTGAAGCCGTCATCTCAATGCAGGTCAATGTTGTGACGCAGAGAGGCTTCATACCAGTTGATGAGCGAATGCGTGTGATCGATGGAAATGGGACTCTGGTCGGTTTTATTTGCATATACATACCTTTTTTTTATCAGCGATTCTTTTATATGCTAAAATTCATTTTTACTTGATAGGTTCCCAACTTGTACTGCATTGGTGATGCCAATGGTAAATTGATGCTTGCACATGCAGCCAGTGCCCAAGGAATATCTGGTAAATGGCTTATCAGTAGGCAGGCTACTAATGATAATGCAGTGAATATTTTCCCTTTCTTCTTCATGGGACCTGTATTAAACTCTAAGCTTTTACTCTTTGGTTAGTGGTCGAGCAAGTCAGCGGTAGAGATCATGTGCTTAATCATCTAAGCATCCCAGCTGCTTGCTTTACTCATCCTGAAATCAGTATGGTGGGATTGACAGAGGTAATATTCTGAATCCTAGTGCTTTCTGTACTGAAGAGGGTCAAAAAGAAGAATGTTATGAGCAGGATATGCTTACTGTAACTCCTTAGGTTTTGACATTATTCCCTTGTTTTGTCAGCCTCAAGCGAAAGAAAAAGGTGAGAAGGAAGGATTTAAAGTAAGTGTGGCCAAGACAAGTTTCAAGGCTAACACAAAGGCCTTAGCTCAAAATGAAGGAGAAGGAATAGCAAAGGTGGGAGAAGCAAAAGTTGTTGGTTATTTTTGGTTTATAAAAGAAGAAAAGAGATCTCATTGCTTGTGTTATGCAGATGATATACCGACCTGACAATGGTGAAATCCTAGGAGTTCATATATTTGGACTGCATGCAGCTGATCTAATCCATGAAGCGTCCAATGCAATTGCTCTTGGAACACGCATTCAGGTAGGATTTTCAGTACTCTGGCTGCTTAGTTCCTGATTCCTATTGTATTGTAGCTCTTAGTCTTTGATATTCATGATTCTCAACAAGGTAATTGAGTCATATATATAGTACCTTAGCTGTTGAAAATACTAAAACGCATTAACTATATCTAATTCTTAATCCTGCATGGTTACTGTATCTCTGCAGGACATAAAATTGGCAGTTCATGCACACCCAACACTGTCTGAAGTCCTCGACGAACTGTTCAAAGCAGCCAAGGTAAAGCAAAACAGTCTACGAGCTTTCTACAAACATATACTCATGACATTGACCAGGGATCCCCTTTACTGTTAACTGCAATTAATAGATTCAAATCCTCTACTAGAAAGCAAAAGAATCTTACGCTTAAGTTCAATTTTTAGGTTGAAAGTCAAGCTACAAGGACAGTAAGTGATAAAGTGGCTGTATAATAAAACACAAAAACAAAAACTTATTGGGGGAGGAGAAACATCTTGAAGCAAGAAAATTTGTGGTTGTACTTTAGGGTGATGCAAAGATAAAGCTAAACACGAAAGAGGAGGATCCAAGAAGAGGAGGGGATGATGAGAGACAACCTTCAGTAAGTGAAGACTTAGAAGATATATCTACAAGGCCTTCTTCTTTCTTTGAGAATATTTATGTTGGAGTCTTGTCTCTGCTTTCACGTGTATTTGTTTGATTGTTTCATGGTTTCCATTAGTAGAGCCTGCGATTGTGAATTTGTTTTTTGTATTGTTTTTTGAAGAGAGAATTCACTTTTGGAAGATTCAACTCTTTTTACTAGTAAAATCACTTTTCTGGCCATTATTTTCATCAGATTCGGACGCGAGGTGGCAGAAGAACCTATTTTAAGACTACACATGTACATAAGATTTTCTCTGGTTACTTGCAATTTCATATTACATAATATACGTTGTAGATTACACCAGAGTCCTAGAAGAACCCCATTGTAGAAATAGACCCCAAAAAAAAACTATATCTAGTTGTTAATTCTGCCTTCTCCTTTTTTCATACATCAATCAACAACAAAGGTTGGTGGTCTCCGTTGTGAGAATACTTTTGTAGTTTATTATAAACCAATTTCTGAAAGGTCGAGTACCCTCTTCCATTCACATAATTTACAGATCAATACAATCCAGGTTCAACACCAACCTCTTTTTGACTCACCTCTCCATAGCCATATATCAATATCAAATGTCGTCCAGGCAATCGTACTCCAACTGCATCACATTATCAACAAGATTCGTTACTCCATGTATTAATTTATTTCTCCGTTTTATGTCTTTTTCCCCCTAAAATGAGCTTCAAAAATGTAAGAAACAAAAAAATAGATTTCACCTGAGTTTCTTCATGCGTGAGTTTCATCCTCCTGTAATCCTGTTGAGCCTTCTTAGACCTGAACATGGCTTGGACTCGCACTACAGATCTCTCCAGCCTCTCCTCTGCTTGCCTCTGGCTCGTCTTGTAGAAATCTTCCTCTGTCTCACCTGAAGAATCCTCCGTTGCTGCAACCTGGAGTCCTCTAAACCCTTTTCTCTTTTGTCTCCACCTCAGAACTGCCTTCTCTAACACTCCTACTGACCATACGATCTTCTTGTACTGCCTCCGTGCTTGTAATCCCCTGAAAGCAGCCTGCAAAAGAAGGGGAAAGACACTTAAATGTGTTGCAAAATTCAGACAAACGTTATGATATATGTATATGTGTGGACTTTCACTGTCTTATAGATTGCGGAATTCAGACAAATGTAGTTATTATGAACAGCCAAGTTCAGAGTAAACTTATAATCCTGGCTGCTGAATCTTGTGTGGTTCTCTTAGTTTTGGGTCACAGGAGTAACTGTTCACTTCATACCTGGATCCTAATTGCTTGACGCCGCATATTCAGATACTCTCTTCTCATTTTCCAAGTTTGGAACCTGCACTGAATCCGGTAAGCAGCTTCTATCTTCCTACGCGTATCATATTTCCGGAACGCATTCTGAATCTTCATAGCTGCAATTATGCTCTTAGCCTCTTCTTCTTTGTTAGCAAA
>NC_025699.1:8400360-8420420 GCF_000633955.1 Camelina sativa | reverse complement strand
GGCTTCTATCTTCCTACGCGTATCATATTTCCGGAACGCATTCTGAATCTTCATAGCTGCAATTATGCTCTTAGCCTCTTCTTCTTTGTTAGCAAACTGAATCACGCTTGACCGTGCCGCCTTCAGCGCCTTTTCCCTAAACGCACCCTGAATCCGAGCCGCTGCTTCTGCAGCTGTTCTGTATGCTGCCAGAGCGTCCTTGAGACTCTGCTCATCTTCCGGGAGAGTGCCTTGGTTCATCATCTCCGCCTTGCAAGCCTCCAGATTGCCACTGATGTTTCCAGCAATTTTCATGTCTCTAAACTGAGCAACCAAACATTTCTCAGCAAGATATGCAGCTAAACCGTCATATCCATTTTGCTGTGCCAAATCAGACGCCATGCATCCGTCAAGATTATGTTTTGTCGGGTCTGTCACCAGATTTGGTCTCGCCCCAGCAGAAAGAAGAGCAGCCACCATTTTCTCCCTTCAAAACCCAAGAAAAAAGAGTATACAGAAATAAGTAGCTTACAACAAAGTACATATAACTTTTTGAAAGGGATCATTTTTACCTTCCGTAGTATGCTGCCCAATGAAGAGCAGTCCACCCTTGTTTATCACGGAAGTTCAACGACAAACCTGATAACGAAAACAGCTGGATCGACCAAGTGTATCCAAGAATGGCACAAAGGTGGATCACACCGAGGCCTTTAGAGTCATAATCCAGTGTGCTGCGACCTTCGAGCACTTTCTCCATAAGCCATTCCTTAAGCCTGTTCTTCAGAGTAAGCTCGAAGAGATGATCTTTCGCTTGATCAAACGACACCTTATTCCCCTGGATTGACTTGAGTAGATAAGCCCAACTGTTTAAAAGATGGGACGTTTTGCTAGCGAGTTTTTTGGCATCTCGCAGATTAGTAGGTGAGATTTTGCTGGAGAGAACGTTGAGTTTGTTGGAAGACGTAAATAGAAGATGAGAAAGTCTGACTTGGAACTCAAATTCTTCCCATTTGGATTCTTGATTTTCTTCAGGGATGGTCTTATCAAGAACTGGGACTGAACGGTGTTCGAACCTGAAACATTGGCTGATTGGTTTGTTGCCGTCTACACTAAGATAGAGGTTTACCAACCCAGGCGAGTGCGGAGGTATGATGCAACGGTAGACTCCCGCCTGGATATATTCCGCAGGGACACACGAGTCACCACAAATGCAGAACAGGTTTGATCTTTCGAGATGTTGATAACTGTTGTGCAAGAACCCAGTTACAAGAATCTGCAGAATCATTATGTAAGAAAGTTATGCTCTCCATTTTGCATTCCATACCTATCAACTTATTCATATGATAGCACATACTATCTCTAGATTGAGATCTTCTTACCTTTGTTTTCTCTGAAGAATAGGCCCAAGAAGGTGAAACATCAGTTATGTTAAACACTTGCTCAGGTATGTTGGAGTGCGGTTGAAATAAAGCTTGAGGAGCTAACGGATCCTGGTCATGCGTAACCATGGGGCTGAAGGAAGGACCCTCCAGCAAGTCATTAGATTCGCCGATAAATGAATTCATCCACCTTCCAAAACTCTCTCGACTTTGTGGACCATTGTTAAGCAAAGCATCAAGAGATTCATCAGCCATTGTCATATACACAGGCTCTGCAGAACCGTTTGCAGCATTTTGGAGTGGTTCTGTGAAGTATGACAAATCATCTGATCACAGAAAAAAATATATCTTCAACATCACCCCATTGTTCTTTAACTGCACAAACTGACATAATCAGATCCTGTGTAACTTACCTACGGTTGGTGCAGATAGGTTGTTAAGATCGGTTGGTATCAGCAGCTCATCCCAATCAAGCGTATTGATATCATGAAGGCTAATATCATGATTTCTAACAACTGGGCTGTTGTTGCTTGCTGTGACCCGCCAAAAGAAAGAGTGATAAGTGTCCAGATGAAGAAATCAGAGCAAGCATTCAAAGTTTCCAAGCATCAGATCCTAATACTATCATGTAAAACTGTGAAAAATCGAGATCACTTGAAAATTGTGTCTCACCTAGATAACGTGAGTTCTCGATGCTAAAGTCAATATTTTCAGGTGCCACGAGATTTGGGAATGTCTGATCAGAGACAGAGATAGGACTAGAGTTTGACTCCCCCGATGATGTAGCTGCCTGAACATATCAGTTCAACCAATCAAAATATCAAAGAGGAGTGACCAGAGACAGGGACTATTCAATAGAGAAAGAGAGAATCCAAACATGGACAGCAAAGAAATACATCACACTGATCCAACAATCACTTTGTAACATAAGAAACACAAATGAGAGAAAAGAAAACAAACCTCCTGTGTATCACGGTAATGTACAAGGACGATATTCTCTCGAGCCCTGCCATAAAAAAGAAGAGATGATTAACTTTCATCACCTTCTGAAGAGAAGGGCCTCTAATCAAGTAATTTCTAAAAGAACATATAGCAGACAAGTCAGTGATATTTGCTTACTACATACCTATCCAGTAACCAGTAACACCTCCGAACAAAAGTAGTTTTATCTTCACCATGGGCATAGTATACGTGAATCCTTTCCTCGTTACCAACCTAGCATCATTCAAAGGACATTAATTAGCTGGGGAAAAAAAATCATGATATGAGCTTTTAAGAAGATATAAGCTACAGAAGAAAAAAAACTCACTTTGAGGTGTTCGTGAGCCTCTTTAACTGTCCTTCCGTCTTTCTTCTTTTTCCAGTTATGACCATCCTTTCTGAAGTTCCTCAACATCTTACGGTCGAACAATATAATTCTGCCACCTACAAAATAATGAAACATAACATTAGTGTATAGAAACTTGAACAAACACCCTCAAATATTTGAGTGGCTATTTGAGGGTAGAAGAGAATGATTACTATTGGGTAAGTTCACCGGCTTGACATTGATGGTGAAGTATTTAGGGTTAGAGAGGATAGCATGGATCTCGTTTGGCCGGAGCCACCTGCTTTTTGCTTCCTCCCATGTTGTCTGGACATCAAGATCTGCAAAACACACAACCAGAACATATGTCAAGGTACACCAAAACGTATTCAATATGTATATCCATCATCACAAACATATATAATATGTTTCTAAGCTTTTGTGCTTACAACACACAAGTAAACTTGTTCAGGCACAACACACAATTTCATCACTTCCTTCCAAAAAAATCTCTGAATTATCCAAATTCAAATTCGACAGATGCCAAAAGTCTATAATTTCCCAAAAAGATTGCAGACTATAAACTTATGAATCATACACTAAATCCACATATAAAAAACTTAAGGAACCTCAATATTTCGACAGTAACTAACTACAAATTCAAGTTCAAAGGCTCTGCAAACAAAAACGGCCACGTCATCTAAACAAATATATACAAAGTGTAATAATAAACTCCATTTGCACACCAAAAAAAAAAATAAACTCCAAAACCCAATAATAAAAGGGGTATACAATTTCATAAAAATTACATTTTTTTATATAATATAACAAAGACTCAACTACCACACAGCTTGACCAAAACAACAAGACTCACTGGAATAAACCAAAGAACCAGCGAATCAAAAAACAACAAAACATATAATAAAATAAAAAACAAAGAGATGGGTCTTAGTCTTATACCTTGTAAGGTATGGAATCCATGAATCTCCGAGCCGATAAGCCTGCGGGAACCGTCGCCGTCCATCTTGATGATTCACACTCGAATTCGAAGCTCTTTTGACCCAAAAAAAAATCCGAGGAAGTAGAACCAACCCCTAAAAGAAACTGAACAACGAAGTCAACAAGTAGAAGAGTAATATTATCTGGTCATACAGATTTGGTCGTCGTGAGATTGAGAAGAATACGAGAGAGCCCTTCCGATGGTGTCTGTCTGTCTATGTAATGATGAGAGAGTGAATCGAAATATAAAAAAATTGGAATGTTCCGTTAATTTTTGGGTATTTTAGGGATTTTTTTTATTGAGTTCTCTATTTTTTTATTTTTATTTTTTATTTTACTAAGACCATCTGTAATATAGATTTTTTTTATTTTTTTCTCTAAACTATAAGAATTCTATAACAGAGATAGTTTTGTTCCAACTCATTTCTATTATCAGCTCTAGAATAGAGATTGCTATATTTATTAAAAAAAATATAGCAATTTTTATTTTAAAGGTGAGAATAGATGTGGATTGGAGCAAGTTTGACTCTAAAATGTAGATGGCTATATTTTCTTTTATAAATATAGGCAAATATAGAAATGGATTTGAGATGTTTTAAGTGAGAATTATTGGTTTGCGATTTGAATAGAATTTTAAAGACTTTCTTTTTTAAAATGTTATTTAGATTCTGTTGTTATTAGATCTAAGATTTTGTTAAATTTTGTTATAGATTAATGTTATTAGTTTGTGATTTGTAAAAAAGTCAATTAAAATTTTAACAAATTTGGGTGATTTTATTCAGACTTTTATAAAGCCAGTAAAAGTTTTGTGTTATTTAATTAAAACAAAAAAATCTAGGATTGTTAATGAATTCAATTATTATATTATTGGTTCATGATTTTAAACATTTTGTTTACAAAATAAAGTTATGGAAAATATCACAAAAATACAAAGATTGTTTGAAGCACTTTACAAGATTTTAGAATATTAATCAACAAAACTATATAATACTCTCTAGCAATCTTTAAAAATCTTTTACTTATTTATTTTTAATGATTTTGTTGAACTCTTTATAAATTATAATCCAATAACACCTTATTAAATTTTCAACTAAATATTTTTATGAAATTTGCAAGTTTGATCCCCTACCTACTTTTATTTTCCACAATACCCCTTAACCTTTCTAACTATTCTAATCGGACTAGTGAAAATCTACCATTCATGATTTTGTTTTTGTTTTTGTTTTTTTTTTTGGGCTTGTAAAGGTTTCTTGGTTTGTGTATTCTCTAAGTGATTGATTAATAAGATATTACTGGTTTAAACTTTTAATCATGTGAACGTTCAAAATAATAAAGTTTATTCTCCTATGTAATTTTTTTTTTTAACTTTTTTGGTAAAAATGTACTATTGGTAACTTGAATCTCATCCACAAACTTGTTAAAAAAATATAATAGAGAGTCAAATCTCATCAATGAGGTTGCTTTCCTCCCTCTCAAGTCATTTATAAGGGCATCATTAGTGGAATAACGGCCGACCATTTCTCAAAAAAATTTCAAAAAGATTTTTTTGAACAAATTATTATTATTTATTTATCTTTTAATAGTTGTTCTATTGAGCAAACAACACCTGTCATATATGATATGAGAATCGCTTCTCGAGTTACCATGGGAAGAAACTGTTTTCCTACTTTTTCTCTTCTCTCTTATTTTTATTATTTTTTATTAAAAGAATTTGTAAGAGTATCGCCCACTAAAAGTGGTCTAAGACAGTTCGACGCAAGATCTCTTCTCTCTCTGCTATACTACACTGGTTCACTTCACAATTCACATAAGCTCCAATTACTTCACTACATATAATTTTTTTTTTTCAGTTGTGTAAGCTTTCTGATACTTAATTTGAAATCATGAAATGATTAACGATACTAAAATTTGGTACTTATTAACACGAGACTTTAACAACCTTTTTAAAATTAGAGCGGTAGACATACGGTGAGACTTATATATACCACTCATAAACTTCATAGATACAGAATTAAAATAAAAATTACACGAAACTTTTAAAAACCTTTTTTTTTAAAAATAGTGTTGTAGTAACATGAAATCTAAATCAATAATTGAACTAAGTCCTGCTGTACCACACTGATAAAACTCATTTAATATAATTTCATGAATTAAGGTATGTTTTATTATGGCATGCTTAAACATGTATCGATATTCCGTTTTCAAAAAAGAAAAACATGTGTCGAACTATCGATATAAAAATAATATTTTTTTTAAAAAAATGAGGCAAAGCAAGCAACTCCAAAATGTGAACATGTACACTAGAAAAAGTGGTTGTTGATAAAGGGTGAAATAAAGAGCGTCCAGACCAGAGCTTTTTAAAACGATCATTCAGTATCTGCGGCGATTGTACGAATAGACGTGGACAGTAGTAGATACGTGGCTTGACAATTATGGTTCATCATTTATTCTGGGGTCTTAATATTTCTTTTTGGTGTCACCCCTTTATTTATTATCTCTTTTCTTTAGAAAAAAAAAAAAATGTTTGACCTCATTTTATTGATAACAGATTAGTTAACGATGGATGGACCAAACTGATGTTAGTTGCTCCGTTATCAAATTTTAGCGACATGTTTATTTGGCTTTGTCAACAATACTAGATATTAAATTCATGGTTTAAATGATATTTTTTTTTCAAATCCTATCAGAATTCTATTTTATTTGTTTCAAAGATGGAAATGATCTAACAATCTAGATATTTTTTTTTGACTAGTTCATTATCAATTGAAAAATGGTGGATTGAATACCATTTTGAATTTAGTTGAAGAAGAATTTCATAGATTTATAAGGATATCTTAGATTTCATATCCAATAAAAATGGATTTTCTAAGGAAAGATATGTCTTCCCAATTGAATTTGAGGCAACAATTGACTAGAATAAACAAATTTGGGTCACAATTCATTAGCCTTACACACCAAGATACAGCTTGCCAAATAGGAGTTACACATTACCACGTTTGCCATCCAAAAAATATGTATACTAGTAAGCAAATATGCACTTCCAACATATCTAAGTCTACTCATAATTATTCTCCACATCCACGACAATGGTTTTTCCTTGCGTTAAAAGAAACATACTTTCAGTTCTTCCTCTTCTCCTTCTTTTATTAGTCACTCATTTGTCTTCATCTTTGTCACAAATGAATCACTTAACCAACTCTGCTCACAACCGACAATAAAAACCACCTTCTGCTTCTCTTGGCTAACCACTTATCCAAAAACGTTCACCCTTGACTTGAATGGTCTTCTCGGTTTTGTCCTCCTAATGACGCAATATTTGGGATATAATAACCTAGCAATGATGAAAGGCTTAGCAAGAACCACGACTGATCCGAAGCTCAAGATCTCGTATGGGTCTTGCATAACATATTATGAGTCAGCTGTTAAATCGAACGCGGAAGCTATAGGGTTTGCTAGCTCTAAGAACTACCAGTTAACATCTCAGGCGGCTGCGAAAGTCTTTGTTATTATAGTTGTGTGTGAAGCTGTTCTTACCGGACGTCATAATGTGCCGTCTTATGTTCCAGAACGCGATATAGTGTATAACAGAATGTGTAACATTGTTAGAGTTTTCTCTGACGTTTTGAGATCATGATCCTTTGTGTATCTTTCACCTTCAAGACGACAAAATACTATTAAATGAATAAATTTATATATAGTTAAAAATTACTGTATCTTGCAACTTCAATAAGACTTTCATATCTTGGTACTTTTTTTTTTTTTGAAACACTCGTATCTTGGTACTTTTGGTGTGAATTTTGTGACTATCTTATCCATAGAACCTTTAAAATTATCCTATATAATAAATCTTTTTAGCACCAAATATAAGAGAATTCGGGAAAGTAAAGTAAGAAGAATACTAATCAGATAACTCTGCAATAATGATAATGGAGAGACACTTGGACTGGCCCTGAGTAGTTGAATACTAGTAAGATTAAAATAGCCAAAAGAAACATACAAACATACGTATGATACTCATCCATATAAATATAATTAATATTTATGAGAATTTTGTATGAGTATGGCTCTGTTCTTTTCATGATGGCTGATCCAGTGATCGAAAATACAAACTTGAGAGTTGAGAGTCAAGTTTGCGGAGAGTACACCGGCAACACCGTAAACACTAAACACAGTCGCAGCGACACCTTTTAATCCATCCAACAGTTGCTGTTATTTTTAGCGAAAATGATGACACCAGCAGCTCTCGTAAAAATAGTGGCTGCGACACCTAATTTCATTTTTGACAATTACGAACGCGAAATCATTTCAGGAGAAAATTAATGAAAAGACCGGTCTCCTAGATCAGTCGGACCAATAAGACAAATCACCAACCAATCTTATTTTAGATTAGACACACATATGTACGGTGGTTTTGAAATTTTGTTTTTGTATATATATATTGTTTCCTAAAAGGATTAATCGTCATACATCTTTAAAACTTTATCAAGTTGATGTTTGTGAATCACTTTGTTAACATTATCAAAAGAAACAAAGAAAAACAAAATGGAGTTCAACAAATCATATTCCTTATTTAAGTTTTTAGTGCACATTGAATACCACTTTAACGTATTCAACAAAAATTTCGGATCATGTTTTTTTTTTTGTTTTGGTTTAGCTCCTATTCGGCTTAAGATATGGTTCAGTTTCCTTGAAGGAATATTTTGGTTTTGTAAAAATCGCATTCAGTTTGATTTATCTGGAATAACCACCTATGGAACGAAGAGTTAATAATTTTACAAATTACTATATATAATTTTTGTTTTCATTTGTTTTCGATATCAATTTTGAAATCAATTTTTGTTTCATTTATGAAATAAATCTTGCATTTAACTCAACATATAGGGTGATCATAATGATATTAGAAAAATTGTTAAAAAATGCTTTTTGTAGATATTTCTTTTCAAAAATACATTTTTTTCTCATTTTTATTTTTGTCATATTTTATACATTTACAATATGTTAAATTAACTTTTACAATTTTTTTTATAGGTTTGGGTTCTCTATTTTACATTTAGGATATATTCCTTCCATTTTTTATTCATTGTCATTTAAGTTTGTTTCACATAAATTTAAAAAACCATTAAATTTTCTATTTTATCCTTTTTAAAATATTTTCTAATTTTTTTATTGGTCAAAACATTAAAACAGTTAAATAAAACTGAAATTTTTACCAAACATTTGCATTGAAAAACAAGTAATAAAATCAGAGTGAGTAGCTTTTAAGGGTATGTTTAGTATTTGGAGTTTATGATATAATTGTCTGTTACTGGTATTGGTATGTAACATATGTTAGTACAAGATCTAGGGACACACACATGTTTACATCGATTTTGTTTGATATATTTTTCTGTGACCGTTGTGTAGATGCAAAGAGCAAAAATAAATTCTCATTTGACAATTGCAATACTTTGTGTACGCCTAAATACCTATGGTTTGAGTGCATGCACTACAAGAAATATCGTTATTGATAGCACATAAGGATAGCACGGTTTTCATAACTGCTATTAAAAGTAAATTTAGAAATTTTGCTACTATGTAATAGCGTTTAAAAAATGCTATGCCAAAAAATCACTGAACCAAAAGCTAAAATAACTTATTCATCGATTCGTATGCTAAAATTTTTCTCACCCTTAAACACTTTAAACATTTTCTTCCCTTCAGCATCAATGACCTAAAATTTTTTCTTTTTCCCCAAATTAAAATTAGGGCAATTTTCTTCGAGAAAGTCGGGAGCTGAGATCTCCGTGGTCCTGACCTAAGGAGGAAGAACAGAGAGAGACTCGTAATTTTTCAGAAGAGGAAGACTCATGAGTAAAGAATAATTGGAAGAGGGGGATCTGGATGAGACGATGGTCTAGAACTCCTATGCAAAAATTGGTTCAACGAAGAAGTGGAAGAGGCAGATCTGGATAAAGACGACGGTCCATCCTCCTTTAATTCCACCAATCTCCATCGTCTTCTGTTACTGGTTCTTCATCACGAGTTTAATTACCGTCGGAGAAACGCTCGTTTCAACAGGATCCTCCTCCAACCTAAACTCAAAATCACCAGCTCCGACTTTTTCCTCAACCGTGACTGTGACCTTCCGAATCTGCGACTGTTTTCCCCTCTTTCTTGTCTTTTAAAACAGCACTAGAGTTCTCTCCATCGCTCGGGGCTGTGACCTGTGCTCCGTCATCGTAACTCCAGCCATATACGTATTCTTCTTCTTCTTCTCTCTGGTTTTCAATTAATTAAATCATATGGGTTTTGTAAAGTCTTGATCTTTGATTTGTAATGTTCCTTTAATGGGTTATGGAGGAACAGACACATCAATTGCAGAGAGACTATCCATGTCTTGTGTGAAATCGTTGTGTCGAATACAAACAGATGTTCTTTGATAATTTAGTATGTCTTTATCTCTCTTCTGCTCATATTTCGGTAAGCTACCAGATATTCTTGTGATTTGGATCTGCAATTCAGAGAAGCTGATTGTGTGTCATTTTGCAGTGTGAATTAGTTATGAAGACTGCGAGGAATCTAACTGTGGTGACAGTTGAGTTCAAGGAGACTATGTAAGTCATTTACCTATCTCGTGCTACTTACATTGTTTAACTTTGCTTGCTAGGGCGGATAATGAGCAAGCCATCTTCCTCTTGAAAGCTTTTCTTCTATGAACTACACATTGGTGATTATAATGTCGAAGTTATGCTGATACAAGGTGAATGCTTTATTTATCTGCTTCTCTACTTGTTTTATAGATAACCTTAATTTTGATTCTACTTACCCCATAGTCTCTGATTTTTGAGTTTGAGCTAAAATTTCATTTTTTGACCTGTCAACGTTTTGGGTTAGTGAATATCTTCCTTTAATTTACCACAAAAGCACCTTAATATTGTATTAACGAGTTGAAAGTATTGTATTAATTTTGATCAACGTCACATTCATGTGGATTTTCTCAGTTTGTCAAAAGTTGGAATCCAAGAAGATAAGAACATACAAAGAGGTAAAACTCTCTTCTCCGTTAATAATTTATGACGTAAATAGTGAGTTGTTTATCTAGGCCAAAGATTTGTTGGTAGTAAAGTTTTCTGTTGTAATGTGAGTTTATCTGTTTTTAATGTTATACAGAGAGGAAACAACTATTAGCGAATAGCGATGTTGGAGGTGTATACAGAGAGAAGCAACAATCATTTTAATATTGGTACAAAAGCTGTAGTTGTTGGTGCTGGATGCCAAGGCATAGTCGAACATTGGGTGTTTCTATTTATGTGGTAATACCTGTTTGTTTTATTGCTCATCTACAAGATGGAACTTGGAGTAGAGGTATGTAACTATGTATACTCTTGAACTCTAATGAAAATCAAATCAAAAACATAAGCTTTAAGTTGATGTGGATACACATGATTACAGGGAATATGGACGAGAATGCTTACCGGAACAGTTCTTCAGACATGTGTAATGCTTTTGATGGGAAGGCGAAACCGATAGAGGAGAAGAGACCGAAGAGATCGAAGTTTGTCTCTATCCTTATAATGTTAACTTTTTGGATAAAACTTGGCAGCATAGTATAAGACTTGGTATGATATGTAAGACTTGTTTATATTAATGTTATGTTATGAATGTTGATGATTTATGAAATTTTTTTTTTATATCAATCCAGTTAAATAAAATCTGCAAAACTATTGTCAAATATATAAATTATAAAAATTAAATAAAATATATATATATATATATATCCATATAGCAAAATAAAAATGCTACGACATAATATTAGATAGCACGAAATATGTGTTATAAATAACTATATTATAGCATTTGATTAATGTTATAAAAGAACAATACTCCCTCTGTTTCATATTAAGTGTCATTTTAGAGTTTCTCACACATATTAAGAAAATCATTAAATTTTCTATTTTACCCCTTATTAATATATTAATCAATTTTTTCTATTGGTGTATACATTAAATTAGTAGGGATAAAATTGGAAAATTTACCAAACATCAATATTGGAAATATAAAGTGACACTTCTTTTGAAACAAAATAATCAGTCTAAAATGACACTTAATATGAAACAGAGAGAGTATATAATAACATGTCAAAAACGCTATAATAGAAGTGATACCTAAGATAGCTGCGGAGAACATAGCATTTATGAAAACGCTATTAAACACATATGAGAGCATTTATTGTGTGCTATGAATGTTGATTTTTGTTGTAGTGATGACTGAATGTTACCTGGCTGACTTTAACAATGGTGGAGAATGTACTCCTCTCCTAAAGAGCCTAAAAGATGTTGTTACCACAAGTAATATAAACTTTTATATATTTCCTCTCTAAAAAGTTATCGGTTATCCAAGTCATGGATATCTTGTGTTTACAAATAAATGCAATGACATCATACTAACTATAGCGATGCGTACATTTTTTGAAATCTATATTATCATTAAAACGTATTATTAATGATACATAGATATCATAATGATTAATGATTTTATCTTTAACAAAAAAAAAAAAACGTTAATGATTCTACAGATGTAAATTTCCTTCCAATTTATTTTTTAGTTATTAGTTTTGAAAGAAAGAAAAATACTGCTAATACCTAATTATAAACAAAAAAATCAACATTGATGAATTATGAAATAAAAATTTAATATTTAACTAAGATGCTGATTTATCATAATGATAATGTATCCACAAATTGTATTTAACCATATATATTCACAAGTGTCAGATGCTTTTTGAAATTTTATGTTTTCATTTATGATCATTAACTGTAAATATTTACTTATTCATAGACATATTCATAGATTTCTATAATTTTTTCCTAAAAAAAACATCAGACAAAAAAGATGAAAAATCAATTAAAAGAAAATAAAGACAAAACAATATATAAATTAAATAGAGTCAATCTCTAAGATCCGAAAAAAAACATTTGAATACCTCAATAGAGTTTACAGAAGAAAATGAGTAGTACAAAAACTTTGGTGACTTGTTTCCTTGTAATAATACTTGCAGTTTCGTTGTCTAGCCATAACGTTTTGGTTTCAGGTATATTAAAGTTTGATTTAGTTATTTTGAAAATTAGTATTGATCACTTCATAAGTTGTATTTATATATATATATATATATATTCTAATGACCATGTTTTGTTATGACATCTATTTAAAAAATTCTATTATACAGACATATTATATAACTATCTTTTTATAAAAATGTTATATAAGATTAATACATTATCTCGATTATGTTTAATATACATGTGGACTTGTATAGATGCAGGGATAAATGATTTTTTTGACCATTGTGATACTCAGTGTGAGGGATATGTTGAATGTAAGAAGTATTGTATTAAAGCTGGATTCAGAACTGGAGAGTGTGGTTCGAGTTGTATTTTATGTCCTGTGAAATGTTGTTGCCAAAAGTAGTAGAAACTTATATATCCCCTCTTTCTCAAAATTGATGATCCTAGCGTTGCATTTATTTTCTCTAAGTTATAGGACTTATATCTTATTTTCAAAAATAAATGCAATGAAATAAGAAAATAATTTATTATAATACATATATTTCTCTTGAAATCTGTATATCATAAACGTATTCTTAATCATACGTAAGTAGCATTACAATGATGGACTTCATCAAAACTTTTTTTTCGTCCAAATAGAGTTGTATTTAATTTCTTAAATCATGTACATATAAATAAGGTTTTACTTTCTCGTTGTTGGCCCATTTAGCATTTAATTTCTAAAAAATAATATTTATCTTTAAATAAATAAAAATGTAATAATGTATATTAATCTATACTTTAAGTCCACACTTTATTACTAAATTGTAACTGAAATTACATTTGACTATTTTTTCATTCGTTTTCATTCAAATACGCTATAAATTATAATTGTAACTCCTCTAATTAAATTATTTTGGAAATGTTATTTCCATCCCTTCCTTGAAATCCTATAAATAACCATTCTCACATCATCATCCACCATATCTCAAATTCTATTAATATATATTTTGTTAGATATCTCAAATTCTGTGATTATATATTTTGTTAGATTTATTTTATATTTTGTTCAATTTTATTTATTTATTTATTTGTTTTTCTGTATTTCTTCCTTCCTTCTTTATCTTCTTATTATTTTTAATTTTCAATTACATATGTATAACAAAATATTTTAGAAATGTAACTTCTATCCCTTGAAAATCCTATAAATAACTATTCTCACATCATCATCCACCATATCTCAAATTCTAAATATTTTTTTTGTTTTGTTTATGTTCTTGCATGAGTTGATCAAAACTCATGGATGAGTGTGATTATATATTTTGCTAGATTTATCTTATATTTTTTCAATTTTATTTCTTTGTTTTTATGAATTTTTTCTTTCATTCTTTGTCTTCTTATTATTTTTGATTTTCAATTACATATGTACAATAAAATATTTTAGAAATGTAACTTCCATCCCTTAAAATTGTATAAATAACTATTCTCACATCATCATCCACCATATCTCAAATTCTAAATATTTTCTTTATTTTGTTTATGTTCTTGCATAGGTTCAAAACTCATGGTAAGAATGTGATTATATATTTTGTTAGATTTATCTTATATTTTGTTCAATTTTATTTCTTTGTTTTTATGTATTTCTTCCTTCCTTCTTTCTCTTCATATTATTTTCAATTTTCAGTTACATATGTGATATGTATAATAAAATTTTGTAGTACATTTAACGGCACCCATTCACCAATTCCGAACTTTTCACATTACATTTGTGTATATTTATTGATTAATATTTATGTAATAAAATAAAATAATATGAATAAAGAATCTAGCATTCCACATCTTAATGATGAGATGGACTTGGGTGTCTCCGAAAATATATGGATTTTTTTAGCCCATGAGTGGTAAGATGTTTCATAATTGTAAAGAATTAAAATAGGGTAATTAATGAAAATATTTTTAGACACAATTAAAAAATAAGCAAAATATAAGTAATATATAAGCAAAACATAAGTAAAATAAAAGAAAAACCTAAGAAAATACAAAAAAACATTAATATTCTTAAAAATGAGAGTCTAGGTTATGTAAATTTTAGAGAGTGCCTTCGTAATCTCTTCAAAATTTTAGAGAGCTTTTGATCCCTACATGCATTTGTGTAGAAAACGTTTATTGACTGGTTTAAATTATTGACTAGAAAACGTTTATGTAATAATTTAAACTAAATTAAAGTAAATAAACTAACCTTCCATATCCTAACAGTCAGATCAACTTGAGTGCCTCCTACAACAGACGTTTGAGATATGGCCCCTTCAATCACAATCGTGCGGCTGGTTTGGACAAAACAACCGCCTGGCAAGTTGTAACATCCTGTCTTATTTTATGCATCCGTCTACATTGTCTCGTTCTGATGAGAACTCAGCCTTCGTACTGGAATGGATCCCTCCGAACATTTTGTCCCGTTCTTGTGCCAGACTACTTGCCATCCATATCTTACATCATCTTCTTTTTTTCACCATATATGGCATGTCCGTTGGTGTTCTGTATCACTGTTTTACAAAACAAGAAAAAAAAATAAAAACATGATTAATTTTTCCACGTCAAATATAACACATGCATAATTGATATGTTCATGTATCAGATCAGTTAAAGCATAAGACTTGGTTATGTACCTGAACGGTCAAGGTTGGGACGACTGACACTCCTCCTAGCGGAGTGAGGAGTCGAACGATCACTAGAAGCAGCATCAATGAAAAGCCCTCCATTATTTTTATCAAATTGCCTCTCACACTCTAGCACTCCCCTGAGAAAACATATAAATCATGAATTTTAACGGAAGAAAATATATATATATATATATATTCATGTGGCGGGTGAAAAATACAGCTACCTAGCATAATCTTGGTCCGCCGGTGATTCCTCCGGTTGGCTAAACCAAAGCGAGGCGGTTTCCGAGCTATTGCCAGTCGTTACGTTAATACTTAGCCACTAAAATTCAAGGAAAAAAAAGGGTTTCTTGGTTTGGCTTACCTGACAAAGAAGTGCCTTCCTATCTCTTAAGATCTTGTTTTGATAAACGATTTCAAAATATCTATCTTAAGTTCTTCGGGGTTAACATTATTTTGTTATCAAATATAGATAAGAGCACTAATTTAGCTTCATTGTATGGACGTCCATATATAGAAGCCTGCGTACCAACTGAACAAGTGGACGATAAAGTTATTTATGCTTTACTCTCTCGGGTAAAATAATAGATCCATGCAATGCTTATTAGTTTTGTAATGTTTATTTTATTTTGACAAGTTTTATAATTAATTAATGATTATTAGAACACTCTTAGTTGACTCTTACAATGTAAAAAAAAAAAAAAAAGTCTACTTACGTATCAATAATTGGTCGCTACCTTTCTTTACGTTGATCATGTATAATCTATTGGGAACTTTGTTAGATCCAATGGTGTTAAGAAAACTATATGGTACTTAGCTAGTTAGCTTACATTGTGGCAAGCAAACTGTCATAGGTACGCGATTATAGCAGTTAAATAAATAGTACTTTCATGATTTTGTAATGCTAATGAAAGCGGTTATAGTTTTACCTTTTGGGTAAAATAAAAGCTGTTATAGGTTTTTTACTTTTTTTTAAGCCTTTATAGCCAAGAAGAGTTAATATATATGTAACTGCATATAAAACTATGCACCAAGCCCCCAATGGCCAATGGTAATTTTTCACTTTACCACCACTCCTTTTTTGATTATAGTAAAATGTCTATAAATTAATAAAATCGAGATCGTAAATCTTATTAATATATAGATTTATTTATTTATTAATAATTAATTTTAAAAATATCTATAAAATATAAAATTTAATCGTTATTATCAATAGATATTTTAGAATCAATCACAAGAAAAACAAATAACTATCATGTTATGAATAAAACATCAAAAGTTTACGATAGAGTACAAATATAAGAAATGAACTCTAACAAAAATTAATGTAAATTTAAGAAAAAAACAACAGCATAAAACTCATATTTAACTATATAATTTTTTATATGTATTGTTATTTGATTAATAATTTATAATTTTGTTATAACCATATATTTATATGGGTTTTTCAAAAATATTAATATTTTATTATATGCAACTTGAGAAATATTAATTATTTAATTTATGGAGATTTTATTGTACTAAGCTAGCCTTTTGCCTTACGAACCTTAATACATTTACATATACATACTTCCACGTTTTGACCAAAAAAAGAAAAGAAAAAACAACTTTTTTTTTTTTTTGAAAAAGGCTATCTATTTTTTTTTTAACACTGATCTGATTGATATTATAAAATGAAAAATTCAAACACCAGGGAAAATATCAAAAGCAAGATCTAACAAAAATTGAATAACAAAACCGGATTAAGCTTTATGCACTGCTCCATTCTCCTCCACATCATTATTATGCTTAACTGTAACATCATCCTCAAGTTCCTCTTCTTTCTTCCTCAATCTGATCATGCAGCCACGAAGGGCCACCCAAAGACAAATAAGAAGAGAGCCTTCCAATTCTGGTGACACTATGAGCAATGTCCCTAGCCAGCGAGTTAGCTTTCGGTGAAGAAAGTTTAAACTGTACCACTCCCATTCCCTGTATTACGCCTGCAATCTTGTTCACCTGAGATCGATATTTTGGCCAGCTCAAAGGGTCCTCTAAGGCAGATAAGGCAGCCTGACAATCCATCCACACCTCGCATGAATTAATCTGAAGAGTACACGGACTTTGCAGGCACCATAAAAGGCAACCTAGTTACGCGGAGATCCTATTCACTTTTGGAGGAAAGGCTTCCCGAGCATGAAACTTGGCATTTCCTGCGTCATCCTGTAAAATCCAGGCTCCACCACAATAATACCTATCATTAATCTAAGCACAGTGGATGTTGCATTTTAAAACTCCCGGTGCAGGCTTAAGCCACCATCCTATTCTTCCCGATCCTCTTTGTTCGTATAGTAAACGTCACATTTATGGTGAGGAAAACCAAATGTTGAACATCATCAAAGAGAGGGATGGATCCAAATCTCGGAGGCTGGAGATCTTATTGCGAAGAAAAAATAACTTTCATGCACGTAAATGTAATGTGCGTATATGCATCATTCTTTAAAACAAAAAAAAATAGAAAACTCACCCAAAAAGAGAAAATAAAAGGTTGACATATATACTGAGATTATCATATACAGTATAATCTATTTTGTTGTGTAAGTATACTATTGAAGTATCATACCGACCACGCGACCACAAAAGATTATGTAAGATACTTAGATAGTACATCCTTTTCGTATAGTGAATTAATCCTAAACATAATGCTTTTCTTGGGTAATATGCCCATAATGGTTATAAGTCTTACGCGACTTGGTTGTAACAATGAAGGGTAATAAGTCGTGCTCGCCAACCTATAGCGGAAACACGTTTTCATAAAGTATACACCACCGGTTGGGATTAAACATAGCAATCTATTATCACATAAATAACCTTTCCAACAAAACTAAAGATAAAATTGTTCCTTCTCCTTTATTCTTGTGTAACATACTCAGAAAGATAAAGCTCTTAATTATAACTTATAAGCACATAAAACATATAAAAAAAAAAGACCATCTAATCTAGGCAAATAAGCTTTTGTATGTAAAGTAAACGAGACGAAAATACTTTTTTTATTGGTGTTAATAAAAGACGGAAATCAAATGGATAAACAAAAAGAAGAAGATCGGCAAAAATCTACTAATTTACCAAGGTGTGTTTGGCTGCAACCTCCATGAGATCTTGTCTTTTCATTGTGGACCAGAACCAACACATCAACTTAATTGGAGTGTTGTTTTTCTAAATAACATGCGATTTAGTAACATATAAAAAAAAAGTAAAATAATTGTTAGTTCAAAATTAATTCACTTTATACAAATTTTGAATAACTAGGTTTATATATATAGACATACTGGCTTTTATAAACTAAATTGATGCATGAACTCAAATATAATATGAAGAAAATGGATAAGTCTGACTCTGGCTGTGTACCACCTTAACATATTAGGCCGCTAAAATTTGTTTAATTTCATTTTTGTGGGGTTGGTCTCAAGTGTACACGTGGGTCGGAGAATCAATAAGAACACCTAGGTTCTAGTTTCCCATATCGCTAATTCGTTATGAATTTGGTCGCGAAGACTATAAATCTCACTTAAATTATACTTCGTTGTGACCCTCATTAAGGGCTAATGGGATACATATGACCTATGAGGGTCTAACAAACTGGTCTATGCGCCTTAGTCTTCAAGCGCCTGAGTCATTAGTCATTTACTTATCACTTAGTTCCAACTTTCAAGTCATTATATAGACTCATTTACGTATCACTTAGTCTCCAGTAATATTTTCCCTAGAAATTAGATTAATAATTTGGAATATATTTTCGTTGTATTGTTGACCAAAAAAAAAATATATTTTTTCGTTGTATTTTAGTTGACTCAATGAATAAATGAGTTCAAAGTATTCTTACTGGAGCAACAAAACCGCTAAAATGTATAATCCGTCTTGACCACAGCGATGTCCGATTTCTATCCTATACTTATTTCTCAATTTTTTTTCTTATCTTTCCACTGAACTTATTTCTCAATGGATGAATTTGCCTAATAACCAAAACAAAAAAACCATAGTATAAAATAACACCATATTTGAAAATTTTGAAAGATTAAGATGGGGATATAACAAAATTACCATTTTAGTGTTTGCAGGTGGTGGATGGTGGCTCTTGGTCGGAGACAGTGGCCAGTGGTCGGAGGCCAGCGACGGAGGTGGTGGCCGGAGATTCTCGCCGGTGATGCTTGCCGGAGGTGGTCGCCGGAGATTCTCGCCGGAGGTGGTCACCGAGGATTCTCGCCGGAGGTGGTCGCCAGAGATTCTTGCCGGAAATGCTCGCCGGAGATTGTCGGCGGTGGTGATGGGCGGTGGTCGGAGGTGGTAGAAGGGTCGTAGGAATGGTGGTGAATGAATGGTAGTGGTGGCTGGAGATTAGACCATAGAGGATAAATCATGTCATTAATACATAAAATATAGAGAATATAGTGCATTCATGGTTAGTATATTCATGGTTAGTATGGTTAGTTTTTAAATTATAGTATTTTTGTGGGTTATACAGCCCAATTCCCCATTCTCAATCATTTGTAATAATCAGGCCCATAAACCGAACAATTTATTTTTTTTCTTTAAACAAAAAAAACCTCTTTTGTAAAGTTTAATTACGTTGTAGGAGATTAACCATATTGCTATAAAAATAAGGTTTATATTATCAAATATTTGAGTAATTAAACATAAGGGGTATGTCATTAAAAAAAAAAAAAAAAAAACAAAA
>NC_025699.1:8371686-8399882 GCF_000633955.1 Camelina sativa | reverse complement strand
ATACCCTATAAAAATAAGGTTTATAGTCAGTTACGTGTCCAATGCTCCGACCAACCTTCTCAACATTGTAACTTCCATTCTAAGAAACTTCAAATCCGAAAACCTCGCCAAAAGCAACTCTTCTCATACCACCAAATTCCGAAAACCTCCTCCTAAAACGAACACGACACTGCTCTATATGCATATCTATTTGTATTTATAGTCATTACAAACGATGGTCTTATTGATAAGCAAAAAGACCAACAAAAAATTTGATAAACCATGGTTTCAAAACCGCTATTCCTCGTGCTGCTTCTCACGGTGGCATTGGTCGTGTGTCAGACCGGATCTCTAGTCACAGCGGAAGAGGAAGGTTCCGAGACTTCTAGTTCAGCGATAAAGCCTCTGGTGAAGATTGTGAAGGGCAAAAAGGCTTACGATCGACTTCATCAACGTCTTTGGGTTCTCCCAGACTCGGTTCTCCACTCACTCCAGATTTGAGTAAACAAACCCAAAAAAATATTGAGAGAGAAGAGAGAGTGACATCGACGAAGTGGCGTGACATCGACGATCTTCCCAAGATTCAGGCCAACTACACGGCGTTGACGCCGCTCTGGTTTTTAGGTTTTTCGATGGGAAGTTGTTTGCTGAGGATGAAGAATATTAGGAGCTCTGAATGGAAGCTTTGGCGATTCAGTCCCTGGAGTTTTTGCTTGGAATTAGAGTTCTTAAATATCAGAACAGATACCGGCGACGACCGGCGACCACCTCTTCTCCTCCGTCACATGCGTCATCTTTGTTCTTTACACGACGCGTCTCATCTGTGCTGTGGCACCTACAAGCCTCTTCCCTAGCGGTTTATTTTGGTTTGGGCTTTTGTTGGTTTTATTGGGTTTGTTATGTTTGTTTAACCAAGCATGCTCAGTCATGTTAATCTCCGAAAGTTTAGGGTTAACTAGATTGCACTCATAGCTCTGCCAGGTCCTAAGTTCCTGGGACGGGGTATGGTTGTTTAACACAGTCTTGTTTTTACTTAGTTAGTTTGTCTGTAAATTTTGGCTTTGTTGTTACTTGTACCTTTTCTTTGGGGTATTTTAGGGTTGAATCTGGCTCCTATTGAGGCGATGGTTATGGTTCAGTTTTCGAATGAATATTTTGCTTTGGTTAACGTCGGATTGATTTGGATTATTTTGGTTGAACACCTCTATAACAAAAGAGGTTAATGATTTACCTTTAATAAAAGAAAAAAAAATGATTTTACTGATAATAATTCATTTTCATTTCAGTTTATTTTTTATATCAGTTTTGAAATCAAACAAAATTTATTCCATATTCCTAATTATAAGCAAAATCTTCCAACATTAAATTATGAAATAGAATCTTGCATTCAACATAAGATATTGGCCGTATTCATAAGTGTCCGAAACTTTTTGTAATTTTATTTTCTCTTTCACTTGAAACTATTCTTGGTACATATGAATCTAGCAGTTATTCAAATCAATGAAATTGCTTCTTTGCTAAAAGTTAAAAAAACTTTGACTAACGAAAAAGGGGAATCAATTAATAAGTATAAAACTTTGAAGACCACAAAGTTATATAAATAGAGTCAATCTTTAAGATTAGACAAAAATTAGAACATTTGAGTTCCTCCATAGATTTCATAGGAAAAAATTACTATGGGTAGTATGAAAGCTTTGGTGATGTGTTTATTTGTTATAATATTTGCAGTTTTATTGTCTAGCCCCAACACTTTCGCTTCAGGTACATTTAAAGTGATATAATTTTTATGAAATTAGTAGTGATTATTTCAAAAGCTATATTTAAATATGTAGAATTTGTAGTGACCATTATATTAATTCTATGTATATATATGGACATGCATTCAAATTTTTTGTTAAAATTCTATTATAGAATATATTCGGACATGTTCTATGACTATCTTTTATTGAAATATTATCTAAGATTAATTTACACATGTTTATACCGATTATGTTAACATATATATATGTGTGGACGTGTATAGGTGCAAGGATCGAAAAATTCTCATTTGACCACTGCAATACTTTGTGTTCGGATCATTACGGATGGTTTGAATGTATGAACGACTGTGAGATGGCTGGATATTCTAAAGGTGGACAGTGTGCTTCTCTTGGTATTACAGCTCCTCTGAAATGTTGTTGCCAAAAGTAATCCAAACTTATATCATCTCTCTCAAAATTGACAATCATAGTGTTGCATTTATTTTCTTTAAGTTATTGGACATAATTTGTATCGTGTTTTTAACTTTTTACAAATAAATGCAATGATATAAGTAGACAATTTATTATAACATAATGATGGACTTCCTCACTCTTTCTATAATTTCACTAGCAATAACTCAATATTTTCATATTATTATATGTTTTGAATTTGAAGAAGAAGATGTAAAGATTTAGTCAAATTTACACTAATAAAAAAAATCATTGGTTGCTAATTTTAAATAAATAGTGACAGGCAATAGCTTGGTAAAAGGATTGGTTTGTGTTTAGCAATATAAATGATAGCCAAGTATAACTGATCTATTTTTTCTTGAGAACTATTGTACCAGTCTAGATATAGAGCATGTGTTTTACTTACGATTACATGATATATGTTCTCCAAACAAAAATTTGAAATCTATTTCACCCCGTATCGAAAGTTTTAAAATATATATCTTTCTGCATCTAGATTATATTTGTTTAAGTTCTTAGCTCGAAACCAAACTATCGACCTTCAAAAATAAAATTCTGATTCATTAACAAATACGACATATTGTCATGAAACCCAAAAATCCCCAAATTTCACATTTCAAACATCAGATTTTGAACACCATAACTAATTTTGTATCAATGTTATTCAGTTATCTGAAATTTGATCGTCGCGCTCGGTCAAACCGGGAGAAAACTCTAGCACAAAATTATGATTTTACTTTTAACAAAAAAAACAAAGTTAATATTTTTACATATAATATGTAACTTTCATATTCAATATTAATTTTGAAGTCAAATAGAATGTCTCACATAGATACCTAATTATAAACAAAATTTTCTAATATTTATGGAACAAATCTTGTATTTAAACTAAGGGGGTGGTATTGGTTTGAGATTTTGAAGATTTTTGAAGAGTTCAACAAAATCATAAAAAATGAATAAGTGAAACATTGTTAAAGATTGCTAGAGTGTTTTGTTGATTAGTTTTCTAAAATCTTGTAAAGTCCTCCAAACAATTCTTGTATTTTTATGATACTTTCCATGACTTTATTTTGTAAAGAAAGTGTCTAAAATCATGAACCAATAACATAATAATTGAACTCATTAACAATCCTAGATTCTTTTGTTTTAATTGAATAACACAAAACTTTTAATGACTTTATAAAAGTCTGAATCCAATAACCCAGATTTGTTAAGATTTTAAATGACTTTTTATAAATCACAAACTAATAACACTAAACTTTAACAAAGTTTAACAAAATCTTGATCTAATAACAACAAATTCTACATAACATTTAAAATCTTTAAAACTCTATTCAAATCTTAAACCAATAACCCCCACTAAGATTGGTTTTTAAAAAAAAAAGAATATATTGATAAATTGTATTTGACCATATTCACAAGTGTCACACACTTATTTAAATTTTAAGTTCTTGATTTCATAGACTATTCATACTATGAATCAAGCAATAATTATTCAAACAAATGTAAATGTTTTTTTGTTAAAAATAAAAAACTTTGACTAAAAAAAAATGGAAAATCAGTTAATAATAATAAATTTTGAAGACCAAAAATTTATATAAAGAGAGTCAATCCGTAATAACAGAAACACATAAAAACATTTGAATTCCTCAATTGTAGTAGAGCTTACAGAAAAGAATTACTATGGCCAGTATGAAAGGGTTAACTTGTTTCCTTCTCATAATATTTGCAGTGTCGTTGTCTAAGCAAAATGTTTTGGCTTCAGGTATATTTAAAGTTTGATTTTCACTTTCATAAGCTATATTTAAATACGTAGAATTTGTAACGACCATGTTTTTGATTTTATGTATATATATAGACATGCATTCAAAAGTTTCGTTAATTTTTTTTTTATTTGGACATGTTCTATAATTATCTTTGCATGTTTATACGATAATGTTTAATATATATGTGCACATGTATAGATGCAGGGATTGAAAAATTCTCATTTGACCATTGTATTCATTTGTGTACGGATCATTACGGATGGTTTGAATGTATGAACGACTGTCAGGAAGATGGATTTTTTAAAGGTGGACAGTGTGGTTCTCTTGGTATTGCAGAACCTCTGAAATGTTGTTGCCAAAAATAATCCAAACTTATATCATCTCTCTCAAAAGTGTCAATTATAGTGGGCACTTAATATGTATCTTGCGTTTATTTATTAAAGTTATTGGACTTAATATGTATCTTGCTTTTACAAAGAAATGCAATGAAATAAGAAAACGTTTTCTTATAAATAAGTATATTTCTTTTGAAATCTATATTTTATAAAATGTATTCTTAATCATACGTTAATAGCATAATAATGAGGGAGATTTGCAAGAATACATTTTTTTTTTACTCGTAACATATCATTTCATTGATTAAAACTGATCAATACACAATTGTTCCAGGAGCCATATTGGCTTGTTTACAGAATCAGCATAGTAAAGAGAAGAAGTACATCCAAATTGTGCCAATAAATGAGCTGCCTTATTACAAGATCGTTTTGTAAAAACACAATTAACACATTCAAATTTCGATAACCAACACTTTAGATCAAGGAGTATGTTTGTAAGCTGTCTGTGTCGTAAGTTCCCATTTATAATGTTTATCAGCACTTCACAGTCGCCTTCCAAAATTAATGATGTATATCCTCTGATCCAAGATTGTTGTAATGCTATTAGCATAGCTTTGGCTTCCGCTTCCAATGGTGAAGATGTGTTTGATAATCGCGTTGCACCCCAGGTCAATGCAGATCCCAAGTTATCACGAATGATCCAATCTCCTGTTGCTTCTCGATTTAAACTATTATATCCAACATCGAAATTGAATTTGATATAGTTGATAGGAGGTGGACACCAACGCTGAATATTACGATTCTCGATTCTCTGTTGATTGTGTCTTTCAATGCCATGTGTGAGATCATAGAATTGTTTCGCCTCCGATTTTGCCCATAATACAGTTTTAGATGGACTCTCTCTAATGTTGTTAAAAATACTGTTGTTCCTTGCTTTCCAAATTCTCCAAAGTATACATATAGGTGTCATTGATTCAGCACTTGATGTTGAAGAATTGAGAATTGAGGACAAGAGATTTGAGAGATTCTCTTCTGCATCATCAGCTAAATTTGCTGTGTCTAAATGGGAAGTATGTGAAAACCGCCATACCATTTTTGCAAAAGGGCATGCAAATAACGCATGATTAATAGTCTCTTAGTCGACATCTAGAGCAGATTGTGTCCAACTGCATACTTCGAGATCTTAATCTTGTTAAGGAGGGAAGACTCCGAGATATAATTCGCCATAAAAAGTGCTTAAGATTTGGAATAATAGGTAGTCTCCAAATTTTATTCTTCAGCTCAGGTGATCCATATGGTATATCCGGAGGAAAGTCACACGACAGGGGGTCATGCATTAAGAGCCAATAGCCTGATTTAACAGTATAGTCTCCAGAGGTACTATAATTCCAAATGAGTGTATCTGCCTGATCGTTTTGTGTAAGAAATAATGTTTTGATTTGATCAATGTCTCTGTGTTGAACTTGTGATTGGATCTTTTCCATATCCCATGATCGTAATTGTTCTGACTGTGTCATAAGAGTGTTAATGGTTCCTGTATTTTCACCACTGATCATAGATATTGGTCTTGGTGGGTGTGTATCAAGAACGTTGTCTATGCCTATTCTGGCTGTTTTCCCATCTCCTATATTAAATCTTGAACCCTTTTTATCAAAGAGATACCAACTAAAATTGATGACCAACCATAAGATTGGTTTCTCATTGATTTTGCATCTAACACCGTTGTATCTCTGTAATAACGAGCCTTCATTATCTTTGCAAATAAAGAATCTGGGAAATGGATTAGACGCCATGCCTTCTTAGCCAAAAGAGCGTCATTAAATTTTTCTAGATCTCGAAAGCCAAGTCCCCCTTCTTTTTTTGGATGTTGAAGCTTTTTCCAAGATATCCAGGAGATTCCCCGCTTTTGTGCATTTGTTTCCCACCAATATCTCATGAGTAATGATTCGATATCTGTTATAACACCTTTTGGTAATTTGAAACAAGACATCGCATAAACAAGCATGGCTAGTGCTATAGACTTAAGCACTATTTCTTTCCCTGCAGGGGAGAGCCTCCTCGCACTCCAGCTAGACGTTCTTTGCTTTACATTAGTGATTATATAGTCAAACATTTCTTTCTTTTTCCTACCGAACTGCTCCGGCAAACCCAAATACGTCCCACCTCCTCCATGATTTGGAATATTAAGAATTGCTTTTAGTCTATTCTGTGTTGTACCATATACAGAGGAACCAAAAGTTATCAAGGATTTTGAGGTATTCACTTGTTGACCCGAATAATACTCATAAACATCAAAAACATCTTTCAATGCTTGGCAGTTTTTTTTGTTGGCTTGACAAAAAAAGAGACAGTCATCTGCAAACTGAAGATGAGTTCTTCTTGGTGCATTGTCGCTAACCTTTACGCCCTTAATATCCTTATCCTCTACTCGTGATTGAATAAGATGACTCAATATGTCCGAGCAAAGTATGAATAAGTAGGGAGAAAGTGGATCTCCTTGTCTAATCCTCTTTCGGGTTTGATGTGGCCAAATGGTGAACCATTTATTAGGACGGAGTAACTCACCGATTCAACCGTAGCCATGATCCAGTTGATCCATGTATCGCAAAAGCCAAACAGTTGCAAGGTAGATCTCAGGAAGTTCCATTCTACACGATCATAGGCTTTACTTACATCAGTTTTGACTGCCATGTATGACTTTGCAACTCATTTCCGAACTTTGAGTGAATGCATGACTTCATGGGCTATCATGACGTTATCTTGGATTAGTCGACCTGGGATAAATGCAGCTTGTGCATCCGAGATTATCCCATTCAGATGTTTTTTAAGCCGTCTAACTAAGCACTTGGAGATGATTTTATACATAACATTACAAAGTGCTATGGGCCGATAATCTGAGAAGGTGGTTGGATTTTCTATTTTTGCAATTAGACATATGTTCGTATGGTTTAAGCGATGTGGCATTGAGGACGTATTGAAGAATTGTTGAACTTCTCTTATTACATCAGTTCCAACAATGTCCCAACATGTTCTGTAAAAACGAGCAGTGATACCATCGGGACCTGGAGCTTTGTCCTCACCTATTTGACACACTGCTTCATAGATTTCTTGAGCTTCAAAAGGCCTGGTAAGTTCATCATTCATATCAGATGAAACCCGAGGTTGAAAATCTGAAAACACTCCTTTTGTTACTTCATGACCATTAGTAGAGAAGATGTTTTGAAGAAACTCTTGTGCATGTTCCCCTATTGCCTTGTTTCCATACAACACATTACCACAAGCATCCTGGATTGAATTTATCTGATTTTTCGTGAATCGTGTGTTAGCACAAGCTTGGAAAAAGCTTGTGTTACGGTCTCCCTCCAGCATCCATTGATTCCTGCTTTTTTGTTTCCAGTGTTTTTCTTCATCCAAATATGCTTTTGTAAGCTCATCTTCGATTATTGGGATATGCCTTCGTATAGTAGAATCGAGACTTTCCATCGCTGAGTTAAGTTGCGATTGCAGTGCCTTTATTCGGGTATAAGAGTTCAGTTGATTATCATGTTTGAGCTTTGCCATTGCTTTCCTACATGAAACTATTCGAGTGGATATATGAGTATTCTGGTCTTGACATGCACTGTTCCATCCTTGTTTAACCACCTCTTTAAAGCCATCGATGTCGCATAGTCTCTTGTCAAAATAAAAAGCTTTCCTTCTGTATGGGGTTCCAGTGTTAAAGTTTAACAAAATTGGCTTATGATCATAACCTGTGAAGTCTAAGAATTCAACTTCAGCATAAGGGAAAGCAGCTCCCCATGGCCCATTTTGAAAAGCCCTGTCTAAACAACATTTTACAGTATGGGAATGTCTTTCGCCTACCCATGAAAACTTATCTCCTCGGTGTCTAATGTCTTCAAGATCACAGATTGATATCATGTGTTGGAAGTCTCGAAAGGTCCAAGCAGCCCTGTCTGGACCTCCACGTTTTTCTGAGGAGTCGAGTATCTCATTAAAGTCTCCAATAAGAAGCCATGGATCAGTTCTGTGGTAAGATATGTTTTCAAGTCTTTCCCATAAATGGTATTTTTCAGATTGGACAGGGTGACCATACACACAAGACAATAATATCAGCTCCGATATTCCCATAAATGTTTGCAAGAATACATTTTGTCCATATCATTTTGCAAAAATATCAGCTCTTGCTATCTATTTTGAATAATATCCAATTAAATTCTAAATCCAACTCTAAATATTAAACTCTACTCCCTCAAAACTATACCCTAAATATAAAATAAAGAACCCAAACTTGAAAAAAAAATTAAAAACTAATTTAACATATTGTAATTATATAAAATGGCAAAAATAAAAATGAGAAAAATGTTATTTTTGAAAAAAATATATAAAAAAGTATTAATAACAATTTCTCTAATAATGATGCCCTTCCTCAGCTGTTTTTATAATCACACTAGCAATAATTCAATATTAATGTATTATGTATTATGATATTTTTGAATTTGAAGACAAAGAGGAGATATTTAGTCTAAGTTACAATTTAAAATAGAAATTATAAAATTATTATAATAAAATAAATTATTGGTTGGTGACTTTATATAAATAATGACAGAAGAGTTGAATTGTGATTTTAAACACCATAACTAATTTTGTATCAATTTTATTTAGTTATCTGAACCTTAATCATCTCGCTCGTTCAAACCAAGCAAACTCACGTGATATATCAAGATTCCTGTGCATAAGTTTGACACTACTAGCCTAGCCACTTATACAAGTAATATCAATAAAATTTTGATTTAAAGTTTAAACGTGAATGGAGTATCAATAAAAAACGTTGACTAACAAAAATGGAAATCAATTAATAATAATAAAATTTTGAAGACCAAAAGTTATATAAATAGAGTCAATACAGTATGTGAGATCAGAAACAAATAAAAACATTTGAATTCCTCTATAGTATAGAATCAAGAGATAGTTTAAGAAGTCAAATACTAAAGAATAACTTTTTTTATTAATACCAAAGAAAATAACTCAAAACTTTGGTCTCCCTCAAACTTTCAGTCTCTCAAAATTTCATAAGTTGTGTCACATCTCAACACCTCTTTATATATTACTAGCAATTGACCCGCCATACGCGCGGTAGTTAAATTAAGGTATATTTTGGATTTTGTTATGTATATTATTTTTTTGGTTACGTAAATTCATCTTTACGTTTGTTTTTGTATTTCATTTTGGTTGCTTATGTTGTTTTGTTGGATATTTTTTATAAACATAAGTTTTGAGTAAGTATAATTTAGTTTGTTGTTTATTTTTTAAAAATTGAGATTATCTTGTGTGCTTTTTAATGCTTTTTTAAAAAAATTATTATAAGAAGTTAACATTCACTACAAGAAAACAGACAAATAGCGACTGCACTATTAGTCACTATTTAGTCGCTAAACAGTGTGTTACGACTAAATAGCGACTAAAACCAGTAGTCGTAAATCGAGAGTCGCTAAAATAAATAGTCGTAAAATTAGTCGCCAAATAGCGACTACATTACGACTATTTTGCGTAGTCGTAAATGTAGTCGTAATGTAGTCACTAAATTTAGCGACTACACTACGATTATTTTACGACTATTCTAAATAGTCATAATGTAGTCACCAAATTTAGTGACTAATTGACGACTAATTTACGATTATGTATTTCAAAAATATTATAATTATAGAGTATTATTATTAATAATATATACTATTTTAATAATAATATATTTTTTTATTAATTATTTTTAAATATATATCAGTTATTGAATAATGGGTTGTTATTGGAATGAATTGATATTTAAAATAGAAAATACTATATATTATTATGAAACCATGATATCAAAAAAACTGTATTACAAAATAAAACTAAAAACATAATTAAAAATAAGAATACAAAGAATACATCATACTACTAAAAAAAGAAAGTAAATATTGGAAATGCAGAAAACAAGATAAGTAACCCTTCGCAGGTTTGTGTTGTTCGACTCCATCATATCTATTAACCTCCCAGGAGTAGCTATAACGATTTCCACAGCTAAATCCATAGGCAAGTAATCACTATCAGAATAGTCCACAACAAAGAATAAGAAATCTAATAGTTTGAGAAATGTCACGAAAAGCACTGAGCCAAAGCACTTCACCTTTCTGGAGATCACGCACTTGAGGCCCTTTTGGAACTCCACCATAAATACAACTAGTCTTAATTTTTGAGGATGAACCAAATTTAGATGCGTCTTGCTGTATCTGCACAGCCAGTTCACGTGTTGGAGCAAGAACCAAGACGATTGGGCCGTCCCTAGGAGCTGAGAAAAGTTATTTTGAATCAGTACAGCCTTGACAACTTAACATCGAACAAGAACCAAGAAAAAGAACTTCACGAGCAGAACTCAAGCGTTACCTAGAATTGGTTGTGCATTGACATGGACGATTGCAGGTAGTAAGTAGGAAAGAGTCTTTCCAGAGCCAGTTTCAGCAATGCCAATAAGATCACGTCCCTTCATTGCCATTGGCCAGCCCTAAGATTGTATAGGCGTAGGTTCAGTGAAACCAGCCTTCTTAATCTCTTCCAAAACATAATCTAGGCCTATCAGGAAACTCTTATCAGTAGATATATACAAAAGAACTTACATAGACATGTAACATAGACTGATAGACATGTAACAAATGCACTAAGCAGAAAGACAGAGAAAGATAACACAATTACCTCTTCAGCCCCATGGGAAGAACAACAGTAAGTCTTGTTATGTCCCAGCCTGCCACCATGTTTCTGCAGTGGTTTTTCAATCTGCACAAGCACCAAAAAGTATGAGACATTACACACTATCCAGTCCAGAAAGAGACAGAGAACAAACCTTGGTAGGGCCTATTCCATCCTGTCTTGCCTCAATAGTGTTGCCATTAGAATCTAACCTTCTCTTTATGATAACCTTACAACATGTTTCAAAGACCAAATTGTTTTCTAACCTGATGCATGGTATACTCTTCTGCAATCTCTCCGGCCAAATTCCTGACATACTCATGGCCCCACGATCCAATGTCACCCTCTGATCCAGTTAACCTATAGTTTAAGCTTTCATGAAAAAAGAGTATCGTATAACCAAGGATTATAGCAACACATAACTTTGTCAAATTCTACCAAGAACCACTAATTATAAATCTGGTAAGGCACATCATAAGAGGAACACAAAAAGGAGAGTGTAGCAATAGGTAAGAAACTCCTACAACAATAGCAAGAAAGCATACCCTTTCACCTTCAGGAGACAGAAAGTATATCAGCCAACATTTTCTGCAAAAACAGCGAATGAGATCTTATAATACTCAGAAGAAGGAGCAAGAAGGTGAAGATGGGATATAACTTAAAACGTTTGAAAGCGTACTTTGAGATCAGACTCCGACATTGTTACATGAAATTCCTTGAGAGTTCCATAATGAGGACGGAGAAACTTGAGGGGTTTTGGGACTGATGTCATGGAGCTTGTTGAGTCACGAATTTCCTTCCTACAAACCAAAAAATACGGAATCAAGATTAGACTACGAAATAAGAAGGAAAAATAAACATGAACAAAAAATCCATTAAACAAAAATACAACGAAGATGATCAGAATATTTCCACCCAATGTTAATAGATATACTATGTCTGCTTAATAGACCAATCTGCAAAAGGCTGCTCTTGAAAGAATGAGAAGGGAAGAGACGCTTCAGGTCCACAGCGCCGTCGTCCGTTGAGGAGTATCGTGGAGAGGAGTTTTATTCCGCGGGCTAAAAAGAACAGGGCTTAGTGGATAATGTCACAAAATTAGGAAAATGAATTGGGCTTGAATGTCTCAGTTCGAAAATATGGACTTATTTCGAAAATATGGGTTTATGAAAAAGAGGGATATGCTGAGGTGGCAGCACCAGGAGTGAGTAAACTACACTTTATATATATAGATTTTGCTAATCCTAATCCTAAAAGGAATCCTCACATATCTAGATAACTCCTAGACATTTGATCCTTATCTCTTTGTCAACACAAACACAATAGGATTAGGACTAGTTTCCATTTTAAGCTTTCTTCAAGCTTACTCCGATATTCTCCTCATTAAGCTTGAAGCTCTGTTTCAACAAGTCTTGAGCTCCCAAGAGATCCCTCATTACTCTGAACTTATTCTTGTCTAACGCTTTGGTGAGTATGTCTGCTCTTTGCTCAGTTCCTGGAACATGCTCCACCTCAATTTGGCCACCCTCAACCCTTTCTCTAATAAAGTGATAACGCCTATGTATATGTTTGCTTCTCCCGTGGAAAACCGGATTTTTAGTGAATGCAATTGCCGACTGATTATCGATCCTGATAATGACCTTCTCTTCTACAGCTCCGGTAATCTCTACCATCAAATCCTGCAACCACACAGCTTACTTTGCCGCCTCAGTTGCAGCCATAAACTCTGCTTCACATGACGACAAAGTTACTACATCCTGTATCTGCGAGCACCAAGTGATAGGACCTTCTCCAAGATAGAAAATGTGTCTCGAAGTGCTCCTACCATCATCTTCATCAACATTATGGCTACTTTCACTATACCCTATTAACCGAGGCACCTTCATCCTTCCATATGACAAACCAAGAATAATGGTTCCTCTAAGATATCTTAAGCATTGCTTCATAGCTGCTCCATGCGACTCCCTAGGACTCTGCATATAACGACAAAGAATTCCAACACAATAGGAAAGATCCGGTCTAGTATGCAACAAGTAGCGTAGACAACCAACATTCTTTCTACAAGTAGTGGCATTGATCTCTTTCTCATTCTCTGCCTTCGACAATTTTAGCTCTGGTTCCATCGGTATAAGAACCGAATTGCACTTAGACATTCCTGTTTCTTCTAATATCCTCTTGGCGTAACAAGTTTGGCTCAATGTGATACCACCTTGATGTTGATCCACTTGCATACCAAGGTAATAAGTCAGCCTTCCCAAGTCACTCATTTCAAATTTAGAAGACATATCCTCCTTAAATTTGTTAATAACAACCAAGCTTGTTCCTGTAACGAACAAATCATCAACATAAACTCCAATAATGAGAAGATCACTACCAATGCTCTTTCGATAAACAGAGGGCTCCTTAGAACATTTAAAGAACTGCAACTCCTGAAGAATATGATTCAATTTGTTATTCCAAGCTCTACTCAAGCCATACAAAGCCTTATGGAGCTTATACACTTTCCCTTCATGTCCCTTTTGTTCGAATCCCTCAGGTTGAGAAACGTACACTGTCTCCTTGATCTCACCATGTAGAAAAGCAGTTTTGACATCAAGATGGTGAATCTATCAGCCATGAGACGCAGCAAGATCGATGAGTAGCCATATGGTTTCTATCCTAGCAACCGGTGCAAATACTTCTTCAAAATCAACTCCATACTTCTGAATATAACCTTTAGCAACTAGTCGAGCTTTGTATTTATTGATACTGCCATCAGAGTTTCTCTTCAACTTTAACACCCACTTTAGGCCAATTGGTTTTGCTCCTATAGGTAAGTCAACTAGATCCCATGTCCTGAGCTTCTCGATCAAGCCTATTTCCTCTTCACATGCTCGTGTCCACTCCTTAGATATTCGAGCTTCATCAAAATTTCTAGGCTCATTGTTAATACTAAGCAACAAGAATTCGCCTTCTTCTTCTGCAAGTAGGATATAATCCTCAAGGTACTTAGGCTTAACACTCACTCGAGTTGATCTTCGTAGCTCTGGAGATGGTAATTCTACAGAGGAAGTTCCAGTTTCTTCTGCAGTTTCGTATGACTTATGTTTTGTATCCTCCTTCTGAGTTGCTTCAACAATGCTCTCTGAATGTTCAACTCCCTCAACCTTGCTGAAAGTATCATCATCAATATCCTATTCTCCAAATTCTTGAAGACCGTGATTCCCAAACACATCAAAGCTAATCTTAAAACTTTCATCACCATTCTCTGTTTCTATGTTGTTTGACCAACTCCATCCTTTAGATTCATCGAACACGACATCACGGCTTACTATAATTATTTTTGACACAGGATCCAACAATCTGTAAGCCTTGGAACCCGGTTCTGTTCCTAAGTGAACAAGTTCCCTTGTTCTGTCATCTAGCTTTCTCAAGTTTGGTTTCTCTATCTTAGCATAGCCGATACACCCAAAAATCCTAATGTGCTTGACAGTAGGTCTCTTTTCCCGAAAGAACTCGTTTGGTGTCACATCCTTCAGAGCTCTTGTCACTACTCTGTTTAGTAAGTAAGTCGAATGTCTCAAAGCTTCTCCCCAAAGATAGTTAGGAATATTCATATGCTTCATGATACTTCTAGTCATTTCCATCAAAGTTCTGTTGCGTCTCTCCACTACTCCATTCTGTTGTGGAGTGTATGGTGCAGTCAAGTGTCTCTTTATACCAGCAGTGTTGCAGAAAGAGTTAAACTCATTAGATACAAACTCCCCTCCTCTATCTGTTCTGAAAGTTTGTATTTTCTCAGCAACTTCCTTTTCAATCATGGCTTTAAACTTCTGAAACTTATGAAACGCTTCTCCTTTCTCTTTTAGCAACATAGTCCACATGTAGCGAGAGTAATCATCAATGATCACAAAGACATATTTTTTTCCAGCAGGTGTACTTGGCGTAATAGGACCACAAAGATCTCCATGTAAGAGCTCTAATCTCCTTTTAGCTTTGAAGTTGGTTGCTTGAGGAAACACACGTCTTGTTTGCTGCAAAGTAAACACGATCTGCAAATTTCTTTTCCATGAGCAAGTTTTGGAGCTCCTAGAACCAATCCTTTTCCCAACATTGATATTAAGGTGGCATAGTTGATATGTCCCAACCTTGCATGCCACCTACTTGGCTCGCTTATCTCTGAAAGATTCATACAAGTGTTGTCCTGCAATCCCATTTGCACCTTATACAAGCGGTTTCTCGATTTCTCTGTTCTCACAAGTAGGTTCCCTTCCTCATCCTTCATAGTTAGATAATTACCTCTTAGCCGTATGTCAAGACCTGCTTTAGTGGCCTGACCAAGACTTATGATATTGCTCTTCAAGTCAGGAATGTAGTAAACGTCAGTCATTATCCTTGATTTTCCATTCTGATCGATAAAAACGATGGTTCCCTTTCCTTTGATATCAACTCGTGAATCGTCTTCAAAGCGTACTTTACCGGTTACAGAAGCATCAAGCTTACTAAAATACCTCTTATCCCCAGTCATATGGTTACTCGCACCATTGTCGAGACACCATATGTTGTTTCTAGTTGTACTTGTTTCGAACTTGCTTGGTACAACCAATTTTACATTTAAGTAAACCACTTCATGAATCAAGAGCTCGTCTGCATCCTCTATATCCTTATTATTGTTTTCTTCTACTTCCTGCAGCTTCAATAGGTGATCTGGACATTGTGCTGCGAAGTGACCAGTTTGATCGCAACGAAAGCATGTAATCTGTGAGGGATTTCTGCCTCCGTAGCGACCTCGTCCTCGTCCTCTGTAGTAAGATCTACCTCCATGGCCCCTTCCTCTGTAACTTCCAGTTTCACCATTGTAATCTCGGTAGTGTTGATTTGCTTGATTTGCTTGTGGCTCTGAGTTAGCGTACATCAATTTACTCTGATCATCTTGAGTATCTTCTTCCTCTTGTATACGCTCTTCATAAGCCTTTAAGCGTCCAACGATATCTTCAAAGCTGATGGTATTCAAATCTAGAACTTGTTCTAGAGAAGCTACTATTTGAATGAATTTTCTTCGGGGAAGGCTGTTAAGGAACTTCTTAACAATCTTCGATTCCTCTATATTAACTCCTAAGGCGGCTGACTTTGATGAAATCGTAGCAAGCTTTCCTGAATAATCATCAATAGTCTCTGATTCCTTCATCTTCAAGCGTTCAAATTCCGCCATTAAGGTTTGAAGTCTGGCTTCTCGAACTCTCTCTCTGCTCCAACGTGTCTAGAACGTATTGCTTCCCATACCTTCTTTGTTGTATCAAGTTCTCCAACTTGCAGTGTTAGGCTCTCCGGTATCGACTAAAACAATAAGGCCATAGCTATATCGTTTTCAAGTGAATCAACTTTATCGGTCTCTAGTTCAATGGCGTCACATACTTTGTGTACTCGAAGGGCTATCCTCATCTTCATCGCTCATACGGTGTAGTTGGTTGATGTTAACATAGGACAGACAATCGAAGGAGATCTTCCTCCTACTTCTTTAGGCCGTGGTGTAGCTACGGTGATTTCCGACATGATTAAAGAACTCTTGCTCAGATACCAAATATAGAATCAAGAGATAGTTTAACAACTCAAATAATAAAGAATAACTCTCTTTATTAATACCAAAGAAAATAACTCAAAACTTTGGTCTTTCTCAAACTCTCAATCTTTCAATACCCCATAAGTTGTGTCACATATCTAGATAACTCATAGATATTTGATCCTTATCTCTTTGTCAACACAAACACAATAGGATTTACTAGTTTCCATTTTAAGCTTTGTTGAAGCTTACTCCAAACATAGAGCTCATAGGAAAAGTTACTATTGTAATACACTGTTTTCTTATATGATTATTGCCATTTTGTATTAAAAAAAAAAAAAAAAAAAAAAAAAAAAAGAGAAGGTTTCTTTGTTTGCGCTGCGGCGGCTGGTTAGGGGCTCCGACTATCATTTAATTTCTCTGAGGAAGACGTAGTTTCCGGCGAGGGTAAGGTTGTTCTTTTGCGTTTGTGGAGATTGAGTAACGATTCGATTAGGAGTAAACTAAAGGAAGTGCTCTACTTAATAGAAGGTGAACTTAATTTCTGAGTTTTGGTTACAGATTTCAAAGGTACTAATACTAAGCCGTCGATTAAAATCAAATCGACGGATTCTGAGTTTTTTTTGTTTGTTGAAACCCTAAAATCTATTTGGCAGATTCGAACGGGATTGGGAAGCACAAAGTTAATGGAGAAGAGGCGCGTGGGGACTCCCGGTGAAGGTTACCAATTTCATTGTCCTGTTTAGTTTTTTCGTTTCGGCGAGGTTAGTGTTAGGATTTCCATTTGAGGATTAGTGTTAGGATTCGTGTGCCTGATAGGGGCTTCAGACTGGTACGAGAGTTGCTGCTTTTGGGTAAAGCTTTTTTGGGTACCCTACTCGTGTTGCTATTGGATAAGTGCTTCTGTTTGTTCGTTGCAAGGATGCTCAATTTGGTCACCATCCATGCTCAACTTGAGGCTCTTCTTCCTCAAAAGATTAGTGGTATGTTTATAGATTCTTCTTTCATTGTTCTACTGGTTTTTAATCTTTACTTCTTGTATAATTTGTGGGTAAGTTAAGACCGTTAATCAATTATGTAAATGTCTTCTTCTTAGGGGATGGAATGGGTCTAAGAGACAAGAAATTCACTTGTTGTCACTGCAATTGTTTTTTTTTTAGTTGCGTAGGTTATCTGATGCTATGAGAGCTTTGATTTACACTTGCTTGACTTAGAAGAGCTTTGATCGATCCATCCAAACAGAATAACCGAACGAAATTGGCAAAGGCAGATATTAATGCAGACCACGCCGAGATTACTAGTTATGAAAACTTTATGTATTTTGAAGTGTCGTTAGTCTCTTGTACATGCCAAAATCATGGAGTATACTCACACAATGACAAGGCTGGCATGCGTTGGAACTTGGAAGTTTCTAACTTTCATTTCATTCAATACGGAAATTAACCTTCATTTATACACACGCTAGTATCTAGCTTTACTATCTACACGCAATTTAAGAAGATAAATGATCTAGTAACTTCACAATCAAACATTCTGTTAGCAAGTACAACAACCAAACACTGCCAAGTTTTTTCAACAAACCGTTTTTAAGTCATAAGAAACAATAACATAAAACAAACCGAAAAAAAAAAAAAAAAACTAAACAACCAAGAACAACAAGCAGAAACATAGATATAGAAGGGTAGAGTCCCATGTCAGGTGAGCTGCAGTAGCATATCCCGGCCCACCATAGAAGAAATGCGTCCCGAACTCTGAGTTGTTGGACTTCTTGGCTCGGTAATAAGTCGGGTTAGATCCTCCCACTGCAAGATCTTGAAGCGACTGGAAACCTTCTCCGGACAATGAAACTTCTATGTTTCGCATATATGCGGCTTTTCCAAAACCGCTGTCGGGGAAATATCCCGACCCCATCTCCGTTGTCGTGTGCCGGCCAAAAGTACGCATGTTTGTGATCTCCCCGCCCCACTCCACTTTATGTGCGTAATCCTTTTGGAGGCTGAAAAGAAATTCCGGCCAATATCCGACCGGCTCCAAGACGCCATGTCCAAGGCCTACAGCCAGCCACCAACTCCCAACCTTCTGATCCTACATGCATTTGTGTGTTTATATATATAATTTGTTGACTAGAAAACATTTATGTAAAAATAAAAACCAAAACTTAAGCAAATAATCTAACCTTCCATATCTTGAAAGTCAGATCGACTTGGGTACCTCCTACAACAGACGTTGGAGATATGGCCCCCTCAACCACAATCGTGCGGCTGGTTTGGATAAAACCACCGCATCGCAAGTTATAACATCCTGTGTTATTATATGCGTCCGCCTACATTATCACGTAATTAAATCTTTAAATTAAACTTTATTGATAACCATATTTCTTAACATCATTCAAATCATATGAGAAACTAATATTTTAAAAATACTTATGATATAAGAATCGAACGTGTAACACATCTAACTACTTAACTAGTTAATATATATAGTCATATATGACTGTTTGTGGGAAAATACATTTCATTCGCTACTACTACTAGCCGTTATTATATAATTATATGACAAATTGACAATAGACAAAATTCAAAATGCATATAAATACTTATATCTCTGTCTTTGACAGAATATTTAGCTCATAAATGATAATACTCTGATCTAGTTTAGAAAACATTCCTACATCTATAATAATGTAATATTGATCTTTAATTTGTTAAATAATACTCTCTTCTACTTCGAGGTACATAACAGAATTAGACTAGGCTTAAGATTATTACTATTTTTTTTTTGTCAGTATAATACTTGGCATTGAAAGTTAAATAAAACAAAATTACACATACCGTCCAATATATGAACAATCTCGGCTGGTAGTCGAAATATATCTTCGGATAAACCTGAAAAGTCAAATTTATAGTTATTCATTATTGATATTTTTTATATAAATAAGTTTTTTGATTAAAATATATTAATACGAAATTAGAAATATTAGTTATTAGTGATTAATTTTTTATTTTTCTTTATACCGACCTGCCAGCCCGCCTCGATACTGTTGATACTACTATCGCCATATGAACCTGAGACCAGCCAGATCTGTCCCAGGCTAAACTCGTTAAATCGTTCTATCTTTGGCTGCCACACATTCATCGTCACTTGGATTCCATAGATTGGTTGGCTATTATTGGGACGGCCAATTGCATACTGTCAAACAAAAAGCAATCGAACAAAGTTATTTGTTTATAACATATTTTACAGATATTGTTGATGATTTATGTAAGAAAAACGTATTTTATAATCTTCTGAAAATAAAATTTATATGATTAACTAAAAATGGATGTGTGCTAGACATTGTTTTCAATAAACAAACAAAAGAAAAAAGAACCTCATAAAAATCTATAAGAGACTCTTAACTCTTAATCAGATCGATCTGGTTTAGTATTATTAGATTGTTAAATAACAAAAACAAAATATAACACAAGTGGCCAGCCAGGCCCATTAGTCGAGCTTATAATTTAAGCCCAACAAATCAAAACCCATTAAGAGTTTCTTGATTATAAACTCAAAAAGAAAAAATTAGAATCCACCAACCAATAGAGAGTGTTGTTTGAAACCCACTAAAATGAAAACCCGCTTATAGAACTTGTATGAAACCCACCAAAATAAAATTTAGAATTTGTAAGCCCACCAAAACGAGAACAGATCAAATTACGTACCTCATGTCCATTGATGACTCTATCCGCGGCGTTAGAACTGATCGTCTGGACCGTCTGGTTCTGATGTAAAGGTAGCCGTCGTACTGGAATAGACCCCTCAGGACATTTTGTCCCGTTCTTGTGCCAGACTTGCCATCCATTTTCTTCTTTGTTCACCGTATATGGCATGTCCGTTGGTGCTTCCTGTATCATATTTTTACAAAACAAGAGAAAATAAGAAAAAAATGATTAATTTTTCCAATTTAACACATGCATAATTGGTAATATTAAACAAGAGCTAGGGGCGGGAAATTAACCTGAATTAAATGGTTTTTGAGAAGCGGATGGCGGAAGGCTATTTGATCTTCTCGCCTGATGCAGTCGATGAGATCCCCGTCGGGACTCTGAAACGTAAAAATTTTGTGTTAAAATACTTAGTAAAAACATAGTCGGGATACGTAATAAAAAAAAAACATGCATACGTATACTACAAACAGAAAAGAAAAAAGAAAAAAAAAAAGATCAGTCTCGTTACATGGATTGTCAAGGTCGGGAGTGACACTCCTCCTAGTGGAGTTAGGAGTCCACCGATGATTAAAACCAGCAGAAGTGACGACAAACGCTCCATCAAGTTACGTCAAATCTTCTTCGGGATGGAATCTCAGACCTGCCAGTGCCAGATCGAGTTAAGCTGAGGTTTATTTGTTAGTTTGTTACTGACGGCGACCGGCGAAGCTGCTTTCAATCAACGGTTGGGTTTGGGTTTGTCATCGCGTTGGATCCTGAAGAAGATTCGATTTTCATCATATATTAAACGAATTGAACACCATATCCGTCAACTCGATTTCACTAGATTCAATAAAAAAAAACCTGAGAAGATGATCGGAGGTGAGATGAAGTCGAAGTTTTGTAGATTTCTTCCGATTCGCCAAGAGAAGAGAACGAGAGAGAGAGAGAGTCGCGAGGGAGAGAGAGTTGCAGAAAAAAGAAAAAAATCAAGTCGAAGTGTTGTAGATTTCTTCCGATTCGCCAAGAGAAGAGAACGAGAGAGAGAGAGTCGCGAGGGAGAGAGAGTTGCAGAAAAAAAGAAAAAAATCTTTTTTCTTCCAGCCAATCACCAATTGACACGCCCGAGATCCTTGTTTTATTTAACGATCGATGCTTAGCAAAGTTGAACTATTTAGATTATATTTAATCTGTTTTATTACTAAGCAACTCACTAAAATACTTCAATGATTCATCTACATTAATTTGGAACGTCCAAAAATAGAAACCTGCATGCGAACCAAACTCCAACCACTTTGGATTAGTGGACTGTGGACAATGATGTATTTATGCATGCTTTTATATATCTCTCTCTCTTGGGCAAAATAAAAGCTTATCGTTTTTTTCGGTAAAAGGTATGCTTATTGTTTAAATTTGTACGTAATGTTATTTTATTTTATTTTTATAAGTTTTACAAAGTTAAAAGAAAAACACTACTAACGCATCAATAATTGGTCACTAAACTTTCTTTACATTGGACATGTATTGGGAACTTTGCTAGAACATCACCATCTGGAAATCTCTAAAAATGGGATTTTCACATTTAATTTAATATTTTCATATAATCACGTTATTTAATTAAAATTTTTTATGTAAATGTTTTAATGAAAAATTAGTGTTGACTGGGGAGGTTCCTGAAGGTTTCTCATGAGTTCTCTTTTGAGAATCTATCTCTCTCTCCTTATTTCTTTCCTTCTTTTTAATTTTTTGTCACCCATCTCTTCCATTTCCATCCAATGATTTTAAGAAAACTAATTAGTACAGTATCTGTTGAGAGAATAAATTAGAATATTGCAATGCATATATATCTATATATATATATATACTTTTGGGTAAAATAAAAGCCATTATAGTTTTTTTTTTTTTGGTTAGCCGTTATAGTTGCCAACGAAGAGTTAATAATAGTGATGATCTGTCGAATATGTATACTAGATGGTACGACTCGAACCCGATCATCTAAATGTATAACAACTATGCACCAATCATAATTTTTCACTGTACCACCACACGTCCGTTATTTTTTTTTTTGCTAACAATGTAAATAAATCATTGACATGAAAAAGGTTTAGGTTTACAATCATGGATTATAATCCTATAGAAATGGTCCCATGGCAAAAAAGGTAAAAACATGGAAGCATAATACATAAACATGATCTCAGTCCGTCCACTCGACATAGGCACGAGGTGAATAGAGTTGGACGAAGTGATAACGATATTGGTGTTCTTCCCGTGTGGTAAGCTCGTGATGAAGGGCGGGTACAATTTGTAGAAGCCAAATTCCTCAAGCAATAAACACACTAGAAGCCTTTCAAGGGAGGCCCGAGACTAAGCCGTCAACGGCAAAGTTTACAGAGCCCTCGATCACATACGTCCCCGGCGTCCTGTGAGAGCGGCTCATCTAACAACTTCCATAAGCTTCCTAGAACGGAACCTCACGGACTAAATTATGCAAACCTCACGAGCACACGTCCGTTATGATCACGTGTTTTATTAGGATATTCTTTATATTACAACGCTAGCCTTTTACTTACGAACCTTAATACATATACATAAGTTCACGTAAATGCAATGTGTACATATAACGTCATTCCTTTTGAAAAATGAGAACATACACCCCCAAAAGAAAAAGAAAAAAAGTTGATATGTACATATATTATATATAGAGATTATCATATAATTAATATATTTTGTTGCGCAAGTATACTATTGAAGAATTATCATATACCACTAAAGAATTATGTTAGATAATACATCTTTTTCGTCTAATATGACTCACGCCACTTGTGTTGGTGAACCTATTTTGTGGAAACACGTTTTCATATAGTCTACACAACCGGTTGGGACTAAACATAGCAATCCACTAACACAAAAACAAATTTTCCGACACAACTAAAGATCGAGTGATTCCTTCTCCTTTATTGTTTATGTAACAGAGTCAGAGAGTTAAAAGCTCTTGATTATAAGCATGTAAAAATAAAAGAGATCATATACGTTGTCGAGGCAAATAAGCTTCTGTACAGAAATCAAACGAGAAGACCGTACATTTTATATGTGAGTTAATAAACGAAGAAAATCAAATGGAGAAAAAATAATACATATATATATCTACCAATTTACCAAGTTGTGTTGCTGCAACCTCCATGAGGATCTTGTTGTTTCACTGGAACCAACACATCAACTTAATTATATTTTGGAGTATTATTTTCGAAATAACATGCTATTTAGTTCATAACTAATTAATAAATTAGTCCAAAGTTCATTATTATTTCTCAATCATCTGTTGTAATCAGTCCCATAAAACGAACACTTCATTATTATTCTTTAAAAAAGAAAATTGAAAGTTTAATTGCGTTGCAGTAGATAACCATTTTGCTAGAAATATAAAGTTTATAACGTTTATAGTTCTACGTGTCCATGCTCCAAGTCCAACCAACCTTCTCAAGATGTAACTTACACTCTAAGAAACTTCAAAGCCAAGCAAAAAACCCCACCGAATCCCGAAAACCCAATTCCTCCTAATACGAAGACGACACAACTCTATAGTCTCTATGCCTATATGTTTGTATATATTAACTATACACAAACAATTAATGATCGCATCGTTAAGCAAAAAAGACCAACAAATTTTTTGATAAACCATGGTTTCGAAACCGCTATTATTCTTCGTGCTACTTCTCACGGTGGAATTGGTCGTGTTTCATACCGGATCTCTAGTCACTGCGGAAGAGGAAGGTTCCGAGACTTCTAGTTCAGCGATAAAGCCTCTGGTGAAGATTGTGAAGGGCAAAAAGCTATGCGACAAAGGATGGGAATGTAAAGGATGGTCCGCGTATTGTTGCAACCATACAATCTCCGATTTCTTTGACACATATCAATTCGAAGAACTATTCTCTAAGCGTAACAGTCCGGTGGCTCACGCCGTCGGTTTTTGGGATTACCGATCATTCATCACCGCCGCCGCTGAGTATCAGCCTCTTGGGTTCGGTACTACCGGCGAGAAACTTCAAGGGATGAAAGAAGTCGCTGCGTTTCTTGGTCACGTAGGAAGCAAAACCTCATGTAAGTTTAATTTTATGATCCAAACCGGTTTGTCAACCGGGAATTGGAATCGCTATTAACCGGTACAATCATTCGATTTTAAAGGCGGGTACGGGGTTGCAACGGGCGGACCATTAGCTTGGGGATTGTGTTACAACAAGGAGATGAGTCCTGATCAGCTCTATTGCGACGATTACTATAAATTGACGTATCCTTGTACTCCCGGAGTCTCGTACCACGGTCGAGGAGCTTTACCGGTTTACTGGTACGTCGTTTTAATCAAACAGTTCTGGTTTACTCTAATTTAATTCTCAGGTTCAACTTCGTTTACGTTGATCTGGTTTTAGGAATTACAATTATGGTCAAACCGGGGAAGCTTTGAAAATGGACCTACTAAGTCATCCAGAGTATCTAGAGAACAACGCCACGTTGGCGTTTCAGGCGGCGATTTGGCGGTGGATGACGCCACCGAAGAAGCATTTGCCGTCAGCACACGACGTATTCGTCGGGAAATGGAAGCCGACGAAGAACGACACGGCGTCGAAACGAACCCCCGGGTTCGGAGCCACCATCAACGTTCTTTACGGCGATCAAATCTGCAATAGCGGATTCGATAACGATGAGATGAACAACATCGTTTCTCACTACTTGTATTATCTTGATCTCATAGGCGTTGGACGAGAAGAAGCTGGTCCTCACGAGTTTCTATCGTGCGCCGATCAAGAGCCTTTCACTTCCTCCTCATCCTCTGCTCCTCCGACCTCTGGTTCCTCTTCTTGAGTGATGTTTTTATGAAATATGGTTCGGTTGACTTTTGAAAAAAGAACTCGAGTTTGGTGTATATGTGTTTTGACTTTTGCATGGGGTTTGGTTGTTATATATTTTGTAAAAATATACGTACGAATTACAATATTTCCCACACCAAAAGGATAAAGATAAAATCCTAGTTCGAACACCAAACTCTTTTTTTTGGCTGCGTTTTGCTAAGGAGGCGACAATTTTGGCGATTAGGGTTTTGGCTTTCGTGTTGGCAAAGTTTGCTCCCCGGCGCCGGTAGGCTGTACGGCTGGTGATGTCGGCCTCCATGGAGAGTCCTCGGGGGACGTCTAGTCCAAGGATGAAGGATTCATGGGTGTCGATGGTTCAGAATAAGAAGGTTCTAAGGAAGTTTGATGTTGCTATCTCTACTACAGAGGGGAAAGCCTCGGTGGTGATCCCCGATGATGTACTCGATAACTCTACACCGCTCTGGGAGGATTTTCTCCTTGGAAAATTTCTCGATACTGCTCCTCACGTTGGTAAGGTCCATGTCATTCTAAATAAGATCTGGAAGCAGGGAAATGACTCTTCTAAGATCGATGTCTATGAAGTTAATTCCACTACAATGCGGTTTAAGGTCTCTGATCCTACTCTCCGGCCTAGGATCCTTAAACGTGGTATGTGGAATATTGCTGAGGTCCCAATGGTTGTTTCGCTTTGGTCCCCGATCACTGAGAAAGAACAACCTGAGGCAAAATCCATCCCTTTATGGGTCCATTTAAAGAAGGTTCCGATGCATCTGTATTCTTGGGAGGGGCTGAGTTATATTGCTAGTGCAGCCGGTTCTCCAATCAATTTGCACCCTCAGACTGAGGCTTGTTCAAACTTTGATGTTGCAAAAGTATTTGTTAACGCTGATCTGTCTAAGATCCCACCCACTAGTATCTCCTATTCTAAAAAAGACTATGCCTTTACGGTTGATTTTCATTACCCTTGGTTACCCCCTCGTTGTACTTCATGTGAGAAATGGGGGCATTTGGTAGCTAATTGTAGTGCTGAGAAGCCCGTGGAGGTGAGTCCCCCCCTCATGCGGGAGGAGCCAACTCCCTCTGCAACCATGCTTGAAAAGGAGGTTATTGAGAATGATGTACCCCCAGTAACATCTGCCTCTGTTCCTGGTTCGGCTGTGAAGCTAAATGGTTTGGATGTTGTGGTTCACTCGCCAGTGGTCCAGTCCGCAGTGTCTGATGAATGGTCTGTAGTGTCACCCTCAAAAACGTCTCGTAGCCCTGGCAAATCTGCAGCTCTGCCATCAGATACGCTCTCCATAGTTTCAGCATCCAAGTTCGCTGTTCTCAGTAACGAGGATGATGAGGAAGGGGAAATTGTTGAGGACGATGACACTGCAGTGGAAATTGTTGAGAAACCGTTAGGCAATGCTATAGACACCAGTTTGGGAGTTTCATCTGCGGAGAGTCTACCACAAAATGAGTCACACACGGCTAATACCACAAGTGATAACAGTCGAGGTGGACGTCCACCATCGGCCAGAATCACTCAACGTAAGCAGAAGGAACGTACGGAAGCTTCAGCTCAGGCAACTAAGGCTAATTCCTCCGTTGCTTCAAAGCAGAGACTTCCTCACCGTCAATTTTAAAATGATGAGTTTTTCATGGAATGTGCGCGGATTCAATAAAACTAGTAAGCATTCTGTGGTCCGAGATTGGACAAGCAATAAGGAAATGCAGTTTGGTTGTCTCTTGGAGACGCGAGTCAAGGAAAAGAAAGCAACTCGGCTTGCATCTTCTGTTTTCAGTAATTGGTCTTTTCTGTCAAATTATGAGTATCACCGGTTAGGTCGCATTTGGGTGCTCTGGCGACCAACTGTCCGCTTAACTCCGGTTTTTAAAAGTGATCAAATCGTCACTTGCTCGATTCTGTTGGAGGGTGAAACAGAGGAATTTTTCTGTTCGTTTGTTTATGCAAGGAATTTGGTGGAGGAACGAAGAAGTCTGTGGGAAGATATGTGTCATCATAAGGACTCACAGCTTTTTCAAAACAAACCATGGATCATTATGGGTGATTTCAATGAGATCTTGAGTGGGGAAGAGCATTCCGGTTATCCTACAACTATTTTATCTCCGGGTATGTATGAGTTTCAGGCCGTTGCTACCCACTGTAATTTGTCAGACATGGGCGCTCAGGGTCCTTTATTCACATGGTGTAATAAACGTGATGATGGTCTCATCTGTAAGAAGCTAGATCGGGTTCTTATAAATGACGTGTGGTTGCACAGGTTTCCTCGTTCTTACTGTGTATACGAATCAGGAGGTTGCTCTGATCATCTTCGAAGTCGTATTCAGTTGGATGTAGGCACTCCCGCTCTTAAGCGACCTTTCAAATTTGTGAACTCTGTCGCTCTTATGCCGGAATTCCTGCCCTTGGTTAAATCGTTTTGGGATGATTCTGTCCCTCTGTTTATCTCGACTACTGCAATGTTCCGATTCACAAAGAAGTTAAAGGGTCTGAAACAGGGGATTCGTTCCTTGACTAGAGATCGCCTGGGGGATTTGGTGAAGAGAACGCGGGAAGCACATACTGATCTTTGTGCTAAACAAGTTGAAACATTATCTCACCCTACGACTGCTGTAGTGCAGGATGAGGCTGATGCTTATGCACACTGGCTACATCTATCGGAGCTTGAAGAGGGTCTCTTGAAACAGCGGTCAAAGCTTCATTGGCTCCAGGTTGGCGATCAGAACAACCGTGTTTTTCATAATGCGGTAAAGCTTCGGGAGCATACTAATTCCATACGTGAGATACAGTGCGAGGATGGTTCCTTAGCCACCACACAATCTGACATCAAGCAAGAAGCGGCAAGGTTCTTCTCAGATTTCCTTGGACTTGTTCCAAGTGATTTCGAAGGAGCCACGGTTGAAACTCTTGAATCACTCTTACCATTTCGTTGCAGTGAGCACCATAGAGCTATGTTAGCTCAGGATGTGTAGGATGAAGAAATCAGGAAGGTTCTCTTCTCGATGCCTGCAAATAAAAGTCCAGGACCGGATGGCTATACGAGTGAGTTTTTTAAGCAAGCATGGCCTGTGCTGGGTAAGGATTTCACGGTC